>NC_134363.1:155005321-155319071 GCF_048569485.1 Anomaloglossus baeobatrachus | reverse complement strand
ACCTCTTGAAGCTCATCAAGAGAATGCCAAGAGTTTGCAAAGCAGTAATCAAAGCAAAAGGTGGCTACTTTGAAGCACCTAGAATATAAGACATATTATCAGTTTTTCACACTCTTTTGTTAAGTATTTCATTCCACAAGTGTAAATTCATAGTTGTGATACCTTCAATGTGAATCTACAATTTTCAGAGTCATGAAAATAAAGAAAACTCTTTGAATGAGAAGGTGTGTCCAAACTTTTGATCTGTACTGTATATACTGTATCTCTCTCTCTCTTTCCATATCTATAGAGACATATACATATACGGTATATCTCTATGTATATATAGAGATATATGGATATATATATACAGGTATATATACATATGTCCTTCAACTGGTAACTTTCTATATTTTATATATATATATATATATATATATATATAGAGAGAGAGAGAGAGAGAGAGATGGGTAGATAGCTATATGTACAGTACAGACCAAAAGTCTCCTCCTTCAAAGAGTTTTCTTTATTTTCATGACTCTAAAAATTGTAGATTCACGTTGATTAAAACATGTGGAATGAAATACTTAAAAAAGTGTGAAACAACTGAAATGTGTCTTATATTCTAGGTTCTTCAAAGTAGCCACCTTTTGCTTTGATTACTGCTTTGCACACTCTTGGCATTCTCTTGATGAGCTTCAAGAGGTAGTCACCGGAAATGGTTTTCCAACAGTCTTGATGAGTTCCCAGAGATGCTTAGCACTTGTTGGCCCTTTTGCCTTCACTCTACGGTCCAGCTCACCCCAAACCATCTCGATTGGGTTCAGGTCTGGTGACTGTGGAGGCCAGGTCATCTGGCGTAGCACCCCATCACTCTCCTTCCTAGTCAGATACCCCTTACACAGCCTGGAAGTGTGTTTGGGGTCAACCTCCTGCTCCATGCTTCACGGTGGGAACCAGGCATGTAGAGTCCATCCGTTCACCTTTTCTGCATCGCACAAAGACATGGTGGTTGGATCCAAAGATTTCAAATTTGGATTCATCAGACCAAAGCACAGATTTCTACTGGTCTAATGTCCATTCCTTGTGTTCTTTAGCCCAAACAAGTCTCTTCTGCTTGTTGCCTGTCCTTAGCAGTGGTTTCCTAGCAGCTATTTTACCATGAAGGCCTGCTGCACAAAGTCTCCTCTTAATAGTTGTTCTAGAGATGTGTCTGCTGCTAGAACTCTGTGTGTGGCATTGACCTGGTCTATAATCTGAACTGCTGTTAACCTGCGATTTCTGAGGCTGATGACTCAGATAAACTTATCCTCCGCAGCAGAGGTGACTCTTGGTCTTCCTTTCCTGAGGCACTCCTCATGTGGGCCAGTTTCTTTGTAGCGTTTGATGGTTTTTGCCACTGCACTTGGGGACACTTTCAAAGTTTTCCCAATTTTTTGGACTGACTGACCTTAATTTCTTAAAGTAATGATGGCTACTCGTTTTTCTTTACTTAGCTGCTTTTTTCTTGCCATAATACAAATTCTAACAGTCTATTCAGTAGGACTATCAGCTGTGTATCCACCAGACTTCTGCACAACACAACTGATGGTCCCAACCCCATTTATAAGGCAAGAAATCCCACTTATTAAACCTGACAGGACACACCTGTGAAGTGAAAACCATTTCCGGTGACTACCTCTTGAAGCTCATCAAGAGAATGCAAAGAGTGTGCAAAGCAGTAATCAAAGCAAAAGGTGGCTACTTTGAAGAACCTAGAATATAAGACATATTTTCAGTTGTTTAACACTTTTTTGTTAAGTATTTCATTCCACATGTGTTAATTCATAGTTTTGATGCCTTCAATGTGAATCTACAATTTTCAGAGTCATGAAAAGAAAGAAAACTTTTTCAAACTCTTTTCCCTGTCTGTGCCTGTCTGTTTCCGTGGCTGCATTGTGACACGCCAACATTCCATATAAGGGCGTGGCTGCGCATTCTTCTGACGTTGTGGCTGCACTGTGGCTCCCAGCTCCATTCGCTTTAATGGAGGCAGGTTTTTTGGTGAATAACTGTAAAGCGCGGGGTTAAAATTTCCCCTCAAAACATAGCCTATGACGCTCTCGGGGTCCAGAAGTGTGAGTGTGCAAAATATATATATATGACGCCCTGGACTAGTCAGGTCGTCCTAGGTAGTCCCATGCACACACACACCCTCCCCTTAGTAAGGTGACAACAGCCAAACTTCAAAACCTTTGTCACCTCCCTCCGGGTTTGATGTTCACACCAGGTGGGCGGAGCCAGGTGGTTGGCTCCGCCCACAGAGGAGTTCACAGGCCCGGAGGTGGAAAAACAGGGAGAGAGAGAGTTGAGATTTGACAGTGGAGAGAAGTAGAGTCAAGTTCAAGGGCAGACCTGTGCTCAGGCCTGCCAAAATCTACACCAGGTGTCTGGGTTGGAGCCCAGTCACCTCTGGCAAAGAGGCAAACGGTGGTGGCTGCCTGCAGGAGCTGGGATTACAGCCGGTGGAACCGTAGGGACCGGGGACGGGCGGTGACCCACCGGTACCGAACCGGGGAACCGATTGGAAACCGGAGAACCAGGAGGGGTACTCAGACCCAGTCCAAAGCCCAGAAACAACCGGGCTGAGTCAAATCAACTGATTGAGGACTGGACTTTAGGACCTTTTCCACATAAGACCCGACTGAAGACAACAGCCCAACCATTGGGGTAAAGCCGCCGCCCAGGTATAGAGACCCGAGGGGCCAACGTCTGCGGGCAAAGAGGGCTCTCCCGACACATAGCAAGCCAGGGAGCGGACTACTGTTGCTTAGGCATAAGAGTCGTAACTTTTACACAAGAGAGGTGCAGGAGAAAGGCGGAAACCACCAACCTGTTAAGGGGAAACTGCAGCCAGCTGCGGGCACCGTTCACCATCTTGTTTGGTTTACCAGAGAATCCAGCTTGTTTATCATAGTGAGTACACCAGTGCCTTAGGGCCGCGCACCGACACCCCAGCACGCATCCATCCCCTCGCCTCAGCACCTCCCTCGGGCCCCCTGGGACCATCACCCCCCTACCCATGGAGGGGGTCAACACCAAGCTGCGCAACACCATCCCCGGGAGCCTAGTCAACGGCAGCGGTGGTGTCCATCCATTCACCACAACCCGTGGGTGGCATCACAAACTTAAATCCTCTACAAACCACCGCGGCTCCGGCCGTGGACCCCCCCACTGAAGTCCCTACGTGTAGCGCCAACCCCCTTTCAGAGCGACGTGACCCCCGGGTCCGTGGAGAGCTCGAGCCACCCACCGACGAGCACAGATCCAAGCGGCTCGGCAGCCGGCCGAGCCCCGGGGCGGTACACATCGACTCTTCTGGCGTCACGAACAGGATTGAACCCATCCACTTACCTGTGGAAGTGCGCCTTGAAGTTATCGTCAGTGGAGTCCCCGTTGAAAAATTGCAGAATCTGCCATCTTGTCACCTTCCTGTGGCGCGAAGTTTCCCGCCGAAATTGTCTTCTCCAAGCAAAAAGGGCGCGAAGGTGTAGCCCCGCCCCCTGAGAGCGGAGCGGTGCAAAAGGCAAGCGAAGTGCCCCGAAAAGACCACGGGGGGAATAGATGGAAAGATGTCGGCGTTCCCGGACGGGAGCGGAGAGGCGCCCGCTGCAGGAGCAGAGGGACCCAGAAGGAGCAGAGGTGGAGTAGCCTTTGAGGACTGCGGCCCGGGTGAGCTTCCCGCTGGAACCACTGCTTGGTTGGAGCGGGAGCTGGGTCGGTTCTGCATGAAAGTGAGGGCGCAAAGCCTGCAGCAGGTGCTCGACTGGAAGGCGGAGGTCCGCAGAATGGTTGCCGTGGTGTGGGCCCATGAGCAGAGGGCTGCCGCAGCCGTGCAGCACCGAGATCAAGCCACGCAGACCCCCATGTCGTCCCTCATCAGCTGGGAGCTGGAGCCCGCCAGTACCGTGACCAGTGAGCCCGAGGTAGCACAACTCATGGAGGAAGAGGTGCCGTGTACGCTGCCCCCGCCGCCGTTCCCGTTGGAAGTTTACAGCCCAGGGAAATACTGCTCCTGGATGAGAAGCCCGATTGATTGTCAGACCGTCGGCCAGTACGGTCCCCTGCGGTGGTAGCCGCCCTGAAGTTGCAAGTTTTACAAGTTTTAAATGTTTTAAGTACCCGCTGCTACGAAATCCTGTGTTCCTTTGTTGAACGTCCCCATGTTCCAGGGAGACGCCATCCAGTGCGCCGGGTGAAAGGAGCCGGACCCTGCCCGACTTGTTGAACGCCGCTGCAGTTGGAGTCCCAGTGGGCGCCATCAGGGGTCAGAGCCCCTGGTAGAGGACGGCAGGGAGTTGTGAGGAGCGAGGACAGTTCCCGTTACAGAGCCCGGTTCACCGTTCCCGCACCACAGGCAGTGGAGAAGGGGTTCTTCTGGACGGTGTCACTGTGAGTAAAATGTGGCATTGGGGACCCGTGCTGCCCTGTAGTGGACTGAGGGAAAGTGGCTGGAGAAGACTGTGCCGGCAGCAAAGTCCCGTTTATAAATAGTCCCTTGACCGGCCTGTCCCGTTTCACAACCTCCGGAGAGGCAGACTGGAGGATGGGCCTGCGGGAAAGGGATGGCCGAGGCCAGCCACCACTGCAACCGGAGGCGATCCTCCGGGTCAAGGGCCCCCTGGATGTGGGGCCTCTGAGAGACTAGCAGGTGTGAGACCCTGCACCCGTCCCGTACAACAACACCTGGGCCCGTTCCTGGACTGGGAAAAGGGGTGCTGCCCATTTCTTAGGGGCAGCATCAAGGCTAGGTATGTTTGGGTGGGTGACTGAAGGACCCGGTCCGCATGTACCTTCCGCAAGGGAAGTATTGAAACAAATCCTTGAAGTTTATACAAATGTTACTATACTTGTAACCTGTTTTAAATCTCTTTACAGTTTATAAAGAAAATAAACCGATGGTGAACGGGCAGCCCGCGGATGGTCTGCATTTAACCAAGGGGGAATGTGACGCCCTGGACTAGTCAGGTCGTCCCAGGTAGTCCCATGCACACAAACCCTCCCCTTAGTAAGGTGACAGCAGCCAAACTTCAAAACCTTTGTCACCTCCCTCCGGGTTTGATGTCCACACCAGTGTGGAAGAGCCAGGCGGTTGGCTCCACCCACCGAGGAGTTCACAGGCCCGGAGGTGGAAAAACAGGGAGAGAGAGAGTTGAGCTTTGACATTGGAGAGAAGTAGAGTCAAGTTCAAGGGCAGACCTGTGCTCAGGCCTGCCAAAGTCTACACCAGGTGTCTGGGTTGGAGCCCAGTCACCTCTGGCAAAGAGGCAGACAGTGGTGGCCACCTGCAGGAGCTGGGATTACAGCAGGTGGAACCGTAGGGACCGGGGACGGGCGGTGGCCCGCCGGTACCGAACCGGGGAACCGATTGGAAACCGGAGCACCAGGAGGGGTACTGAGACCCAGTACGAAGCCCAGAAACAACTGGGCTGAGTCAAATCAACTGATTGAGGACTGGACTTTAGGACCTTTCCCACATAAGACCCAACTGAAGACAACAGCCCAACCATTGGGGTAAAGCCACCGCCCAGGCATAGAGACCCGAGGGGCCAGCGTCTGCGGGCAAAGAGGGCTCTCCCGACACATAGCAAGCCGGGGAGCGGACTACCGTTGCTTAGGCATAAGAGTCGTAACTTTTGGTGCAGGAGAAAGGCGGAAACCACCAACCTGTTAAGGGGAAACTGCAGCCGGCTACGGGCACCATTCACCATCTTGTTTGGTTTACCAGAGACTCCAGCGTGTTTATCATAGTGAGTACACCAGTGCCTTCATACCGCGCACCGCACCGACACCCAGGCACGCATCCATCCTCTCGCCTCAGCACCTCTTTCGGGCCCCCGGGACCATCATCCCCCTACCCACGGATGGGGTCAACACCAAGCTGCGCAACACTGTCCCCGGGAGCCTAGTTAACGGCAGCGGTGGTGTCCATCCATTCACCACAACCCGTGGGTGGCGTCACGAACTTAAGTCCCCTGCAAACCACCGTGGCTCCGGCCGTGGACCTCCCCACCAAAGTCCCTACGTGTAGCGCCAACCCCCTTTCAGAGCGACGTGAGAGAGCTCGAGCCACCCACCGACGAGCATGGATCCAAGTGGCTCGGCAGCCGGCTGAGCCCCGGGGCGGTACACATATATATATATATATATATATATATATATGCCCTTCAACTGGTGACTTTCTATATATATCTGTGTATATATCTATATATCTCTATATATACATACATATACATACATTCATATACACAGAGAGAGAGAGAGAGAGAGATACATACTATATATATATATATATATATATATATATATCTCTATATATATACATATTTCCGTATACATACAGTGCCTACAAGTAGTATTCAACCCCCTGCAGATTTAGCTGGTTTACACATTCGGAATTAACTTGGCATTGTGACATTTGGACTGTAGATCAGCCTGGAAGTGTGAAATGCACTGCAGCAAAAAAGAATGTTATTTTTTTTTTTTAAATTGTGAAAAGTTTATTCAGAGGGTCATTTATTATTCAACCCCTCAAACCACAAGAATTCTGTTTGCTTTCCCTAAAGTATTAAGAAGTATTTCAGGCACAAAGAACAATGAGCTTCACATGTTTGGATTAATTAACTCTTTTTCCAGCCTTTTCTGACTAATTAAGACCCTCCCCAAACTTGTGAACAGCACTCATACTTGGTCAACATGGGAAAGACAAAGGAGCATTCCAAGGTCATCAGAGACAAGATCGTGGAGGGTCACAAGGCTGGCAAGGGGTACAAAACCCTTTCCATGGAGTTGGGCCTACCTGTCTCCACTGTTGAGAGCATCATCCGGAAGTGGAAGGCTTATGGAACTACTGTTAGCCTTCCACGGCCTGGACAGCCTTTGAAAGTTTCCACCCGTGCCGAGGCCAGGCTTGTCCGAAGAGTCAAGGCTAACCCAAGGACAACAAGGAAGACCTGTGCCGGCCTGATCAGGTCTTATAAAAGACGATTATTAGCTGTAATTGCAAACAAGGGTTATTCCACAAAATATTAAACCTAGGGGTTGAATAATAATTGACCCACACTTTTATGTTGAAAATTTATTAAAATTTAACTGAGCAACATAACTTGTTGGTTTGTAAGATTTATGCATCTGTTAATAAATCCTGCTCTTGTTTGAAGTTTGCAGGCTCTAACTTATTTGTATCTTATCAAACCTGCTAAATCTGCAGGGGGTTGAAGACTACTTGTAGGCACTGTATATATATATATATATATATATATATATACATATCTATATATATAATTGCCTTATTCTGTCTGTCTGTCTGTCTGTCTTGCTCCAAAATTGTGTCCTTACGGTGACACAAAGCTGATTGGCCGCTGGGCTCGCCATGGCCCCGCCCCCGCACGGATTGGCCGCTCGCCTCGCCTCGGCTCCGCCCCCCCACGGATTGGTCGCTCGCCTCGGCCTGGCCCCGCCCTCCGCATGGATTGGCCGCTTGCCCCGGCCCTCCGCACGCATCGCCAGACATAACCTTGCGCTGCTGGGATCGTGACGGAGCCGGTGAACGCTGGTAACCATTATACACATCGGGTAACTAAGGTCCCTTGGTTACCCGATGTGTATCATAGTTACCAGTGTACACCGGCTCCGTCACAATCCCAGCAGCGCCAGACATAACCTTGCGATGCTGGGATCGAGACGGAGCCGGTGAACGCTGGTAACCATTATACACATCGGGTAACTAAGGTCCCTTAGTTACCCGATGTGTATCATAGTTATCAGCGTACACCGGCTCCCGGTACACATGTGCAGGGAGCCGGCATTATACTCCTCTCCCCCCAGGACTACTCCTCCTATTATAGTCCTCCTATTATACTCCTCTCTGAGAATAATAGGAGAACTATTATAGCATGGGGGATGGAGCACGATGGGGTGCGCAGCATGGGGGATGTAGCAGGATGGGGGGTGCGCAGCATGGGGGATGTAGCACGATGGGGAGTGCGCAGCATGGGGGATGGAGCACGATGGGGAGTGTGCAGCATGGGGGATGGAGCACGATGGGGGGTGCGCAGCATGGGGGATGGAGCACGATTGGGGGTGCGCAGCATGGGGGATGGAGCACGATGGGGGGTGCGCAGCATGGGGGATGGAGCACGATGGGGGGTGCGCAACATGGGGAATGGAGCACGATGGGGAGTGTGCAGCATGGAGGATGGAGCACAATGGGGAGTGCACAGCATGGGGGATGGAGCATGATGGGGAGTGTGCAGCATGGGGGATGGAGCATGATGGGGGGTGCGCAGCATGGGGGATGGAGCACGATAGGGGGTGCGCAGCATGGGGGATGGAGCACGATGGGGAGTGTGCAGCATGGGGGATGGAGCATGATGGGGGGTGCGCAGCATGGGGGATGGAGCACGATGGGGGGTGCGCAGCATGGGAGATGGAGCACGATGGGGGGTGCGCAGCATGGGGGATGGAGCACGATGGGGAGTGTGCAGCATGGAGGATGGAGCACGATGGGGAGTGTGCAGCATGGGGGATGGAGCACAATGGGGAGTGCGCAGCATGGGGGATGGAGCACGATGGGGGGTGCGCAGCATCGGGGATGGAGCACTATGGGGAATGCACAGCATAGGGGATGGAGCACGATGGGGGTTGGGCAGCATGGGGGATGGAGCACGATGGGGGGTGGGCAGCATGGGGGATGGAGCACGATGGGGGGTGCGCAGCATGGGGGATGGGGCACGATGGGGGGTTCGCAGCATGGGGGATGGAGCATGATGGGAGGTGCACACCTCCCCCAAACACACACACACAACACACCACACACACACTGGGAACCGCAAACACCGCCCTACACAGACACCCACACACACAGACAACGCCGCACACACACAACACCCAACACACAAACACCGCGGCATACATAAATATACGCACATACCGCACAACACACATAAACCGCGCAACACACACACACAAACACACAACGCTACAGACACACAGCGCTCCACAAACAACGCAACACACGCAACACACATACAACACCGCTCTCACCCTCCGTCACACCCAGACAACACCCAGAACATGTACAGCCCCTACACAAACACTTGGTAACTACAGACAACAACATCTATATATATATATATATATAACAAAAATCATACATGAACTACACAATACGTAATTCTAGAATACCCGATGCGTAGAATCGTGCCACCTTCTAGTATATATGTATATATATATATATATATATATATATATATATATATATATATATATATATATATATATATATATATATATATATACACACATATATATATATATATATATATATATATATATATATAGATATGGGCTGGTATTACAATGGCCATTCTAATATTCTAAATACCTCCATTTATGTATAAGGTAGAATTTATTTTGTTTTTTCACAGTGTGTGGCTGGAATTTTTTTTATATATATATACATATATACTGTATATAGATATATTTATAGATCGAGAGATACATACTATATATATATATATATATACCGTATATGTATCTATATCTATATATTTCTATAAATATATATATTTTCCGATACACATATCTATATATATATATATATATATATATATATATATATATATATATACCGTATATGTATCTATATCTATATATTTCTATAAATATATATATTTTCCGATACACACACATATATATATATATATATATATATATATATATACACATATATATATATATATATATATATATATATATATATATATATAGATAGATAGATATGTATATAGATATATATATATATATATATATAGGTATGGATATATATATATATACCGTCTCTCTCTCTCTCTCTCTCTATTTATATATATACTAATCTATAACCCTACACATTAATATCAATAAACACGTCTTCTCTCCCGATCTGTGTCGGGCAGTAAATCTTTTGTTCCATATTTGTTGTTAATTTTAATATTGATGCATTTTTTTTATTATTTTTTTTTTTTTTTTTTTTTTTTTTTTAAGCCATTTTTAAGAGGAAAAAGAAATCAATAGATTTTCAAGGCTACAGCTATTATTTCCAGAAGGCTGGAAAATGGGTTTGCTTTTAAGGAGAGTGGTAAAATCCTGGTATAAATGCACTCAGTGTGTTCATCCAGTAGACTACATTAAATATGATATTTTGTTGACCTTTTCGTAACCCGCGCTCTTTTATTTCATTTCACTCATTTAGAAGGAGAGGTGCTTGTAAATTCTAATATCCTTTTACTGCTCGCCCTGCGGAACTTATTATTATTACAGGCCCTCGTATTTAAAAGTTGGAATTTTTACATATAAAGAAAACTTTCTTTCTTTACAACGGAAAACAAATGCCGGAGCTTTAGCGGCACAGGATGTTTATGTTATTTATTAAAAGATACATCAAGACTCGGAGACTTTTTAATGGCAAAGTTTTCTTTACTGCGACTACTCTACAGTATATTGTGTAAATTACCCGCCGTTGCTCATTAGAGGAGGAGGGGGGATTGTCGAACCCTCATCTGCCTGACAACGGATATGTGTGCCAATCCAGAATGAATAATATATTAGATAGATCATTCTATAACCTTTGTCCACATCTTGGGACAATTTTTTTTTCTCATTTTATCTTTAATGCATGTACAGTGGGGGAAATAAGTATTTGATCCCTTGCTGATTTTGTAACTTTGCCCACTGATTAAGACATGAACAGTCTATAATTTTAACGTTAGGTTCATTTTAACAGTGAGAGATAGAATATCCAAAATAAAATCCAGAAAATATCATTGTATAAATGATATAACTTTATTAGCATTTTGCAGAGAGAAATAAGTATTTTATCCCTCTGAAAAACAAGACTTAATACTTGGTGGTAAAGCCCTTGTTGGCAGCACAGCAGTCAGACGTTTTTGTAGTTGATGATGAGGTTTGATGTCAGGAGAGATTTTGCTCCACTCCTCTTTACAGATCATCTCTAAATCATTAAGATTTTGAGGCTGTCGCTTGGAAACTCGAAGCTTCAGCTCCTCCATATGTTTTCTATGGGATTAGGGTCTGGGGACTGGCTATGCCACTCCATGACTTTAATGTGCTTCTTTTTGAGCCACTCCTTTGTTGCCTTGGCTGTATGTTGTGGGTCATTCTCGTGCTGGAAGACCCATTTTTAATGTCCTGGCGGAGGAAAGGAGGTTGTCACTCAGGATTTTACGGTACATGGCTCCATCCATTGACACATTGATGCGGTGAAGTAGTTCTGTGCCCTTAGCAGAGAAACGCGCCGAAAACATAATGTTTCCACCTCCATGCTTGACTGTGGGGACGGTGTTCTTTGGGTTATAGGCAGCATTCCTCTTCCTCCAAACACGGCGAGTTGAGCTACAGCCAAAGAGCTCAATTTTTAGTCTCATCTGACCACAGCACCTTCTCCCAATCACTCTCACAATCATCCAGGTGTTCATTGGCAAACTTCAGATGGGCCGGCTGCACATGTGCCTTCTTGAGCAGTGGGACTTTGCAGGTACTGCAGGATTTTAAACCATCGCGGCGTAATGTGTAACCAATGGTTTTCTTGGTGACAGTGGTCCCAGCTGCTTTGAGATCATTAGCAAGTTCCCCCCATGTAGTTTTAGTCTGATCTCTCACCTTCCTCATGATCCTGGATACCCCATGAGGTGAGATTTTGCATGGAGCCCCAGATTGACATCGATTGACAGTCATTTTGTATTTCTTCCATTTTCTTACTATTGCACCAACAGTTGTCTCCTTCTCACCCAGGATCTTAAGGCCCCGTCACACGCAACGACGTATCTAACGATATATCGTCGGGGTCACGGATTCCGTGACGCACATCCGCCATCGTTAGCGACGTTGTTGCGTGTGACACCAACGAGCGACCGTTAACAATGGAAAATACTCACCAAATCATCCATCTTTGACATGTCATTAATTTTCAAAAAATCGTTGATTGTTGAGGACCCAGCTTGTTCGTCGTTCCCAAGGCAGCACACATCACTATGTGTGACACCTCGGGAACGAGGAACCTCACCTCACCTGCAGCCGCCGGCAATGAGGAAGGAAGGAGGTGGGCAGTATGTTACGCCCGCTCATCTCCGCCCCTCCTCTTCTATTGGGCGGCCGCTTAGTGATGTCGCTGTGACCCCGCACGAACTGTCCCCTTAGAAAGGAGGCGGTTCGCCGGCCACAGCGACGTCGCTAGGCAGGTAAGTCCGTGTGACAGCTCCGAACGATATTGTGCTCCACGGGCAGTGATTTGCCCGTGATGCACAAACGACAGGGGCGGGTACGCTCGCTAGCAATATCGCTGCGTGTAACGCCCCCTTTACTTATGGTTTTGTAGCCCATTCCAGCCTTGTGTAGGTCTATGATCTTGTCCCTCACATCCTTAGAAATCTCTTTGGTCTTGCCGATGTCCCATAAGTCTGATTGATTAATGGAGTCTGTGGACAAGAGTCTTTTATACAGGTGACAAGTTAAGACAGCTGTCTGTAATACAGGTAACGAGTCGATAAGGAGCGTCTAAGTGTCTGTAGGAGCCAGAATTCTTAATGGTTGGTGGGAATCAAATACTTATTTCTCTCTGCAAAATGCAAATACATTTTTATAATTTATATAATGTGATTTTCTGGATTTTATTTTGGATATTCTATCTCTCACTGTTATAATTACCCTACCCTTAAAATTATAGACTGGTCATATCTTTGTCAGTGGGCAAACTTACAAAATCAGGAAGGGATCAAATTATTTCCTTCACTGTATTTGTAGGAGGTGGTCGCGCTACTCCAATCCCTACTGTGTAGTGCTGTCCTACTCTTTTATGAAGAGAACGTTTTACGCCATGTGTGTTACATGGACTGCTGAGTATTACTGTCACGCTATTTATGGGGAAATACCAAGCAAAAGGGAAGGGAAATCCTGTGTTTAGGGAAGGGGGAGATGGTGACCCTTGACCAAGCCTCCCGCTGGGCCCTGGGGTCCCTCACTGCCCTAGATGGGTTCCGCACCCATGTGCTGAGCTGGATACCTGGCCTTAGGCTGACCCTGATCTGGGCTCTAGGTAGGGAGCGGATGGGATGAGCTCTTCGTCAACCCCATTAGGTGCTAAAGGACAAACAGGGATAACACACAAGGGAAAACAACAAACAACGGATCTCTAATTGTCTCAGGGAGAAAAGCTGCAACAACCACCAAGATTCTCCTGATGTATGCAAGCTGCCTGCTTGCATTGAAGACTTACTAAAGATGTATCAAATATTACCAGCACCGAGTAATAGTAACTGAAGGTATATAAAGACACAATGGAAGTACTGATGAACAGCACCTGACAGGCTGAACAATGAGGAAAAGGATGAAATACAAGCAGAAATGATAGAAGGTCAGGGAGCAGTTTATGCAGCCAAACACTGTGACCTTCTATAGCCCGACACCACAGGACTGTCTGTCATCTGTCACACACCAGTGACAATTACAATGTATGTGATGATATGTGCTGCTTCTGGTGAGTCCGGTTCTTGGATGTAGCAGAGCTGTAGCTTTGTAATGGCTGGCACCACCTTGCGTCAAAACTGCTTAATGTAAAGTATATGTAATGCAATGTTTATGTATTGCAAATGTATTAATGGGGTATTGCAACATGTGTTAGCCAGATAAGCTGAAGGTATAGGTTTTACAGATGTAGTAGTCTTAGGAAGGTTTAAAGATGGGTCTTGTGAGGTGCGAGTTCTGCAGTGGAGTTCCTGGAGTGAGGACGTGATCTTGTAACTTGAGCCTATCAGGGAACCCCAAGGTATCCTCCGAGGGTCCGGAGCCCACATCTCACCCTGGGACGGGCTTAGAACAGTCCAGGGACTAGATTGCTGTCAGGGCAGAGAACCTCAGAAGAGCCAAAGGAAGTCAAGTGACTGCAAGCCGTCAGAGGCAGTGAGAGAGCCATAGGTAGCCGAAGAGAGAAGAGAGGGAAGTGGAGGCATAGGCCCTTCAGCTGATGGACCAGGCCCCAGATAGCAGGACAGGACAGGCAGAGTACCCTGGGAGAAAGTGGCGGCAGGACCATAGAAGTGAGGCCATGCGGGTCATGATGGTGGAAAATGTAATAAAGTGTTCAACATT
Organism: Anomaloglossus baeobatrachus; assembly: GCF_048569485.1. NCBI lineage: Eukaryota > Metazoa > Chordata > Amphibia > Anura > Aromobatidae > Anomaloglossus > Anomaloglossus baeobatrachus. The sequence goes on along the minus strand of NC_134363.1, from coordinate 155,304,908 downwards.
GTTTTTCCAAGAAAATCCCAGTGTCATGTGTCTATCTGCGGGGTGGTAGACGCTGCCCTTTAGAGAACCGTAAGTGTTGCAGACCCAGCCCAAAGCAGTGTACAAACACTAAATCTCTCTGGCAAAAGAGTACAGAGCCATCACGGCCCAGCATCCGCACTTTCCTTCATATTTGGAGCTAAAAGAAAAAATATTTTGGCAATTGGATTCCATTAAAAAAAATTGCGCAAAATTGCTTTTACAGGCTGTTCTTGTCTCAGGACATTTAACTTTAATCAGATCTTTGGTCATCAATCACATGAGAGGTGCTCAGAAAAAGCAGATAAATGAGTTAAAAACTCTTGCAATTGGCAGTCTGGACGAGGTAGCTTACGGATTTTCAGTTAACTCGTTCTGTAGCCAGCAATTGGTGTAACTGGCATCTGTCCTGCTTCATTTGACTTACAGATACACTTTTTTTTTTCCATTCTTAATGCACTAGAAAACAGCAGCAAGAAGGCACAATAGTTTTAAAAAAAAGAAAATCTGAAATCAGGGACAGATGGTGTCCTGCTTCATTTGACATACAGATACACTTTTTTCCATTCTTAATGCACTAGAAAACAGCAGCAAGAAGGCACAATAGTTTTAAAAAAAAGAAAATCTGAAATCAGGGACAGACGGTGTGCTTGTTTGTCACAAGCGACTGTACTGAGTTTTTGCTTTTCTTTTTATGTAAAGGGGGCATAATTGTAATTATAAAATACAAACAAAATTCCCCAAAATCCAGAAATGTAACTTCGACAGTCTACCTCACAGAGTATGCATTTAGTGAGCATTTTTGCAAATCTGTTTTACAAGTCAAATTTACATCCATACATACCTCATTAATACAGTGTCTTGTTGCAGCTGCTAGCTGTTTGGACGTGTAGCTACCTAGCATTACTTACTGTCATTTTTCAATGCAGCGTGTGCACACATCCTTACCAAGGAAACCAGCCACCAGTCTATCAGAGGTGGCCGATGACCTGTCCTAGATAATGATCTCTAAGCTATAAAAGTAAAAATGTCTCTGTTCTTCAAAACAAGAGGATTTTAATAAGGGGTAAATTGTAAAATTGTTTTTTTTTATAAACTCTTTTAAATTTTATTGATATAAAAAGAAAAGTGAAAACCCCTTTAAACATCTTGGGATTTGTAATGGAGATGTTGAAAAACACAATGCCACACCGCCACCTCCACCACCGTCTATGGCTGATACGAGCACTTCTTTTCACTACATTGTATTTTTTTAAGCAGCAGCTTTTAGTCTGAGTGCCCCTTTAATGTTTGTATTTGTGCATTCCCCTGTGTCGTCTTGTTGCTCATGGTCATTAGTGACAACCACGGTGCTATATCTGATGTGATTTATCTGCCGTCCATTATGGCGGGATGAAGCTGTATTTTATTCACAGAACAGCCCAGCACTGGGAATAATCTGTATTTCTTTCTGTCTATGAATCGATTTGTGCAGATCCAGATTTTAGGGATGATGTATGATCCAGACAGTGTTATTGACTTGGAATTGATTCGCTGCGCTGCCAGATGCCGGGACTTCCACAGAACCAAATACTGTTCACGTGCTTTCAGTTTTACTTTTAGCCTCAAAAAGAGCAATTTTCTCACTTATAGTACAGCGCTTACATAAAGTCTTTAACCCTTTAAAGACCCGTCTATTTGGAATCTGCAGAACTTGGGCGGCACGGTGGCTCAGTGGTTAGCACTGCAGTCTTGTGGTGGCTCAGTGGTTAGCACTGCAGTATTGTGGTGGCTCAGTGGTTAGCACTGCAGTCTTGTGGTGGCTCAGTGGTTAGCACTGCAGTCTTGTGGTGGCTCAGTGGTTAGCACTGCAGTCTTGCAGCGCTAGGGTCCTGGGTTCAAATCCCACCAAGGACACCATCTGCAAGGAGTTTGTATGTTCTCCCCGTGTTTGCATGGGTTTCCTCCGGGTACTCCGGTTTCCACCTACACTCCAAAAAACATATTCATAGGGAACCTAGATTGTGAGCCCCAATAGGGACAGTGTTGCCATTGTATGTAAAGCGCTGTGGAATTAACAGCGCTATAAAAATGAATAAATATTATATTATTATTATTAACTTGATGAATATTTTTTAAAACACAGTCCCAGAGTCATAACTTTTTAATTTTCTCATTGATTAATCCAGGGGTGCACAAGATTTTTTTTTTTGTTCAAGGGCCACATTGCCATACTGAGTCAATCACAAGGGCCATACATTTTTTTTTAAAAGGGTACTTACATGAACACATCACCAGAACCACGATCAATACATGACTGTTGTGAATGTCACTTATGCTTTGGCTGCTGGGAGGCTCCCTCTTGTGGCCAGGAATGGTTTGGACATAGACCAGGTGTGTTGAGCAATGGGCATTTCCATTGCTAACTCTCTGCTTATTTAAATCCTGGTCTGATAGCAGGCTATGCCTGATGTCAGTTGTTCTCTGTTCCCCAGCCTGCTTCATTCTGCTCCACACCACATCTACCCCAGATAAGTGCTTTGCTCTTTATTTGTTGTTTGGTTCTTTTACTCTTATCTGAGTTTGTCATTTGCTGTGGTTGTTTTCAGTTTCTTTGCATGCAGGGATTTTCCCTCTCAGTTGCTTAGCTGGGAAACTCCCTGCAGTTTTGTTTGGCGTATAGCTCCTATAAGTCCATGTGTTTGTGGCTTTTTGAATTTGTAATGATTCTTGTTTTCTATTCATTGGTATGACAAGAGCGCCTGGTATAGGACGGAGTTCAGATAGTGCGATCTGAGGGCCTTTTTGTACTATCAGGAATTTGGAATTTTGCAGGGTTTTTCTCTGGCCACCATCAGCCCCTTTCCTGTCCTTTCCTATTTTAGTCAGTGGGGGCCTCACCTTTTGCTAATCCTATCATCTATCTGTGTATTGTGTTTTCCTATATCACCGCAGTCTTTGAATGTGGGGGGCTTGCTATTCTTTGTCTGTTTTCTGAGGCAGAGAGTTGTTCATCTTTCCTTCCTTTAGGATAGCTAGTTCTCTGGCTGGGTTCGTGATGCATAGGATGTTAGTTCACCCCTCGGCTACTTCTAGTGTTGATAGTTAGTAAGGGGACGGCGGCCAGATTAGTTGCCAATGCTCTTGTCACCTTTTACCAATGAGTTATGGTGGTCTTCCATGGTTCTGGATCATAACACATGACTACATCGTCAGAACCACCATCAGTACATGAATACATCACCAGAACCACCATCAGTACATGAATACATCACCAGAACCACCATCAGTACATTAATACATCACCAGAACCACCATCAGTAAATTATTACATCACCAGAACCACCATCAGTACATTAATACATCACCAGAACCAAGTTTTAAGTATTTGAAGAGGATTTGGACAGATTTAGCTTAGTTTCTACTTAAAAAAAAATCAGTGTGAACACACATGAACTTGAGTTTTTGGAGCAGAAACTGTTAGTTACATAGGTTGAAAAAAGACCTAGATCCATCTAGTTCAACCTTCCTCCACCAAGTATACACTCCGTCACCAAATCATCTATAACCAACAATGTTGTGTATACTGAGGAAATCATGCAGCCCTTTTTTAAAAGCTGTTATAGTGTCTTCCATTTCTACCTCTTATGGTCGGCATTCCACAGTCTGACTACTCTAACTTTAAAGAACCCTTTCCTATTTACGGTAGCTGCCAGAATCACCTTTCTTCTACTCCCAGTGAGTGCCCTATGTGACTGTAGACTTGTGAATCCTCTCAGTGCACATTTTGTGCACTTTAAGGATTGTCTGGTGTCTGTGCAAGGAGCACAAGTATGCCTGGTCATGCACAGCATTGTTCATTACAAGTGAATTGAGCAAGGATGGACATGTGTAGTCAGAATGTGGCTGCGAGTATACAGTTAGTACGTAATGTATTCAGACCCTTTAAATTCATTAACCTCTTAGCATTAGCAACAGTTAAGGGTTACAATTTTTTTTTCTGTTTACACTAGGTATGGAAAGTATTCAGACCCCTTTAAATTTTTCACTCTTTGTTTCATTGCAGCCATTTGGTAAATTCAAAAAAGTTCATTTTTTTCTCATTAATTTACACTCTTCACCCCATCTTGACAGAAAAAAACCCCAGAAATATAGAAAGTTTTGTAAATTTATTAAACAAGAAAAACTGAAATATCACATGGTCATAAGTATTCAGAGTCTTTGCTCAGACACTCATATTTAAGTCACATGCTGTCCATTTCCTTGTGATCCTCCTTGAGATGGTTCTACTCCTTCCTTGGAGTCTAGCTGTGTGTAATTAAACTGATAGGACTTGATTTGGAAAGGCGCACACCTCTCTATATAAGACCTCACAGCTCACAGTGCATGTCAGACCAAATGAGAATCATGAGGTCAAAGGAACTGCCCAAGGAGCTCAGAGACAGAATTGTGACAAGGCACAGATCTGGCCAAGGTTACAAAAGAATTTCTGCAGCCCGCATAGAGTTTGCAAAAAAACACATGAAGGACTCCCAGACTATGAGAAATAAGATTCTCTGGTCCGATGAGACGAAGACAAAACTTTTTGGTGATAATTCAAAGTGGTATCTGTGGAGAAAACCAGGCACTGCTCATCACCTGCCCAATACAATCCCAACAGTGAAACATGGTGGTGGCAGCTTCATGGGGGTGTTTTTCAGCTGTAGGGACAGGACGACTGGTTGCAATTGAAGGAAAGATCAATGTGGCCAAGTACAGAGATATCCTGGATAAAAACTTCTTCCAGAGTACTCTGGACCTCAGACTTGGAAGTTCATCTTCCAACGAGACAATGACCCTAAGCACACAGCTAAAATAACAAAGGAGTAGCTTCAGAACAACTCTGTAACCATTCTTCACTGACCCCAGCCAGAGCCCTGACCTAAACCCAATTGAGCATCTCTGGAGAGACCTGAAAATGGCTGGTCATGGACATCCTCGCTTAATACAAGTGAATTGAGCAAGAATGGATACGTCTAGTCAGAATGTGGCTGGCAGTATATACTATATATTGCATACTTGCAGTCACATGATCGCCCGCTCCCAGCGCCGACACCGAAGAATCCTGACAGCATGCACTGCAGGTCTGCAGTTACATAGACTAATTCCAATCTTGAGCTCTATGTCTGGACAACCCCTTTAAGGAATTGTTATCTCAGCGATTCCCTTCTATATACAAGTGGGTTATCCAAAGGTGAAGCTAAACTTGCCCCTGAACTCCGTATACTGTGTTATATCAACATTTAAAGAGCGAGGGCTGCGGAACCTGGGTCAAAAATGTTATTTACCATGGAAAAAGTTCTAACATCTTTCAGCGAGACATTATAAAAATATGTGAAAACCGCTGATGTTGAAACTGACATCTGTCTGTGAGACGGGCTCCAAATTAATGAGGCTCCCAGAGAATAACGAGAGTTCACATATCAGTGAATGGCAGCAGGAAAGAGCATTGTTTAATCATGTTTTGTGTGTGTATCGGAATAGCGTACTGTAATTGTGCGCCATATGTTCCAGCTTGTGAATTGAGGAATGTGAAAAACTAAACAATTCACACACTTTAATGTGATGAATCGGATTCTGCACCCCTATGCAGTTTTTCTATCTCTTTTAAGCCTTGTCAGGTAGAGGTGGGATAAACCTTTCCTACTGACAATCTGTCTGAAATGCCAATGAACCAGTTGAACATACAGAGGATTCCTATGTTTGAAGTTGCCAAGGGCTATTAAAAGGTACAGTACAGAAAAACAAACAAAGGAATCCTAAATAAAAACACAAAAAACTGTTCTTTTAAGGGTTTATGCCTTATAAATAGATGTTTACTTACAGCGGGATGAGATATCATGATGGGCGTTAGGTGTTTCTTAAAGAAATAACAATATCCACCTTACATTAACAGTCTTACAGGGTGTGTTCACTAGATTTATTAGTTTAGAAATGGGCCCCTGGTTGTCTTAACAGAAAAAAAAACCATACTCACTGACTGGACTGGTGCTGTTCCTCCGTACCATTGTCGATGTCCCTTGCCGATTTCGTGACATTCTTTTCCGATGTGATGCATCAGGTAGCCACTACTGCCAATCAGCAGTAGTGGTATGGGTAGTTTGAATTGGGCAGTTTGAATTGGGTAGTTTGCAGTTTGAATTGGGTAGTTTGAATTGGGGAGTTTGCAGTTTGCATTGGGCAGTTTGCATTGGGCAGTTTGAATTGGGTAGTTTGCAGTTTGAATTGGGCAGTTTGAATTGGGCAGTTTGCAGTTTGAATTGGGCAGTTTGAATTTAAATAGCTGATCTTTTGTTCTGTGGGCAGTTAAACTGCTGTAAAATCAATCTGGCAGTTGGTCATATGTGTTATAACCCGATGTTCAATGACTACCATGAACACAATTCACCAGAGTCCTAGGTAATAAAGTACCGACCGCAAGCCCTGAACTTAACACCACACTAGAAGTAGCTGGGCAGCAAGCCTAACAACCTAGATGCCTCAAACCCAGCCAGAGGACTACATAACCTACAAGGCAGAAAGTGAAAAGAAACTATCTTGCCTCAGAGCAGATTTCCCCAAAGAAAATAGGCAGCCTCCCACATGTACAGACTGTGAGCAAAGATGAAAAGTCATACACAGTAAGAGCAAGATGGAGCAAAGAGAGGCCACACTATACTAAATACGAAAGACAGGATAGGGAACTCTTGCGGTCGGCATAAAAAACCCTATCAAAACCTCCTACACGGAATGTGCAAAAAGGAAGAGTAATCTAACACTCGCACGTTCACAATCCATGCAAGACTCTGGTAGGAAAAGACTAGCAATTACCCTGCCGACTGACCCTTGCTAAGATTAATAGCATAGACTGACTAGGAAGATAAATCTTCCTTATATGAAGGCACCAACAAAACATGATTCAATAAAAAAACCCTTCAGAGATAATTCACAGAAGCAATAAGCAAATAACGCACAAAAAGTATGAAGCAAAACCAAAAACTTAGGTTAGCTTGATAGTGGGGAAGCCAGGAGGACAAAAGACAGATTCCTATGGTCTCAGGAATTTCAGACAACTGGCAAAGACAAACAGCCAGCACACGCCTATATCCAAAATCAAGGTTTGAGCTGCCAACCAGGTGTGTAGAACTGAGGAAAAGAATCCAACCCACTAACATCAACGACCACAGGAGGGAGTCCAAGAGCGGAGCTCCACCAGACAGTATTAACAACACATATGTATGGGGAGATCGAGATAGTTGTTTCGTAGAATTTAGTTGCAATTACTATAATTTTTATTTTTTGTTGGCAAAATTCTTTCCATTTTACACTTTTTTTTATGGTCCAGTCACATGACACACACCTGCAGATATCCATTATAGACTCACAATAATAAAAAAACAGAGTGAGGACTTTTTCAATCCTTCAGTTTTCTAACTGAAAATTCACAAATTTGACAGAAGCCATTTTCTCGTAAAATGCTGCAAACACAACCTAGCTAAATATATGCCCAAAAGGAAACTTTTTTTTTCCCATAGTTCCATTCTCTTAAAAATGTGGGTGTACACCATAAACATGTTGCAAACAAAGCCTGATAACATGATAAAATGAGCTGTACTTATCTGCTTTAAAGGGAATCTGTCAACAGGTTTTTGCTATGTAATCTGACAGCAGCATGATTATGTAGAGCCTGATTGCAGGAATGTATCACATAGTTTACTGGGTGCAGCAGTTGTGACTGAATCTTAGTTTTCTGTTCTGGAGATCTAGCAGAGCTTGGAATGCTGAGCTGTGTACAACCCCACGCACACCACTGATTGGCAGCTTTTTGTGTATACTATATACTGACATAAAACCGCTAATAAGTGCTGGGGGCATGGTTGGACTAGGAAGCATGAGGCAGCTTGTCCTATACTGATAATCTTCTGCTTATAAAACTGGTTTTATTGAAACAATAAAACACAGCCTAGTAAGTGACACATTGCTGGAATGCGGGTATCTGCCTCTACATCATGCTGCTCTCAGATTACATAGGAAAAACCTGCTGACAGACTCTCTTTAACCCCTTCACGACCTATGACGTACTGGTATGTCCAAGGTCTTGTCCCTGCCTTTTATGCGGCCTCGCACCCTGAGGTCACATCTTTCCCTGCACATGACAGCTGATCTGATCGGCCGACATATGCCTCTAACAGCCACGGGTGTATCGGAGATCCAGTTGATTCCCAATGTCACTCTCTGACAGCGGGATTTAACATGCGCCGGCTGGGAGCACGTCATTCCCCACTCCCATCAGCGTTCCTGTGATGTCATCGCGGGGCGCCGATAGTTGGTTATGACAGCAAGGGGTCAGCTGATGACCCCTGTGTCTGTGCCTGTATCTGTCATGATGATCCTCCTGTGAACGCCGGCTGTGAGCTGGCATTCATAGGAAATTATCATTTTTGCAGTACAAAGTGGTGATGATGCTGTGCTCTGTGCAGCATGTGATCGAACAATCGCTCATTCAAGTCCCCTAAGTAGATTAGAAAATACACTTAAAAGTAAAAAAAAAAGTTTTTAAAAATATGAAAAAAAAAAACCAAAACTTCAAATCCTCCCATTTTGCCTTATTGAAAATAATAACAACACATATATTTGGTATCACTGCTTTCAGAGATGTCCAATCTATAAAATAATAAAACAATATAATGGTATCTACGAATGTGCAAATCTTATTGCCAGGTCAGGTTTACCATATAGTGAACATGGTAAATAAAAAACCCAAAAAACACTTTTGGAATTGCACCTTTTTTTGCAATTTTACCGCACTTAGAATTTATTTTTCTGGTTTTCAGTTCACTACATTATATTTTAAAATTAATAGTGTCATTGAAAAATATAACTCGCCCTGCAAAAAAACAAGTCTTCATATGGGAATATTGACTGAAATATACAAAGTTATGGTTCTTGGAGAAAGCAGAGGAAAGCGCAAAAATGGAAAATCGCAAGGTCGTAAAGGGGTTTATCTCCATGGCTCGGAGGTCTGCCCACGGTCAGTTAACGATGTTCTTCGGCCATCTGACTGCTCAGACTTGCTATTGACGGCAGCGGTAAGGACTAGCTTGAGACATAGGCGGGCTTTGCACACTACGACATCGCAGGTGTGATGTCGGTGGGGTCAAATTGAAAGTGACGCACATCCGGCATCGCATGAGACATCGTAGTGTGTAAAGTCTAGATGATACGAAATCGTCGTAATCGTATCATCGGTGCAGCGTCGGCGTAATCCATAATTATGCTGACGCGACGGTCCGATGTTGTTCCTCGCTCCTGCGGCAGCACACATCGCTGTGTGTGGTCGCAAGAGCGAGGAACATCTCCTACCGGCGTCACCGCGGCTTCCGTAGGATATGCGGAAGGAAGGAGGTGGGCGGGATGTTTACATCCTGCTCATCTCCGCCCCTCCGCCGCTATTGGCCGCCTGCCGTGTGACGTCGCTATGACGCCGCACGACCCGCCCCCTTAGGAAGGAGGCGGATCGCCGGCCAGAGCGACGGTCGCAGGGCAGGTGAGTGCATGTGAAGCTGGCGTAGTGATAATGTTCGCTACGCCAGCTATCACACGATATCGTACCTGCGATGGGGGCGGGGACTATCGCGTGCGACATCGCAGCATCGGCTTGCGATGTCGCAACGTGCAAAGCCGCCCATAGTCTAGTGTAGCCAGGAGGACATACCATTCCTGTTGTCATGCGATGTTTGGCTTTGCACACACCTGCTGGTACGACGTTGTCAGACACTGTTCACACCAGAGTCTGACAATCAACCTGGGGCTTCTGGATTGTTCAGCCAGAGCCGAGCGTCGGCTAGTTCAGGATCATTGGTCTTCAGCTCTGTAAGAGTTAATTCCTGCAGACTTGTGAGCAGGACCTAAGAGCTCAGGTTGCTAATTGCTTTGTCCAGCTGTCTCCTCCCGATTTATGGCCTCTTTCACATGTCCGTGTCTCCGGCACGGGTTTGGTCCGTTTCCTCACGTACCGGAGACACGGGCAAACGTAGACCCATTTAAATCAATGGGTCTGCGCTCACGTGTGTATTCTGCCATGGACCGTGTGTATGTGTGGAGCATACGTGTGCCCGTGTGCTCCACACGTAGACATGTCTGTTTTTCTCCGGCATCACGGGTGTCATACGGAACGCAAACGGACCACGCGGAGGTGTTCCATGTGACACGCGCCGGAGAAAACACACGTGTCTGAGAAAATAATAAAAAAAAATGTACTCACCTTCTCCAGCACTGCTGACTCTGCCGTTGCTGTCACTTGCTTCCGACCGCCGCTCATTATACTCATTGCATATTCACTTCACTGCGGCCGGAAGCAGCAGCAGCGGGGAGTCGGCAGGAACGGAGAGCGAAGATCAGCACCACGGACAGGAAGCCAGGGAAAGGTGAGTAGAAAGTTCACATTCTCCGTGTGTTATCATGGATAACACTCAGAGAACACACGTGTGCCATAAACGGCTCACAGAGGGCAAAACGTACCTTTGACACGTCCGTGAAAAAGTGCGTGGTTTTTCACGGACGTGTGAAAGAGGCCTAAAGCACGGCTTCCTTACAGATTGTGCCGATGATAGCTGCAGCAATCCTGGTCTTGATGGTTATCCTGTTAATGGTGATCCGTGTTGCACTTTGAGTGGTGTGAGCGTTCCCCTACACATATTGTCTCTCCTGTGTGTTTTGAGTGCAGTGTGTGCGTGTTTCCGTTTTTCCTTCTCCATGTCTTTTTGTGGGGTTTTGTCATTGTGTTTTCTAGACCACCCCAAGGGAGAGGGAGAGTAAGATCAGAACTCGGACAGTAGTTGGGTCACGCTGGGGGCTCGGACATGGCTACTATCAAGCCTACCTTCGAGATAAGGGATAGCACAGGGTCTCATGTCTGAAGGCCAGTTAAGGGACCCCTGTCATTATATACTCCCTGACAACTGTCTCCTGACTGTTGCAGATAACCACAGGTCTGAGTGGTCAGGTGACTGCAGATTGGAACGTCACTGCTTCCTATCCTGGTGCAGACCTCCATAGTGCCTGGTTTGGGGCATACGTGGATTAGAACCTATAAATTTGCATCATTTTAGTATCTTCTAACATTTCCCGACCATTATTTTTAGAATTTGGACAACCCCTGTCAGTCGACATGAGCCGGTTTACAACAGTCCAGGCCTACTGGCCCATAGACATAATGCAGATATCTGATCCAGGCCACAACCAGACATGTAAAGCAGGAACTTCATAGAATTACTACCTTAATGCTGTAGTTCCCAAATGCACAAATATTATAGGTTCGTTTTGAGGTTATTATTAAAGCTTTTATTTTTGAAGATGGCGCTGAAAGCGAGAGGAGACTTTAGTTTCCAGTCTTGAGACGGGATTAGTGCACTGAGTTACCGTCGAGGAGGAGTGCACTGCCCCAGGGTGCTACAAGGTCGCCGCTGATTTAGTTTGCTATGCTAAGAAGTGCACCAGGGAAAAGGAAGTTAATTACTGTCAAACCATTGTCTATAATTAGATCTCACCAGTAATTCTTGTGTATTTTTTCTCTTCCTTGATTGACATTTAGTGTCCTCCAATAAATAGGTTCCATTATTAATAATCTCTTGTATGTAACGTGTTTGTTGGATGGAAATGATACTTGGGGCAAAAAATATTTACTGTATAATCCAAAAGTATTAATATAAGTTTAGCGCTCAATGTGTCTCTCTGTTTCAGATCTGAGAACCTTAACAAAGAGCGAAAAGGGAAACGGGAGAGCCTTATGGTGGACGGCGAGAATACGGCAAGGACAGGTATATGGGGTTTGATTCACGGGGGAAAGTCGGACAACTGTGCACTCTGCTCAATGCTCAATTTTTATATTAATGTGCCCATCCTTGTCCCCATCCTGTAGTTATGTGCTCCATTCTGATCCCCTTGTAGTATTGTGCCCCATTCTTGTTCCCTTTTTTTAGTAATGTCCCCTTCCTGGTCCCCTTCTTGTAGTAATGTCCCCATCGTGGTCACTTTCTTGTAGTAATGCCCCCTTCCTGGTCCCCTTCTTGTAGTAATGTCCCCTTCCTGGTCCCCTTCTTGTAGTAATGTCCCCTTCCTGGTCCCCTTCTTGTAGTAATGTGCCCATCCTGCGTGCCTTCTTGTAGTAATGTGCCCATCCTGCACTCCTTCTTGTAGTAATGTGCCCATCCTTCTCCCCTTTTTGTAGTAATGTGCCCATCCTGGTTCCCTTCTTGTAGTAATGTGCCCATCCTGTGCCTCTTCTTGTAGTAATGTACCCATCCTGGTCACCTTCTTATAGTAATGTCTCATCCTGTAGTAATTTCCCTTTATATGCCGTTCTTCATATACACAGAAAAAAACAAGATATTTCTCACCTGTCCTCGGTTTGCTTGGTGTACTCTTCCCTACTGTTTGCAGCCCGTGATGATCAATGCCGGGAGCCACCGTAGTCAGCACTTTATTTCATTTGAATGAACTGTTGGCACCGCGCAGAGCTCTCTGCAGCCATAAACCAGTGGCAACCGCTGACCAGCAGAGTCCAACGATTGACGTCATATTGCTACGTCAGCTGCAGGCCTGCTGTGATTGGCCGGCGGCTATCTTAGTTATAGTTCTGCAAAGAGCCCTGCATGATGCCAGCAGTTAATTCAAATTAAATAAAGCGCTGACTACTGCGGGCACCAGCCACAATCTTCACGAGGTCAATGGGCCTTCGGGCCGCAAGAAGAAGCCTGAGTGGCCGCATGGGGCCCATGTGCCGCATGTTTGAGACCCCTAGTGTAATATATATGAGGGCCTTTAATCTAATGTGTATGGGGACCTTTAGTTTGTCCTGTATGGGGCCTTTATTCTAATGTGTATAAGGGCCTTTAGTTTAATGTATATTGAGGCCTTTAGTCTAATGTGTATGGGGCCTTTAGTCCAATGTGTAAGGCGGCCTTTAGTCTAATGTGTATGGAGTCTATAGTTTAATGTGTATTGAGGTCTTTAGTCTAATGTTTTATGGGGCCTTTAAACTAACGTGTATGAGGGCCTATAGTCTAATGTATATGAGTGCCTTTAGTTTATTGTGTATGGGGCCTTTAGTCTAATCTGTATGGTGGCATTTAGTCTAATGTGTATAGGGGCATTTAGTCCAATGTGTATAGGGGCATTTAGTCTAATGTGTATCAGGCCTTTAGACTAATGTATATGGGGACTTTTAGTCCAATGTGTATGGGGGTCTTTAGTCGAATATGTATGGTGGCCTTTAGTCTAATGTGTATGGAGGCCTTTAGTCTAATGTGTATGAGGACCTTTAGTCCAATATGTATGAGGACTTTTAGTCCAATGTGTATGGGGGTCTTTAGTCGAATATGTATGGTGGCCTTTAGTCTAATATGTATGAAGTCCTTTAGTCTAATGTTTATAGGGGTATTTAGTCTAATGTGCATGGTGGCCTTTAGTCTAAGATGTATGGTGGCCTTTTGTCTAATGTGTATCAGGCCCTTAGACTAATGTGTATGGGAGCCTCTAGTCTAATGTGTATGAGGACCTTTAGTCTAATATGTATGGGACCTTTAGTCTAATGTGTTTGGGGGCCTTTAGTCTAATGTGTATTAGGACCTTTAGTCTAATGTGTATGGAGGTCTTAAGTCTAATGTGTATGGAGGTCTTTAGTCTAATATGTATGGTGGCTTTTAGTCTAATGTGTATGGGAGCCTTTAGTCTAATGTGTATGAGGACCTTTAGTCTAATGTGTATGGAGGTCTTTAGTCTAAAGCCCGCTTTACACGCTGCAATGTATCTTACAAAGTGTCGGCGGGTTCACGTCGTAAGTGACGCACATCCGACATCGTAAGGCACATTGTAGTGTGTGACAGGTACGTGCGATTGCGTTTGAACGTTAAAACGTTCATCACATACACATCGTACCTTTCTCTAGAATTGCACGTCAGATTGTTCATCGTACCCGGGGTAGCACACATTGCAGTGTGTGACACCCCGGGAACGATGAACAGATCTTACCAGCGTCCTGCGGCTCCCGGCCTACAATGCGGAAGGAAGAAGGTGGGCGGGATGTTTACGTCCCGCTCAGCTCCGTCCCTCCGCTTCTATTGGCCGGCTGCCGCGTGACGCCGAACGTCCCTCCCATTCCAGGAAGTGGACGTTTGCCGCCCACATCGAGGTCGTATGAAAGGTAAGTACGTATGACGGGGGTTAATCATTTGTGCGGCACATTCAACAAATTGAACGTGCCACACATACGATGGGGGCATTGCAAATCGCATACGATATCGTATGCGAGATTGCAACGTGTAAAGCAGGCTTTAAGTGTGTGGTGGCCTTTAGTCTAATGTGTATGGGGGCCTTTAGTCTAATATGTATGGGGGCCTTTAGTCTTATATTTATGGGGGCCTTTAGTCTAATGTGTATGGGGGCCTTTAGTCTAATGTGTATGGGGCCTTTAGTCTAATGTGTATGGGGCCATTAGTCTAATGTGTATGGGGCCATTAGTCTAATGTGTATGGTGGCCTTTAGTCTAATGTGTATGGGGCCTTTAGTCTAATGTGTTTGGGGGCCTTTAATCTAATGTGTATGGGGAGGCCTTTAGTCTAATGTGTATGGGGAGGCCTTTAGTCTAATGTGTATGGGGAGGCCTTTAGTCTAATGTGTATGGGGAGGCCTTTAGTCTAATGTGTTTGGGGAGGCCTTTAGTCTAATGTGTTTGGGGAGGCCTTTAGTTTAATGTGTAGGGGTATAGTGCACTTCCCGTGGGCTCTATGACCACTTCTCTCCTTTTCCTGGGCCCAGCTGCTCCAGCTCAAGACCACTGGTCTTCACTCCTCTGCTGCTACTTTCTGACTGACGAACGTTCTACAATTTGCTCCCACTAACTAAACCCCACCTCCCAGCCGACCGCCAAAACCCTGGTCTGCTGGAATGTCGCTAAATAAAGAGTGTATCTGTGTTTGTATGTATACTGCTTTGTGTCCTCCTCCTTAATCGGGAATGGGACACCACACCTCTGGCTGAGGTGCAGTACCTCTGTGGCGACTGAAGCCTCAGGGGCGCCACATATGGGGGTCTTTTGTCTAATGCTTTAACAATCACAATCTTTTCAGTGTATTGTCAGGCAAAGCGTACACATGACTCCCAGTATGGCTAAACTAAAACTCTTTTTATGGCTTTTAGTATAACAGGTAATTAGTTTCAGTGAGAAATAATCTGTATCCCAAAATTTTAGCATACCCCACCTGCATTTTAGTGCAATGTCCTATATTTTGTGAAGCTATTATAAAGTCTCACTACAGATAATGTCCCAGGGAAATAAAATTGGATTGTATGTTATCCATGCAGCTGTCTGCTCCGGAACAATGGAAGTCAGATTATATAGCTTTTCCCATTGATTGTAAAAATGAAGTCCTATCACGTAGATCGTCCGCTCTGTTCCTATTACCAGTGACATGGGACGGAGGAATAAACCTAAGGATAAGTCAGCGCTATACATAATAAAGAACACATCTCTACCAATAACCTTTATACTAATTCAACTCATATTACAGAGCTGAGCTGGGGGTCTGATCGCGGTGTATGAAGAATGCCGCCATCTATCCGCTGCTCCTTTAAATGAATAACATATATTGCAGAAAACATTAATGACATGATGCATATGGAATCGTCGATCTCCACCATTACACGAGATGTGTAAAGAGAAGAAGAACATGTTTTCTATTGAAGAAATGAATTTGGGCCCCATATTATACCTAGTTTTTCACAAAAGCGCTCTTGTTCTGCAGCTCCCACATTTATTACTACCAGGATAACACCGGCACGGCTCTCCCCACATCCACTACTCATTACATACCACCGACAGTTCATTTACTATCCGGCATTAAAGGCTCTTCAAGGGGGAAATCCTCTGCCCACCTGTTTGTAACTAACAGAACCGTCTCTGTCTTTATATAATGAAATAGCTGTCAGTAATAAATAACATGTCTGCGAGATAGACTATAAGGAAAAAAAGTACTGCGGACCCTCCACATTCCACAAACAGAAGCTTTTCTGACCCTCCATTGTGCATTAATATGGATTTGGACCCCCACTTTGCAGCTATAACAGCTCCCACTCTTCAAGGAAGGTCTATAAGATTTTGGAGTTGTCTGTGGGAATTTTTGACCCTTCTTCAGAAAACATTTTTGAGGTCGGACATTGATATTGGAGGATCAATTGGTGGACCCATGAAAGCACCCCTAGAGGTGCGAAACAGTACCGTCGTCCGTTGTGCTCCCTCCCCTCACCTCCCCTTTGCTGTCTCACCTGTTTGCATGAAGCAACATTAAAACCTCACACCACTGAGTGCTGCCGATATTGGAGGATCAATCTTTGTTGTAGGTCATCACAATGGTGTTGGATGCGGCCGAGGCCAGGGTTCTTTGTGGCCAGTCATAGTCTTCTACACCAAACTCCCCAGCCATGAATATATGGACATTGTGCACTGGGCACAGTCATGGGGAACAGGAAAGGGTATTCCCCAAAATCTTCCCACAAAACTGGAAGCAACAATGGTCCAAAATGTCTTGATTTACTGAAGCATTAAAAGGATTATCTCATCTGGTTAAATGGATAAATTGGCAAAGTGCTTGTAAATGCAAACAATTTTGCTATTTGCCTCTTATTAGAATTTCTCTTCATTCTCAAGAACAAAGAGACTTAATTCAGCAGTATACTGAATTCTGCTCTGAAGCTTCTCATGTCGCTGGATCAGTCCAGCTTCCGAAACCAAGCGCTCTTCTGCAAGCAGCATCAGAAAGCAAGAAGTTTGGGGCAGTGCGCTCCTTAAAGGGAATGTCCTCTACTTGGATAACCGCTATTTCGCCCCTGTAAAAATTAATAAACCTATACTCACCTCAGGTGTGGCTGTGGTTCCAGCGATGCCTGAAGTCGTGTTCCCAGGGCCCACGTGACATCGTTATGACATGTGACTTCCGCAACCAATCACCGCCGGCTTCTTTCTCTCCCATCTTCATATGTTTGAGCAGAAAATCAGCCCTGCACTGATATCCTGCTGAAATGTCCGAAGGCAAGGAGACAGACGCTGGGTGCTGATTATTCGCGGGGGTCACATGTCATAACAATGTCAGGTGGGCCTCAGGAATGTGGCTTTAGACTTCACTGGAAAAGTGGCCACATCAGAGGTGAGTACAGGCTTATTTATTTTTATTTTATTATTATTATTTTATTTTTACCAAGGGGAACTCGGGGGCTGAGTATGGATTGTCCAAGTAGTGGACAACCCCTTTAATATAGGACCTTGTGTCAACCCCTATAAGATATCCCCTAATTGAAACTAAGGGGCTTAAGCGGGCTTTACACGCAACGAAATCGCTAACGAGATGTTGTTGGGGTCACGGAATTCGTGACGCACATCCGGCCTCATTAGCGACGTCGTTGCGTGTGAAACACACGAACGACCGTTAACGATCAAAATTACTCACCTAATTGTTGATCGTTGACACGTCATTCTAATCCCGATTATTGTTGCTGTTGCAGGACGCAAAAAAAAGCCATGTAGGGGGCAACACGAGCATGTGTGACTAGATGACTCTAAAGTAGCGTTTTTACATTTAGCCCAAAAATGTCTGTGTGTGGCGGAAAATTAAAAATGCATATCACTATGAAAACACCATCCCCACAGTCACACATGGTGGTAGCAGCATCATGCTGTGTGGAGGCTTTTCTTCAACAGAGACAGGGAAGCTGGACAGAGTTGATGAGAAGATGTTTGGAGCTAAATTCTGGGGAATCCTGGAGGAAAACCTGTTTGAGGCTTCAAAAGACTTGAGACTGGGGTGTAGGTTCACCTTCCAGGTGACGACAACCCTTAACATTTTGCCAGAGCTACAGTTTATGGTTTAGATCAAAACATTCAGGTGTGCGAACGACTCAGCCACAGTCCAGACCTAAATCCCATTGAGAATCTGTGACGAGACTTGAAAATTTCTGTTCATAGACGCCTCCATCCAATCTCACTGAGTGAGAACTATTTTGCAAAGAATAAGTGGAAACATTTTCAATCTCCAGATGTGCAAAACTGGTAGAGACATCCCCCCAAATGACTTGCAGCAGTAATTGCAGTTAAAGGGTGCTTTACATTGACATTGCTAACGATATATCGTCGGGGTCACAGTGTTTGTGACGCACATCCGGCATTGTTAGTGACATCTCAGTGTGTGACAGCTAGGAGCGACGATCAACGATGGCAAAAACGTCAAAAAACGTTGATCGTTGACACGTCGCTCCTTTTCATAATATCGTTGGTGGTGCATGCCGCTGATTGTTCGTCGTTCCTGCGGCAGCACACATCGCTATGTGTGACACCGCAGGAACGACGAACATCTCCTTACCTGCGTCCACCGGCAATGAGGAACGAATGAGGTGGGCGGGATATTCTGCCCGTTCATCTCCGCCCCTCCTTAGAAAGGAGGCGGTTCGCCGGCCACAGCGACGTCGCAGGGAAGGTAAGTTCGTGTGATGGGTGTAAGCGATGTTGTGCGCCACGGGCAGCGATTTGCCCGTGACTCACAACCGACGGGGGCGGGTACGCTCGCTAGCGACATCGATAGCGTTATCGCAGCGTGTAAAGTACCCTTAAAGGTGGTCTTACAAAGTTTTGACTTTGGGGGGTGTACTACAAATACGTTATCAAATTTAAATTCATATATATAAAAAACCATGGCTCATTTTCTTTACAATTCACAAATACTTTCTACGTAGAGTTGGTATCTCACATAAAATCCCAAGAAAATGCATTTTAGTTTGTGGGTGTAACGTGAAAAAAATGTGGAAACGTTCACGGGGTATCAATACTTTTTCAAGGCACTGCATAAACCAAATATATCAGAGGCAGATTCTAGATAAATGAACAGAAGGCGGATTGTGAAGCATATAAAATTAACGTATGACATGCTTAAATTAGTTCCAGCACTTTCAAGCAACTTTCTTCATTTGCATTTCTATTGTCAACCTTTTAAATTGGAATTGTTCTTTTCTTTTAACCTCTATTCCATAACTTCAGGCTCCTTTTGTTCACTTTTCAAAAAACCTCTCAAGACGTAACTTCAGAACGCGATATTACACTGTTTATTGAGAAGTCACAAGTGTGGGCTGCGGTAGCGACAATTGAGTGCTGAAATGCTTCTCATTTCAGAATCCTCCATAGAAGATGGCATAGTGAATCGATCTTTCTATCCGCCCATACTCCCCGCCTGTGTCTACCAGCTAGGTGGGGACCACTGCCGTGGGATGCCCATTGTTGTGATCCCC
Organism: Anomaloglossus baeobatrachus; assembly: GCF_048569485.1. Taxonomy (NCBI): domain Eukaryota; kingdom Metazoa; phylum Chordata; class Amphibia; order Anura; family Aromobatidae; genus Anomaloglossus; species Anomaloglossus baeobatrachus. Next base: position 155,285,564 of record NC_134363.1, on the reverse strand, counting down.
GCTGGTGCCCACTGTGGAAACCATTCATGAAGAATGCTTGATTATTCCAAATTCAGTATCGTAGGATTCCATCCATGGGAAAAGCTTTCCACCCTTTGCCAGGAGATGTTTATACTAAGTGGGGTATGCAACTGAATGGCAGCAACCAATGCCAGGCTGCATTGTCTACCCGCTTCCCCTAAAACAAGGTTGATTGATGCTTTCTTCTAAATCCCATGTCAAAAGCGTCTATACATACAAGTGATAAATGAGGGGATTATACTGAAATATAGTGAAATAGTTTGGGGGAGGGTAATGTGGTGGGTAGATTTCACATCATGAAATAATACAAGGTGTGTTCTAATATACGGATGAAGACTATACAGACACTTTCTGAAATCTCTCTCCCTAGTCAAAGGAGAACATTTATGATGCAAAGAGGGGCAGAGGGTCAAAAGTAAGGACTGGCCTTCCAGTAGAAGGATTCTTGAGATGGATGGGTGGATGGATACTAGGGATGAACAAATCTTCTGGAATTTGACAGTTTTCTCAAATTTGCCCAGGAACATTGATTTGCATCTATTTGATGCAAATCGAATGTAAAATCTTATTCTCTCAGGTCACAATAAGCATGTGTAAAAAATTATATTCATCCATTCTTCATCTGTCCCGCAACCTAGTCCTGTTCTGGTAATCTTCAGGTTGATACTCGGTACTGTCTTCCGTGTTCAACTTTGACATCTTCTAACATCTTCCAGGGTATTGAATCTTCAACTTCTTATGTACTGACTAGGCAACAACAACATCATGATTTCCCTGCCTAGTGAGCGCCGGAAACGCCAATGTTAACAGAGGCCATAAAACACAGAAATTGGCCAAGTGAAGACCGCACCATTTCCCTGCTCCGGCAATCTTCAGTTTGATACTCGGCACTGTCTTCACTTGTCAACTTTGGCATCTTCTAGAGTTTTGCATCTTCAACTTCTTATGTACTGACTAGGCGACAACATCATGACTTTCCTGCCTAGTGAGCACCGGAAACGCTAAAGGTGCCAGGGGCCACAAGACACAGAAGTTGGTCAAGTGAAGACCGCACCGTCTCCCTGCTCCGGTAATCTTCAGTTTGATACTTGGTACTGTCTTCACTGGCCAACTTGAACATCTTCTGGCATCTTCCAGGGTTTAACATCTTCAACTTCTCATCTAGTGATTAGGCCACACAAGATCATAATTTCTTCACCTAGTGAGCACTGTAAACGCCAAAGGTGCCAGGGGCCACAAGACACAGAAGTTGGCCAAGTGAAGACCGCACCGTCTCCCTGCTCCGGTAATCTTCAGTTTGATACTTGGTACTGTCTTAACTGGTCAACTTTTGCATCTTCTAGGGTTTAGCATCTTTAACTCCTCATCTAGTGACAAGGCCACATCATCATAACGTCTCCACCTAGTGAGCTCTGGAAAGCCCAAAGGTGCCAGGGGTCACAAGATACAGGAATTGGCCAAGTGAAGACCGCACCCATGTCTGGACCAAAGCAGAGCCGTGTATTCTATTTCTTTTTTTAGTTTTTATAACCCTTTCCCGTCTTTTTATAGTCCAGTAAAATGGTGTTAGGTTGTAATTTGGCTCATTTGGGCAAGTCAAACCTCACTACAGATTCTAGAAAATTTGAGTGTTTGGTGAAACTGGATTTACCTCATTAGCTTACCTCTAATAGATACACTATATGGGGAATGTAAGCCCCTCTGGAGCGTCCCTCAATAATCTCTGAAGCTATAACCGTTTCGATCAGCTGATTTAATTCTAAAGATGGGTTTCATGGTGTGAGAGAGCCCCTTTAACGCTCTCATGAAATCTTTCCGAAAATGAAGAGTAATATATCAATATATATTTACATCCTTTGTCGACCTCCTTGAATGTTATATTAATATACAGTATGTATCACTATATAAAGAGACCAAACTGCAGAAAGTCACACATATGTGTCATAGCCATCAACGTTATTTCATTCGTGGCATTTCAATTTTAACATGCGTTCCGATGTGAAGTTGTACGCTATAGGGCCAATATATATATTCATCAACAGTATGGAAATACGTAGCGGAGCCAAAGGTCATGAATAAACATATGTATTACATTTTCAATAAAACTGCTAACATATGATATTCAATATGCTCTCTTAAATCACATTAGCGCTACCTGGCCTACATTACAGAAGACTAATAAGGTCCTCAGAGCCGTATGTGTACATTTATTTGTGCCTAGTTATTACACTTATGTAAACTTTTAATCCTAAGTGGCAAAAAAGTTTAGCTTTTACAAGTTTAATGCTCTTCAAAACAACAATAACCCTGGTGCCGCCCCCTAGTTGGCATGACGCTAATTGATGGCGGACTCTTTTTTGGGCATTTTCCATTGAAAACTTTTAAGCGGGCTTTACACGCTTAATATCGTTAATGAATTATCGTCGGGGTCATGGTGTTTGTGACGCACATCTGGCTTCATTAACGATATCGTAGTGTGTGACACTTTTGAGCGACCTAAAATGATCACAAAAACGGCCAAAATCGTTTGCCGCGGAGAGGTCGTCCTGAAACAAAAAATCGTTTTTGTTATATTAACGATGTTGTTCCTCGTTCCTGCGGCAGCACACATCGCTGTGTGTGACACCACAGGAGCGACGAACATCTCCTTACCTGCGTCCACCGGCAATGCGGAAGAAAGGAGGTGGGCGGGATGTTACGTCCCGCTCATCTCCGCCCCTCCGCTTCTATTGAACGCCTGCCATGTGACATTGCTGTGACGCTGCACAAACCTCCCTCTTAGGAAAGAAGCGGTTCGCCGGCCAGAGCGACGTTGCAGAGCAGGTATGTGCGTGTGACGCTGCCGTAGCGATAATGTTCGCTACGGCAGCGATCACACAATATCGCATGTACGACGGGGGCGGGTGCTATCGCGCACGACATTGCTAGCCGATGCTAGCGATGTCGCAGCGTGTAAAGCCCGCTTTAGTCCACTTAGCCGACCACGTCCTTCATCATTGCCTGTCATGTCTATACGCTGGCCTATTGGGTGCTGCCCAATTTCTCAACGGCCTACTAGAAGATAGAAATGTTTCGGCGTGTGAATGGCTCTTCATCAGGATGATACAGAGAATTTCCATAAAAGAGAAGTCTATCACCCCCAAAATGCATTTTAAATGAGTTATACCGATTTATTTGCAAATGTTAAAATTATACTAGCACTGTGCAATATTACTGGTACAGTGTCTGAGATGATACCTATTAATTTGTGTACACATGAGGGGTCCTTGGGACACCCTTGATGTGGCCAACAATCATTACGTCCAATCATTTTGTATGTTACTTCTGATTGACAGTGTTCGCTTCTGAGAGTGAGCACTGACTAAAGTCAGCTAACGTATATGCATGCTCACTGACACTGCCTGTGTCCAGCTGCCCATGCACACTGGGGCAGGGTGCTTTCTCTTCCCTGGCTCCTCTGATACTGCCGGTTGCTGCCCTGATACACCTGGTATATGTTGTCCCTGTGAATGGAACCTCAACTGATCCAATATTTATCACCTTTTCTATTGATCGGTTATAAATTTTGTTTATAGAATAATCCCTTTCTTGACAAGCAAGCAGTAATTCCCAATACTTATAGTTCTCGGCTTAAAGGGTTTGTCCATTTTTCATAATGCTTATTTGATAGGTTTCCCAAAACAATAAGATAACACAGATTCGCAGATTAGGATTTGTGGTGAGATGCACACACAGGTGCACGCCAATCGTTCGATGCATTAATGCATTTCCTATGGACTCGCGGCAAGTTACGGTCACATGCGGTTGTGTGCATCATACACAACCGCATGTGACTCTAACTTGCCGCGAGTACATAGGAAATACATTGAAGCGAAACGCATTTGTTCCAGATCTAGCATTGCGGCAGAATACTGCTAATGTGAAGCCCACCTAAAGGCCCCGTTACACGCAACGACATATGTAACGATATAGCACCGGGGTCCCAGATTCCGTGACGCACATCCAGCATCGTTAGCGACGTCGTTGCGTGTGACACCAACGAGCGGCCGTTAACGATGGAAAATACTCACCAAATTGTCCATTGTTGACACATCGTTCATTTTCAAAAAATCGTTAATTGTTGAGGACGCAGGTTGTTCATCGTTCCCGTGGCAGCGCACATCGCTACGTGTGACACCTCGGGAACGACGAACTACAGTTTACCTGCAGCCGCCGGCAATGAGGAAGGAAGGAGGCAGGCGGGATGTTACGGCCGCTCATCTCCGCCCCTCCGCTTCTATTGGGCGGCCGCTTAGTGACGCCGCTGTGACGCCGCACGAACCGTCCCTTAGAAAGGAGGCGGTTCGACGGCCACAGCGACGTCGCTAGGCAGGTAAGTCTGTGTGACGGCTCCTAACAATATTATGCGCCACTTGCAGCGATTTGTCCGTACGCACCAACGACGGGGGCGGGTGCGCTCGCTGCGTGTAAAGCCCCCTTAAGACCTTGATGAATCGGCGCCTATTAGTCTAAAATAGCTCTAGTGGTCAGTGTGAAAATTGCAAGATTTCTACATGTTTGGTTTTTTTAATTGTGATTTTAAAAAAAAAATATATAAAAATAATTACCCCTAATTTTATGAAAATAAATGTAACAGAAAAAAACGTGATTTAATCAGTCGGTCATTTTCTAATCACACATTCTTTTAACGATTCCCATTTCCCATCACAGGATAATTGATCAATTGCATTGTTCCTACTTAAACCCATGGGGGTTGCCTATGTAATGCATTTGCATATAGTTATTTGTTGGGTCTGCCGTAATGAGGATACTCTTCCCGTCTGTCCTCTCGAGCGGATACTTTTCTTAACAGTGGGTTTAGTACAGTTGACAGCTCCTTTAAGTCATTAGATGGTTACTTTCTGCTTTGCCGATAACTTTTGAGGCTTAACTGGTTGACTTATGGGCCAGAAGGGACCACAATGCACTACTCCCAGTCTCATAGCAAATAAAAGACGTATAGAACAAAAACGGTAATATTAGAGGCAACTGGGCTTTATTTACTGCAATGGGAATTATTTCTCTCCCATCCCAGCAAATTATCACTGTGTATAAAAGAAACTGCTCCAAAAGGTCACCCCATTAATAAATTATTAGGAAGTCGGGTCGTAATCATAATGTATAAACTCAGCTTTTAGGCGCTCTTTGTATATACGTGCCGCAGTTCTCGTAATCGCCGCTAAGAGCCTAATATTTCATCCCCACGTAATTATTTGCAAAGACGCGTTCAGACTATAAATACGTGCCAGATCCTGTTGTGAACTGCGATCCCCTCCCTTGGAGACGCGCTCACATTTGCATAAGACACTGTAAGGATGGTGCCCATTGTGCCGGAGTGAATTGATTTAGGTAATTGAAAACATTTTGTTTGGTAATAAGGAAAATATAAACACTAGAGATTCCGGGTGCACATGAGATTCCTCCGCGCTAATAATGGACCCTGTTTGCTCTGCTCTTGATATAGTATGATTACCGCTGATTAGCATTAATAGAGAGGCTTCTTCTGCCTCTTTAATCACAGGTGTTTGATTAGCATTGTGCGCGCAGATCAGGGACATCTGTCTTCTCATTACGTATTCCTCCTGTAGAGTGGGGCAATTACAGAGTTTGGAGCTACCGCACCCCTTCCCCGCTATTTATTCTAATTTAATGCTTATTAAATCTGCCACATGAAAAGAATGGTGCCTCGAATGCCAAAATGCTTTTACACTACAGAATGCCTGTCATTTCACCGAGTAGGTCGGAAAAGACTGTACACCACATTTATGCTCAAAATTTATCACAAAGAACAAAAAGTTTGCACGAGTAACCATCGACATTAATAAGGTTTGACGGCTAGGTGTATATAATACCATTGAGGAATTTCAATTAGCGTATGGGATAGGGTTGGTTCGAATTGATTTGCATCAATCGGGCCAGCAGCTACACTAGTAATCTGTGGCCTGAGAACTGTGAGAGAACAGAATCCATTTTGTTCTCATTGTGTCCTTCTTGTCTTATAGCTAATTATGTCATGGTGGGGAAGTTTCACCTTTCCGTTCACGCCGCTACTGCTCTTATTGGTGCATAGTTCAAAGGAGTTATTTCCTTGTTTGAGGTACTATATAAACTGGTCACTGGTCACTGGTGTACTAATAAAGGAGAATTCTTTGAGTACACCATACTAAAGGCCCCGTCACACACAGAGGTAAATCTTTGGCAGATCTGTGGTTGCAGTGAAATCATGGACATATTGTTCCATTTGTACACAGCCACAAACCTAGCACTGATTGTCCACAATTTCACTTCAACCACAGATCTGCCGCAGATTTTTCTCTGTGTGTGACAGGGCCTTAAGTGTGTGCTGTATTGATTTCCCGAGCGCTCATAAAAAAAAATCTAATTAATTTGGAGTTCAAGATGCATAGAAGGAGTGTAGTTCACTCACAGAAACATCTCCTACATCAGGGCATCTGTGGCCATTTAAAATAGTAAACCTAGTACGATACTACGTGACTATGAGGACTTTGCAGCAGGCCGGTGTGTTGGAGCAGTTCTTACTCCAATTGAAAATATCTGGGATTCATTCTACACCACCAGTGATAATGAAAGAAATACACAGGCATGTGATTTCCAATGCTCTCCAAAGTAATTTAATGAGAATCAGAGCTTTTATACTCTTCAGAAATATAGACTTACCATGCGTAAATTTAGGTGCTTCTTACATAATAGCAAATAGTAGAATACATAACTGCATAATAAGAAAAGACACTCCGTGCATCACACTATGTCAACAAGTCTTTGTTTCAAAAGTGAAATTCCACACCCTAAAAACTTTTTGGCAAACCTGAAGACATAACCCCTTCATTACTCTAACACCAGCTAAGCAAAAGAAGAGCCACAAATGTCAGCAGGTAGGAGGCGTTTCTCATGGCTCCCATCCAGTGACCACAGATTAAAGACATGGCCGATGGACCGGGCAAATTTTAATAGAAAGTATTGACCAAATTGTAATGGAAATCAAGCTTACTGCTGTCCCAAAATTATCAAATAATGCAGGTTAATGGATATTTTCTTTATATTGTATAGAAGGAGCAATTCAGATAGGATATCCAGCAGTCACGTTCTGGTCATATTTAAAGTCCAAAAATGTATTCAAAGTTTAAAAATTCCATCCACTTTTACAGTCCATGTTAGGATCCATTGAACAATTACAATAGCAAGAACTAGTTTTGCACTATGTGTCCTTACTCTCTCTTGACCGGGACGTGACTGCTGGATATGCTATCTGAGTTGACCTATGTGAGTGCTCTTCTATACACGTGTACTGTTCGACCGAGTGATCTTCAGAGGACTGGATGAGCTGGATCTATTTTTTCCTGGATAGAAGGAGCAGTAGTTTCTCAACAACAACATTTTGGGAATCAAAAGTACTTACTGGTAGATAAATTAAATGAGACATATGTAGATATCAATAGAATCATAGAATGGTAGAGTTGGAAGGGCCATCGGGTCCAACCCCCTGGGATTGCAGGTTTTCCTAAATTATCCTAGTTATATGTTTATCCAACTTTCGCATGAATATTTCCATTGATGGAAAGCTCAGTACCTCTGGTGGTAGCCAGTTCCACTCTCTGATTGACTTCAGTTATTACTCGGAACTTCACGGTACTGGAGATGTGTAAGATAAAGTGGTGATTATTGGGATACAGTCAAGAGGGCACTTGTTTAGAGAGAAAATAGAAGAAAAGAGAAAGCTTAAGTTTTTCAACTTAAGCCAGTTCAAAAAGTAGCATATATAAAAGTACCCAAAATAGAACATGTATTGGTTGGTGGGTAGTTTTAGATGGTAGAGACAAAGGGGAATTTGTCCCTTTTGCCTTCCCTATAATCAGCCTTGAGGACAGACATATTTTTGACTTCCTGCCCATAAGCTTATGTATCCCCATAGTCATCCTCTCCTCATAATTAAGGTTGACTTAGTAGGAAATTTAGTGCCACATAGATAAATGGGCATCATTGAAGGTGGTCCATCCCTTGCTATGGACCTCTGTTTAGGTACCAAAATGGAGAACCACTTTTCAATCGAATGTCCTCCATGTAATGCGCTTCTCCTACAGTTTGAAATCAAATCTAGATAAAATACTTCTTTGGTTGACCTTAAAGGCCAACACTCTTCCAACTATATGGTTAGTTTTCAGCATGCCTAAAAATGTGGCTATCCAAGGCTTTTTTCACTTATTATATGGAATACTAGCTCTGTTTATGTAACAGAATGGAGAGCCACTCATCAATTGAATGTCCTCCAAACAATGCTTTATTCTCCTACAGTTTGAAATCATCTAGATAAAATACTTTTTCGGTTGACCTTAAAAGCCAACACTCTTCCAACTATATGATTAGTTTTCAGCATGTGTGTGAAAAACAGCCTAAAAATATGGTCATCCAAGGGTTTTCTCACTTGTTATATGTGTAAAGGAGAATGAAAGGGTTGTATGCCGCGCTATCACCAATGACACAAATTGATTATTCCATTTCTTTATTTCTTTCACAGGTTAGGTCAACGCGTTTCAGGGACTAACCATCCCCTTCATCAGGACTTAGGATCATCAAACTGTCTCCTCCTGTCTTTGAGACAGTTTGATGTTCCTAATGTCCTGATGAATGGGGTGGTTACTCCCTGAAACGCGTTGACCTGACCTGTGTAAGAAATAAAGAAATGGAATAATCAATTTGTGTCATTGGTGATAGCGAGGCATACAACCCTTTCATTCTCCTTTACACGTGGCATCTTTGGGGCTGCTGCTTTCGCCATCTGAAAGCTTCACTAGGAGTTGTGCCTCTCACAACCCTAGTAGGTGAGTTGAACATCTTTATTGTTAACACTGTTAATTGTGATAAGACCCTATTGCGCATTCTACCTCCATAGTTGTTTTTCCTCACTTGTTATATGGAATACTATCTCCTCTTGCCCAAGGTTCTCCACCAATGCACATGAAATCCTCTAGAGGTTGCCGACATTGTGCTCATGCTATGGTGTTAATAAGTGCACTACAATGTATAGTTAGTATTTTGAGGTTATTTTATATATAATTTATTAGATTGAGGTGACATGTAATGAGAACACTGAGAAGCACTGGTGAAGAAAAAACTGCAAGTACTGTAGTTTGAAGAACCTCTAGTGTCTACGTCGATGGGAACTTCTCAACTTCTCGTTGAGGGTTTCTGTCTCATCAACAGCTTTTGTGTAAGAAACTCAGGAATAAAAATTAACTGAAATAATCAGGGCTTGCAATGTTACTCTATTTTGTTTTAAAGACTTAAAATTTCACTTAATTTCTAGAGGAAAACACTTATTTCATGAGAACAGAAAGTGATCTCTAGAAAGAACAATCCAAAAACTTGGCTTTACCATAACTCAATATCTGGATCTGCATGAATATCAAAATCTGTTTCAATCGTGTCAGATACTTTGTTTGATGAGTTACGTTATCACATCCCACCCTATTTAGAGGCTTCTTCCAGAATATCTCCAAATATTTCTCAACAGAAACCAAGTCAGATTGCATGACGCCAAATACTTCCATATCTGATTCTAGTAATTGTTCTGTATTGTGAGACCTTGGAAAAAATTCAATGACCACACGCTACTGAGACATGATGCATATTGTCTGATCATACGGTAAGGAGGCGTCCATGAGACAAATCTCAACTCTGTCATCTTCTTTTTCTAGGGGAGTATGTTGTGATGGTTGAAGACATCACCAGTCCACCATTCCTGGGGCAAACTCTTCCAACAGCTTTTAAACTCGTAAGAATCGTTTCTGAGAAATCCAAAGGAAAAGTGAATCGGAAATCTGAAACGCTGCTCGTTCCCACTGTGAACTGAAGAACTGAATCTGTTGTGTTTTATGTGGTTTTCATATATTAATAAATACATTTCACAACGTGTTTTTGTACATTTTTTTTCACTTTTTAATTTGTAAAATCCAATTTGAAAGTTGCAAAATCACCATGCTAGGCAAAATACCAATTATGAGCTGAGATAACATGTAGGTGACTCTTCTAATTTATCAGAAGGTCATTTACACTGTGTGCAGAATTATTAGGCAAATGAGTATTTTGATCCCATGATACTTTTTATACATGTCGTCCTACTCCAAGCTGTATAGGCTTGAGAGCCAACTACCAATTAAGTAGATCAGGTGATGGCATCTCTGTAATGAGGAGGGGTGCGGTGTAATGACATCAACATCCTATATAAGGGGTGCTTAATTATTAGGCAACTTCCTTTCCTTTGGCAAAATGGGTCAGAAGAGAGATTTGACGGGCTCTGAAAAGTCCAAAATTGTGAGATGTCTTGCAGAGGGATGCAGCAGTCTTGAAATTGCCAAACTTTTGAAGCGCGATCACCGAACAATCAAGCGTTTCGTGGCAAATAGCGAACAGGGTCGCAAGAAGCGTGTTGGGCAAAAAAGGCGCAAAATAACTGCCCATGAATTGAGGAAAATCAAGCGTGAAGATGCCATTTACCACCAGTTTGGCCATATTTTAGAGCTGTAACGTTACTGGAGTATCAAAAAGCACAAGGTGTGCCATACTCAGGGACATGGCCAAGGTAAGGAAGGCTGAAAAACCACCACCTGTGAACAAGAATCATAACATAAAATGTCAAGACTGGGCCAAGAAATATCTTAAGACTGATTTTTCAAAGGTTTTATGGACTGATGAAATGAGAGTGACTCTTGATGGGCCAGATGGATGGGCCAGAGGCTGGATCAGTAAAGGGTAGAGAGCTCCACTCCGACTCAGATGCCAGCAAGGTGGAGGTGGGTACTGGTATGGGCTGGTATCATTAAAGATGAACTTGTGGGACCTTTTCGGGTTGAGGATGGAGTGAAGCTCAACTCCCAGACCTACTGCCAGTTTCTGGAAGACAACTTCTTCAAGCAGTGGTACAGGAAGAAGTCGGTATCGTTCAAGAAAAACATGATTTTCATCCAGGACAATGCTCCATCACATGCATCCAACTACTCCACAGCGTGGCTGGCCAGTAAAGGTCTAAAAGATGAAAAAATAATGACATGGCCCCCTTGTTCACCTGATCTGAACCCCATAGAGAACCTGTGGTCCTTCATAAAATGTGAGATCTACAGGGAGGGAAAACAGTACTCCTCTCGGAGCAGTGTCTGGAGGCTGTGGTGGCTGCTGCACGCAATGTGGATCGTAAACAGATCAAGCAACTGACAGAATCTATGGATGGTCGGCTGTTGAGTGTCATCAGAAAGAAAGGTGGCTATATTGGGCACTAATTTTTTGGGTTTTGTTTTTGCATATCAGAAATGTTTATTCCTAAATTTTGTGCAGTTATATTGGTTTACCTGGTGAAAGTAAACAAGTGAGATGGGAATAGATTTGGTTTTTATTAAGTTGCCTAATAATTCTGCACAGTAATAGTTACCTGCACAAACAGAAATCCTCCTAAGATAGCCAAATCTAAAAACCCCCACTCCAACTTCCAAAAATATTAAGCTTTGATATTTATGAGTCTTTTGGGTTGATTGAGAAAATAGTTGTTGATCAATAATAAAAAAAATTCTCAAAAATACAACTTGCCTAATAATTCTGCACACGGTGTATGACAGGTTGACCCAAGGCTGTGGTTATGGTCACCTGCTGTATTCGGTCAGCGCTGGTCGTAGGAGGTGGGTCCTTAGGCAAGTGCCCACCACTCTTCACTTACAGCGGGTATGGTAAATTGGATGTGCATTCTGGTTTCTGTAGGGAAAGAGAAGCCAACAATACACTTTGCTTTGTAGAATGCTCTTTAAACATAAGTGCCCTGAGAAAGCCTTGTTCATGCGAAACGGCCGTAGGCTTTCTTCTCTGCATCTCCCCTCACCTGTTTGTGTACTAAATTAAGTGATCCAGATGACTCAAGATTAAGATGGTGAGTGCTGAGCTCATTCATCTGTTTATCCTGAACTCAAAATATAAGGCAAGAGCAGAACTGATCCTCTATCTTAGATGAAAAAAAGCCAAGGTAAAACCAAGAGGACAGCTGGAGCTTCAGTGCTGGATCTGGAGGAGAGTGTCGAGGGTGGGGGCCAGCTTCCCCGTCGCGGGGGCTGCTCGGGGAGATCGCGCTTGGATCCGATGCCTTCTCCTCGGTGGCTTGAGCGGGCCGGACCCGGGGCTCGAGCAGCGCTCCTCGCCCACGAGTGAAAACGGGGTGGAATTTGGATTTGGGATATATACAGAGTTCGTGACGCCACCCACGGCTTGTGGTGATGGTGGGCACCACCGCTGCTGGTGACGGGGTTCCCGGGAGCGATGGCAGGGAGCAGCTAGGTGTTGACCTCTCCGTGGGTAGGGGCGGTTGGTCCCGGGGCCCGGTAGGAGGTTGGGTTTCCCCGTAAGATGAGGTTTGCAGGGTGCAGGGTTGCAGTGCAGCGCAGCGCAGGTGCCGGATGGCACTGGTGTACTCACTCAGACACAGATGGACAAAGTCTCCGGTAAACCAAACGGCTGGATGGACGGGGTCCCGCAGCCGGCTGCGGTGTTCTCCCTGGATGGGTTGATGGTGGCTGTCGTTCCCTGCACCTGTGTTTTGTGTCTTAACTCCAATGCCTGGGCAACGGGAGTCCGCTCCCCAACATATACGTGCTGGAGGAGCCCTTTTGCCCGCAGACGCTGGCCCTTTGGGTCTCTGGCCCTTGGCGGTGGCACTTATCCGGAACAGTTGGGCTTTTGCCTTCATTCGGGACTTGGGTGGGAATGAACCCCTGAGGTCCTGACCGCAATCAGAAAATTTGACTAGAGGTTGGCTTTAAGCCTAGTCGGGGTCTGAGTACCCTGCCTGGTGCTTGGCTCCAATCGGCTCCCCGGTTCGGTACCGGCGGGCCACCACCCGACCCCGGTCCTATGGTTCCGCTGACCTTCGCCAACTCCTGCAGACGGCCACCACCGTCTGCCAACCTTGCTGGACGTGCCTGGGCTTCAACCCAGACACCCACAGTCTTCACTCCTCACTCACTCTACTGCCCACAACGGGACTCTCTCACTGACTGTCTGACCGACTACTGTGTTTTTCCCGAAAGTTCAGATCATCAACATCATCCCGCCACTGATCTGAGCTGTGCATTCTCGTATGCTGCAAGCAGGGGAAACGTTTCCTCTGGATGAGGGCATGAGCACTCAACCAGCCAATTTTGGAACAGCGCTTACAAGCTTTATTGGAAAAGAGCCTGTAAGTGCTGCATACCTTGTCTAGGAGACAGGCCAACCTATATATACCTTATATACTGCATCGATAGCTGGTACTTTTGTCAATGAGTAGCAAACTGTCAAAGTCAAAATCCCTCCCGTCTTAAAAACAGAGATTGCAAAGTTTCTTTTGTTACCGCCATTTTTCAGTTTTGCTTATTTACGAGGATGAGAAGACCCCTTTAATCCAAGTTATTTCCAGGGCCAGGATATGGTATCTCACTTTCCATGTTTTCCACCCTTGTAAAGATACTCACAGGGAAGGAAAGCTCCATCTGATCCTGACCTGGTTTGGCCTTTACATGGAGCTTTTCATAGCTCATTTCATTCCTGGGAATGCAGGAGGGTTTACTTCTCATGGTCGCCTGTGACAAGTGTCCACCAGTTGTTGCTGTCGTTTTTCAGAATAGTGGTGTCATAAGCCTTACTGGCTGGCAGCTGCCGGGGACAGGAATAGGTACAGAATGGGTGAGGCACAATTAGTGTCTACCTAGGAAAATAAGGAACAGAACGTAAAAGAACGCGCATACCCACGTGTGCACGGAGAAAGACTGCGGGGCATCTGTTTTGTCTGGCGTCGTTCTTCCATACGTTATACATTGCTTCCAATCACACCGGCCAGTGTATTGCGCCTACAACCACTGTGGTGCTACTGATATAAAAGGGGCCTGACTGTACATCTGAGAAATACCAATAGATCTAGTATGGGATTTTTTTGCTATTTTAACCCGAAATGCATTTGTTCAGAATTCACACCAATCCTTCTTTTTAAAAGAAAAATAAAAATCGAGTATGAAATCACCCAGTAGACGCAGGTTTGTACTGACTCTGCCCGTAGAAGAGACACAAAACCGGCCACATCGGACCCATCATGATCCCCTATCTGGGAATGTCATTTTGTTCATTTTTGCTGGTGAAAAAGGCGCCGTATGGAGGCATCACTGTCATATTTGGATAACATGTTGTGAGCATCTTTAAAAAATGCAATGTTTGACACCAGCCATGTAATGTGCGTAAATTCAGTCCTATAAGCTGTGGCCACCACCAGTGGGCTCTTATATACAGCATTCTAACATCCTGTATATAAGAGCCCAGGCCGCTGTGTAGAACATAAAAATAACTTTATAATACTCACCTAGCGGGATGGTGCGGTGCAGACTGGTCGGATGGGTGTGTCCGTTCTCCGGTACCAGCGCCTGCTCTTTTGGCCATCTTTGTCCTCCTTCTTCTGAAGCCTGGGTGCATGACACATCCTACATCATCCACACGCGCTGGCATTGACGTCATGCGATTTTTCTTCCATTTTTGACATTCATATGGCATTTGGTGTTTACTATACAACTAAGAGTTTCCTATGTTAACCACTGTGATGTAGCCATAAAACGGATGCCATATAGATGGTAACCCGTATGTGATTTGTTTTTTGTGCACCCGTTGACTCATGAACATGATGGGTGAATCTGATCCAAAATATGGATCAAATAGCGCATGCTCGATTTTTTACACATGGGCCATTATGTAAATACGTTCATGTGAATTACCACTTTGGCTTGCATTGATGAATACGCTGTCCCTATGCTACCCGTTTTGAATATGAACAGCATCCAGTTTGATTATATGCTTTTCCAAATGAACCCTTACTTTCACTAGAATTTGGTTAATTAATGCAAGAACCAAATTTAATATTTAATATTTAAATATTTAATTATTGCAACGCATTATCAAACAACCCAGAAAAAGAAAAATGCATTCCCAGGATGAAGTATTTCTATGCGAAACGTGCGTTGGGTGTGGTGGGAGCCTTGATACATACTTGCCATTTTGACTGGCTTTTGTCACATTCTATTTTTGAGGGTATTTATTGTGCTGTACTTTATCTATACCATGGCTGCTTTTTACTACTGATTTACCTCCTGGTGTCTTTTTCCTGCCTTAACTTTTTATTTGGAGGGTGAATGGATGTAGAGGTACATTTTCTTCTTGCTTATCCCGACAATAGGTGTATTAGGAATTGACCCAGTTATTTGTTAATTTATTATTATTTATTTTTCTCCATGAAAGTAGGTTATTGTTACTTTGTACCTTGGATTGTATAAATTATTATGCCAGCTCCATTATTCTATTACTGACCGCCAGGTGTCCCCATCTCTGTTTTTGTCATCCTTACCTGTTTTTTCTCATTAATATGTACCACTTATTTTATTTTAAATATTTCATTAATAAAATAGTTTTACTCAATGGGCTTGCATTTTCCTTTTTTGGGTTGTTGCTATAATTATGCAATGCATACTAGCCCTCACACATGGATTGTGGCTATAGGTGTTTAACATGATTATATGACATGGACATGATTATATGAAGATACCCAAAATACAGGACAAAATGGCACTTGCACCCATATTTGCATTCTGTTTCTTTTCCTGTCAATTTAGCTTGGAATTCACTGAATTGATAAACATATATCTTACTTTCTTATTACTGCTTCATGCATTTTAGAAAAGTACAGTATTAAAAGATGTTAGGATATATGTATCTCCTATTTCCAATGTCCTAACATTTCCTTTGTCTTTTCCCTAGAACTGCTTGAAAACTTATGATATGAGAAAGTATTGCGTCCTTTGGAAGGACTCCAAATCTTTCCCAAGTGACTGTTATAAAAGCATGTAAACTTCTGTAAAATAAACAGTATTTTTCATACGTTGATCAGAGCACTTTGTTTATTATTGATCACTGTGTGGTTATTGTATGCTTACATATATCAGACTCATAACTTGGACTACAGACAACTAAGGGTCGTGCACCCCCTTAGTATGCACCTCCAAATCGGTTGGCGCCCAACGTGGGGCTAGAATGAGACATTCACATGATGGCAGCCGTGACATCTCCTCAAATTCCCAAACGGACCACATGAGGGTGAAGATTGCAACTCCATAAAGGTAAGAAAATTATTTTTCTCATCTTAAGAAACCTCCTGTGTTTCCGAGTGGTAAATGGGGGTGTCGGCTTCCAGTTTTGGACACATGATCAAAACCATCACCAACTTGCTAATATCATCACAAGCGCTGACTGGCCACACACACACACACACACACACACACACACTTATGGCATAAACATATCATAAACTTATGGCATAAACATATCATGACAGAGTATCTCATAATCATGTTTTTTTGTTGTTTAAGAAAGGCTGGTTATCTCAGGCCTCATATCTCAAGAAATGGTAAGGAAGGAGAAATACCGTATTTTTCATTTTATAAGATGCACCGGGTTATAAGACGCACCCCAAATTTAGAGGAGGAAAATAAGAAAAATAATTTTTAATGTTAAAATGAGGGTCCGTCTTATAATCCTAGAGTGTCTTAATCCTAATGCTCACCAGGGGGGAGCGGCAGTTGTGGAGCGGCTCAGGAAGGTCACAGGTGGCAGGGTGATACTGTGGGCTCAGAGGAGGGGGTGTTATGGCTCAGGAGTGTCGGTGATACTGTGGGCTCGGGGGTGTAGTGTCAAGTACCATTGATCTCACTGCAGGCTGCGTTGAATCCCCCAGATATGGCTTACTGGGTTGACGTTGGTAGAGCGGGTCATAAGAGGTAGGGTCACAGTATGCGCTTGGGGGTGTTGCGGCGGGCACCATTGATTGGCTGAGGGGGTGTCACAAGATGAGGTGTCTCAGCGGCAGGTGCATTGAGCTGACTGCCGGCTCCATTAAATCGCCTGCGGTTGACGTAATGAATTTCTAGAAAATGGCTGCGGAGGCGGCGCATGCACAGATAGGACTCTACGGCCATTTTCTTGAAGTCCATCGCGTCAATCTGTGCACGCGTCACCTCCGCAGCCATTTTCTTGAAGTTCATCACGTCAGCTGTGGGTGATTAAATGGAGTCAGCAATCAGATCAATGCACCCACCGCCGAGACACCCCATCCTGTGACACCCCCGCAGCCCGCTGGCCCACAGATCAATGGCGCCCGCCATGACACCCCCGAGCGCGTCCTGTGACCTTGTCTCCACCACCACCGCCCCGGTAAGTCATATCCGTTTTGTAAGTGCGCCTTACAATCAGGAAAATACGGTATATACATTTTCTTGCAATCAGACGCTCTACAGGTCACAAATGTGGTGTTGATCCCTTCCTCCTTTTAATTCATTGACTTTTTGGAAATCTGGTTTTGAACTCTAGAAAAAGTGCATTTCATTAGTTTGAAAAGTAATATTTTATTTGCATTTTCCCTTTGGCTATAACCATTTTTTCACAATTTACAAGTTTCCTGTGCCTGTGTTCCTAATGAATTGTGTATTGCAAACCCCAAAATTCCAGTAACATAATAAGCATCCACATAAAAAAGGACATTTTAGTGCGAGTATTTACTGAGTGTGCGCAGCATTAAAACCCGTAGTCTCGTCTAATGTTCAAAGGTCTAAGTAGGGCGCTGCAACAAAGACCTACGGAGCAGCGCTGGAAAAGGGAACAGATGTTCATAAGGCACTTTTGTTTTGGTGAAGGGCACACACAGTCATCCTTCATCTTAACCCATGGAATCCATCCACCTCCATTTATATTCACTTTCTCACCTCTGCTGTGGAGCTGGAGTTGGCAGGAGCGAGTGG
This sequence comes from Anomaloglossus baeobatrachus, assembly GCF_048569485.1. Classification (NCBI taxonomy): domain Eukaryota; kingdom Metazoa; phylum Chordata; class Amphibia; order Anura; family Aromobatidae; genus Anomaloglossus; species Anomaloglossus baeobatrachus. Next base: position 155,267,649 of record NC_134363.1, on the reverse strand, counting down.
TCTTAGCACAAAAGAACACTGTTAATCAGCGAGCGGGCATATAGATCCGTTTTACGTAGCTATGCCTTGGATGGCGGCCAGCCTAATCCAGACCAGTTATGGAAGCTGCAGAGGAACAAATTCCATGCAACATAAGTCGGGCATATTAATTGTAACAGTCTGGCAAGTATGAAAATATTATAATATATGATCAGACGAGGTTAGGCACACATAATCCTAAAATAATCGTGATTGCCCCTTAGTTGGACCAATTATAACAATTATGGATGATTCCTATTGGTTTAGGAAATGCTACAAACTATTTGTAGACATTGCTCTTTGCTCAGGGTCAACCCTTTTCCTCTCTAATAACCATACAACTTGTTTAAAAGAATCTGTCAGCAGGTTTTTGCTATCTCATCTGACAGCAGCGTGATGTAGGCAAAGAGATCCTGAATCCAACGATGTATCACTTATATTACTAAGTGCAGCCGTTCTGACACAATCTGAATTTTTAGATTTAGCAATGTAGCAGAGATGAGAGAGCTGCCCCCGCCCACACCAGGCTCTCAATGCAGATTGGTCAATCAGAGCAAAGGGGGCATGACGAACTGTCCTGTGAGTGGCAATGATAAGGGTCCTGCTGCTTAAATGGAAAAAAAAATAGCTGTGCGCACACTGCGTTTTTTTCTCAAGAACATTCTTTCTGCAGAATTTCTTGTGAAAAAGAAGGAGCGTGTCACTTCTTTTCTGCAGGTACCTGCGTTTTTTTGCCATGGATATTGGTAAAAAAACGCAGGGACCAATCTGCGGAAAAAATGCATAAAAAACGCATGCGTTATTGGTGCCTTTTTTGAACGCAAGTGCGCTAATCTTTCAGACTCAAGAAATTTCTTGAGAAATTTCTTGAGAAAAATCCTTTTTTCTAGTGCGCACTTGGGTTAAAAAAACACACCAATAACGCATGCGTTTTTACTGCGTTTTTGATGCGTTTTTTTCTCGCAGGTTGGTCCCTGCCTTTTTTTATCATTATCTATGGCAAAAAATGCAGGTACCTACAGAAAAGAAGTGACACGCTCATTCTTTTTCACAAGAAATTCTGCAGAAAGAATGTTCTTGAGAATGGGGGCGATTTAAACTTTTATTTTTTTTTATTTTTCCATATTTTTAAAAACTTTTTTTTTAATTTTTTATTTATTTTGCTAGTCCTCAGCAGTCTGATCGCTTGTACATTTCTGTTGATCAGAGCTGCACAGCTCTGATCAGCAAAAATGCACTGTTACTTTAAGAGACGTCGCTCTGTTGGCTCTTATAGGAACTACGTCATAGTAGAATTTTGGGGGAAACCGGGTGTCTTGCCGCACTTATCGCCAAATTCAAGTCAGGATAAATTATTCCTTTATCGTTATTGAAATAGCTAAGTACAGGGCAACATGTTTCGGAGGTCGCAGCCCCCTTCCTCAGGACATATAGCAGTGACTGCATTATAATAGCGACAGGAGTCATTATATGACTCATCGGTACCATGGCAACCATCGGCTTCCCATGATCATGTAACGGAGCCTCATTTTGAGAGCGTGATCTAAGCTGCAAGCAGGCGCGGGTGGATCCACGATCCAACTGCGCCTGTAAGTCCCACATGTCTGCTGTTCAAATCAGTAGACATGTGCAAGGATCACCACCGGTGATTACTGCAATACAACCAAGGATGTACAGTTACATTCTTGGTTGTAAAGGGTGTAACAGCTTTCTGTTGATATGCGTTGGACACATATAGCCACCAATCTGTGGTGTGGGTGGGGTTATACAGAGCTCAACATTCTGAGCTCTGCTAGGTCTACAGCAGAGAAAACTGTGATTGTATCAAAATGACAGCAATCAGCCCAGCAAGTGACATATCACTGCAATCAGGGTCTCAGCCCATACGTCATGCTGTTCTCAGATTACATTGCAACAAACTGATAGCAGAATCCCTTTAAAAACCTGCTTCATTCTTAAGTATGGAGGACTTTTAAATTCTATAGTTTACTTCTCATCGCCGAGGTTACCGGCCACCTCTGCAGTCTAGAAAGTGACTAGTTTCCTAGGCAAGGAGCGATGCTAGCTGGTTCATTGGATTTGGCGAGCTTTAGTCCCCCCTGTGCTGTAACAGTTCTGTGGAGAGCGCACAATTCAGACCAGCGACCATGTTCCTGGCCTAAACAGTCAATTTTTTGTGTGTATAGGAAGTAAAGGAGCATTGAGTATAATAGCAAGATGATTAGAACAACATTTTAAAGAGCAGCTATATATAAAAAAGCATCCAAAAAACTGCTTACATTTTCAGGAAAGTTTTCATAAACACATATGGTAAATGTACACTGGATACAGAATTGATTAGTATCCGATTTGCCAAACGACCAGCAATCACACAGTTATAGATCCCTAATTATCATGATTCAGCACCGGCATGTAACTGTGTCATGCACCGGACAATCCAAAAAGTTGGCAATTACAGTACAAGATGGCAGAATGACCTAAACTGATGAGGATTTTTGGAAAATAATCAAACTTCTATTACAGAAAAGCTTCAGATGTTTGGCTGAAATCTTCAGCTGAAATACTAAAAAAAATACATAAGAAAGAATAAGTCTGAAATTCCAGTTTTTGCTTGTTTCACTCCGGAGACCAGGAATGATTGACGATTCTCTTGTTGGTAGAAGTCAGTGAGGTTTATTACAAGCCACCCGGCCATGTTTATCATAGTCTTGATGGAACTGTGATGCAAGTCACTACTTATGGACAGTATGGACAGAAGGGTAGTCAGACGAGCCGGGATCTGGGATCAGAAAACAGGAGGACACAACAGGACTCCGGGAGTAAGCAGAAACACAGTCAAGTTACAGGCCAAGGTTCAGAATTGCAGGGGCGTGCGTATTAGATTCAGGGAGCAGACAGAGACGTGGTCAGGTAACGGTCCGAGGTCAAAAGCCAGGAGGAAATGATGACACGCCCACCAGGTCCGTGGGGCACTCATTACCGGGCCGGTTCTATCCTGGGAGATCACGGTGGCAAGGTCTGACTCCGAGACCCCGTGTCGTTTTAAGATGGGGAAAAAGTTATTTACAAGAGGAAATTAATTTGTGATGCCACCCGTGGTATGCGGCAAGATAGGTGCCGCTGCTGCTATTCAGTTCCCTTGCGGCGGTGGGGATGCAGTTGAGTTGGTTTAGCTCTCCACAGGTAGAGCTGGGCTCCAGAGCTATCGATGGTGTATAGAGTCTATGGTGTTGAGATGCAATGGTGGGGTGCAGTGCCAGAGGCAATAACTGGGCAACACAGGAATGCAGTCACAAGGTCTTTACTCACAGTTAATAGTTCCAGGTTACCACGTCTAGTCAGAGGCTGCCCTCGGGGTGCTGGGTCCTGCTGGGATGGGCTCTAGTCGATCCCCGGTTAGTTTGGAGACACAATTTGGTACACCCTTCTGTGTCCCTTCTCTGGTCGTCTTCCTGCGCTGGCCTCTCCCGCTTGCCCCACACCTCACAAACAATGCCCTAAGCCGGTGTCCGCGGATCCCTTTTATGGGTGGCTTTCCCGTCTTGTCTCTTGGTCCTATGTGGTCACATTTTCACTGGATGTGTGTGGATGTGGCTTCAGTACTTGAAGTAGCCTCAGCCTCCGGTTTGCTAGCTGAGCCTTGTAGTTCTCCAGTAGTCTGGGGACCTGATTCCCGTTGCAGGCAAGCCCCTCCACACTGGTAAGCCGGCTGTGAATGCGATCCCATGGGTGGACTTCTCACTTCCCATTGGTCTAGGACTCCTTCCACTTCTACTTCTTCCATTCCTTCTCCCTCCTGGCCCTCGGACAGGATGAGCTGCTCCAGCTCCAGTCCCCAGGACCTCTCTCTTCCGCGTCCACTTCCTGACTGACTAATGTTTTACAGTCTGCTCCCACTAACTAAACCCCACCTCCAGACTGGCTTCGGGTCCGTTCTCTCCCTAACGGTGCAACCTGCCCTAACCACGGCCTAGTGGAGTGCCACTAAATTAAGAGTGTGTCTGTGTGTGTGTGCAATGAGTTGTGGCCTCCTCCTTACCCAGAAATGGGATACCACACCTCTGGCCGAGGTGCAGTACCCCTGTGGCGACTGGACCCTCAGGGGCGCCACAATGACAAGAACAGGGGAATGGCCAGAGAGGGGTCAATAAACAGTCCGGGGTCAAAAAGCCTAGATCAGATCACAAGCACAAACAGGAGCCAAGAGCACAATTGAAGAAGCAGAGAGTACAACTGGTGAGGTTGTCGCAGAGCATGCTCAGTAATGAAACAGAGCAATTACCAGGAACGTGGAACACCAGAGTAATCAGCACCTCCCAGAACCTGCATAGAATCCTGCGCTGTCAAACAACCTGCCAGCTAGTGCTCAGAGAAACACAGCAGAGCATCTCCAAATGCAAGATGCTCTGCACAGAGGAATTGTATCACTGCCGGCTCCATAGTTCAGGCAGAGCATCACCTGTGTACAAGATGCTCTGCACAGCGGAACCGTGACTGGCTATCATAGGATATCTTCTAATATCAGCTGGACTGTACTATGATCCTTCTAATATGTGAAATGTGACAGTGTTTTCTGAACAAGGATGAAGTTGATGATGTCAATAATCGGCATTGAAAGCGTTAAATAACTAAGTAACCATATGTAACACCAGGACATTAGACTAAGGAAATGCGTACAATGGTTTAAAGTGATATTCCATTAGGAGAACTCTGATTATAACATCTGTTCTGGATTCAGTCTGGTGAGGTTCTTGGCTTCCTCTATGGTATATGCAGGGTTTTTTTGCATTAAGTACTAAAATACTAAATAAAAATATTCCTCAGCATTAGTAAAAGGCACTGAACTCTAAATCTACTTTTCATCATCCAAGACCTTGTGCCCGTTACATGCACAAGTTTTCAGATGATGCCCAGCATGTAACGCTCGCGGCTCGTGTAGGGGCTATAAGCAGGGTTAGTGGACCCAGTGGACCACAGTGAGGGACCCGAGCTTACCCTTTAGTAGGAAGGGCTTAACTAAATGCCCACCGCAAGACGGACGCCAGGTGCCTCTGCCAGGGCAGTGACCGGGACTTTGGCAGCTAACCCTCAGGACAGATGGCGGACTCAGTTATAGACACAGGTACAAATAAGGAATAACGTTTGGAACTCCATTCTATGTCTGAACTGGGTGCAAAAACCTAAAAAAACATCACTATATGGAGATAAGGTATGCACACCAGTGACTATGCAAGTGGAATACATGTAATAGCAGAAACTGCTGTGTGAATACTGACATGAAAAATCCAATAGCTATATGAAGAGTGAAAATGTGAAAAATGGAATCTGCATTACTGCCATGAACATATGAATAAAGAGAAATTTAGCTACTGAATTGATCAATGCAATAGAGCCCCAACACTACGCCAAAGTATTTCTCTACGTTGGGGTCCCTAGCTTGTGTGTCCTCTCATGCAGTTAAAAAACCTACCGTGTATGGGAAGCTGAGACCCAGGCTATATATGCGTATAATGTGGACCGGCAATAGGTGTGGTGGGGAGGGTTCACAAACGAAAAACTACTAACAAATAAGGAATAATAGAGCCCCACCAGATGTTTTTTTTTAGGTTTTTGCACCCAGTTCAGACATAGAATGGAGTTCCAAACGTTATTCCTTATTTGTTAGTAGTTTTTCGTTTGTGAACCCTCCCCACTCACACCTATTGCCAATCCACATTATACGCATAAATAGCCTGGGTCTCAGCTTCCGATACACGGTAAGTTTTTTAACTGCATGAAAGGACACACACAAGCTAGGGACCCCAACGTAGAGAAATACTTTGGCGTAGTGTTGGGGCTCTATTGTATTGATCAATTCAGTAGCTAAATTTCTCTTGATTCATATGTTCATGGCAGTAATGCAGATTCCATTTTTCACATTTCATTCTTACATCTAGCTATTGAATTTTTCATGTCAGTATTCACACAGCAGTTTCTGCTTTTCATGTATTCCCCTTGCATAGTCACTGGTGTGCATACCTTATCTCCATATAGTGATTTTTTTTAGGTTTTTGCACCCAGTTCAGACATAGAATGGAGTTCCAAACGTTATTCCTTATTTGTTAGTAGTTTTTCGTTTGAGAACCCACCCCACTCACACCTATTGCCAATCCACATTATACATATATAGCCTGGGTCTCAGCTTCCCATACACGGTAAGTTTTTTAACTGCATGAGAGGACACACACAAGCTAGGGACCCCAACGTAGAGAAATACTTTGGCGTAGTGTTGGGGCTCTATTGCATTGATCAATTCAGTAGCTAAATTTCTCTTTATTCATATGTTCATGGCAGTAATGCAGATTCCATTTTTCACATTTCATTCTTACATATAGCTATTGAATTTTTCATGGCAGTATTCACACAGCAGTTTCTGCTATTACATGTATTCCCCTTGCATAGTCACTGGTGTGCATACCTTATCTCCATATATATAGACACAGGTACAGGCAGGATGACTGAGGCAGGCTGGACAGGTAGGTACAGACAGGTATGGTGGGCATGGCAGGGACAGACAGGTATGCAAAGGCAGACTCTGGAACAGGTGACTGACACAAGGGTAACAAGACCTGAAACTAGCTAGACAGACTGGTGCACTTACTAACTGAATGTGTTGCACAAGCACCTCCCTTAATGGGAGGGTGCCTTAAATACATAGTATCTCTCAGTCATAGGTTGAGTGGCATTTCCGGAAAATACTGTCCCAACCCTTTAAGAGGAGGACCGGTATGTGCGCAAGCCCTAAGCACACTCCTTTGAGACATGAGCTTCGTGCACAGGCCCTGCAGAGAGGCCAGCACTACACATCATATGCACAAGTTCTCAGCGGTTTGACAATTGATTATACATAATTTATAATATTCTGCAAAACTGGAACACTTACAAATATAGTGGATATTGCAAGGACAGTTTTAGAAGAGTGAAACATATTGCATACATTAAACCACAGCCACCATCTAGGTGTTGGATGATGCCACCATATCCTTCTAGGAGCAGGAAGGCTGAGTGGTTGCCTCACCTTTCTCATCCCAAGTAGGACAGACGGATGACATAATCCTCAAGCTGTTCCCATTTGTTTTGTTGTTCTTTTTAAATTAAATTTAATTGCAAATGGAAAAGTCAAAGTTCCAGGCCGGTCACTGGGAATAGTGTCACAGTTGCTTTCTAATTAATTGTGTGGTTCACTACCAGGAACTGTTATTTTGGCATCTGGATGCCCAACATGAGCATACCTCTCCAGATACAAAGTGGCAACTGTTGTAAGAGAACCAGCCATTTTTACTATGTCTGCTCCTTCAGGTATGACTTTTATTATACAGTCCTCCTTAAATTTGTTTGTAACTATATTTGGATTATATCTCTCATTTGACCTGATCTTAGATGAAGCAAGTTTGCAGTGTCTGGTATTGTAGATTGTAAGAAGGTGGCCAGAGGAAGATGCTAATATTCATTGCTCCACGGCATTTGTACACCAACATCGCCATCTGCTGGAGGACCAGGGTCGCCAGGAACTGAACTGTAAGAAGTGTGTTTCCTCGATGGAAGAGTTAAGGCCGCTTTACACGCTGCGACATCGCTAGTGATGTCGCTAGCGACAGCACCCGCCCCCCGTCGTTTGTGCGTCACGGGCAAATCGCTGTCCGTGGCGAACAATGTCGCAGGTAAGCGTCACACCAACTTACCTTTCTAACAACATCGCTGTGGCCGGCGAACAACCTCTTTTCTAAGGGGGCAGTTCGTGCGGCGTCACAGCGACGTCACACAGCAGGCCACCAATAGAAGCGGAGGGTCGGAGAGCAGCCGCATTAACGTCACTCCCACCTCGTTGCCGGAGGACGCAGGAGCGCTGTTGTTCATTGTTCCTGGGGTGTCACACGTAGCGATGTGTGCTGCCTCAGGAACGACCAACAACCTGTGTCCAGAACAAGCAACGATATTTTGAAAATAAACGACGTGTCAACAATCAACGATTTGGTGAGTATTTGGGATCGTTAGCGGTCGCTTGTAAGTGTCACACGCAACAACGTCGCTAACGAGGCCGGATGTGCGTTACGAATTCCGTGACCCCCAACGACATCTCGTTAGCGATGTCGTTGCGTTTAACGGGGCCTTTAGAAAGGGGAGGCCGAGTCGGGTACCAACTGTGGCGCCGTTACCAAATCTAAAAAGTTATCTACCGTTAATGTAGATACATTTATGTGAAGATATGTTTAATCACTTAATTGTATATTGTGACCATAAGTAGAGCGACACTGATGCTCCCCTGATGGAAGGATCGGAGTTGGGTTGTTGTTAAGAGAATTTGTTAATATTTGCCATGGTCGTCTCTCTTTGACAGGCTCAGGCCCAAAGTCTCGTATTACCTTCAGAGACTCTACACATTACATGTGTCTTTTTTCTTTTTGGCATGCAGAGAGTGAATGACAGTTTTCTTTCTAGCAGCAAACTCATTACCTCGGCTCAGGTGTATCTGCTCATAACCACTCCAAACCTGGACAAATGCCCTTTGCTCCCTACAGAGGGGGCCAGTTATTCAGAATTCATTCTGGAGCTAGGCCAGGAGGGTGAAGGTCGTGTTTCAGCTGCTGTCTGTTGCATTCTTTGGGAAGGTTACCCGGTCCTTTGTATCTTTCTTCTCCTCTTTTTTTACCTCCTGTGTACTGTTTGTGTTATGTTTTGTGTGTTTGGTGGTGGTGTGCTTTAGTTGGATTACACTCCCTTGTTGTGTGTCAATTTGTGGGGTTGTGATTTATGTCCCGGTCCGTCACTTGGGTGGACGGTGTGGAGGGAGTTACACCAGGGTCTGGACAGTAGACAGGGACATGTTGGTGGCCCAGACCTCACTACCATCAACTGTACCTTTGGGTTGACGGTCAACTCATGGTGTCCCTAGTCTGAAAGCCAGCTCAAGAGTCCCCATTTAGTCACTTCCTAGTTCCTGGGAGGAACATCTTCACCTTGACATTCCCCATGAGGCATAAGCTTGAATTTTTTTTTTGTATGATTCCTCAACTTACAAAATCAAAGTTGACTACACACCGATTTGGAGTATTGAATGGATCCCTATAGGTGCATTTTACATTTAGAACTGGAACAAATAGCGCCCCCTATTTTCAATATTAGAGAAACTGTGGCAATGGACTGTATAACTGCAAAAATGCTTCCGCCATAATCAAGGATGGACAAATTCCTACCTTGACTGATGGATGATGCCCCGCGGGGCCAGATCTGTCATGCAGACCTATCGCTAAACGGGGCTTTTGTGTGAATTGATGTAATACATTATAAATTATCAGGCACTTTTAAATGTTATAACAAACAGAAATGATTCAGTTTTATGATGTTGCATAGTTAAAATGCCAGTTATCTGCCTTTCATGTCAGCGCACTTGATAAATGGAACATTTCTAAGCTATGATTTTTTTTTGTCCAACTTGAATGTGCCAAAATAAACAGGAACCATGAGATTGGATGACAAATATAACCGGGGTTATTGAGCTAAGGGAATGAGTGCATGTCGATATAACCCATCCAGCAGGCGGAGCATGGCAGAGACCACCAGTCCGTTTGTATACAGATGAAGGTCACCCATCCTGCTCCTGCTTGTGTCTGTAATTGTCTGCAGTGCTGACATCAGGACGATCAATCTACAGCTAATCATTGAGCTGAATGGCTTATGCTGCCAACTCGAGTGGAACCGCTGAGCTCAGTGACTGTCTGCAGCGCTATTGATCTGACATCAGCACTGCAGAAAGTAACAAACACAGGGACTGTCCTGGCATGGCATTACGTGTGTCATGCTGCACCTATGTGTAGCACATGGTCCTGGAGCAGTGCCCCTGCATGCTCCCGCTCTCATGCCTCGGTGGGGCACCATTCCCCTCACCTGCCCCGTTCCTGTCCCAGAGCTTGCCGCAACCTTCTCCTGCTTCCAGGTGTCACACAGGCCTTCTGGGAGTGCCCGAAAGGTGCACGTATGGCCACATCCCCTTTCTTAAATGGCCGACATCATGTTACCCGGACATGACCCCTGAGGTCAGCAATCACCCTGAAGGTACTTAAAGGACTCTTCCCTTAGGCGAGGTGCCTGAGCAACGATGCCCATCCATAGTGGGTTTCTAGTTCTCAGGTCCCATACCCGTTACTGTGTCTAGTCCTTTGTCACATGTCCTAGTATCAGTTATCTGTACCCGCTTATCTGTGTCTCTTCCTAGAACCTACTGCTACCACCACCTCTGTGCTGCCAGGTCTGAGTCACCACCTCCATGTTACCATGCTTGAGTCACCACCTCTGTGCTGCCATGACTGAGTTACCACCTCCATGCTGCCACATCTGAGTTACCACCTCCGTGCTGCCATTTCTGAGTCTTCACCTCTATGGTATTACATCTGAGCAAACCGTATCGGACTTCAGAGACTCTCCTGTCCGTTAGAGCCGATACAACTGGTCCTGGCAGCCATATATTTAGGCCCCCAGAGGCTGTGCCTGACAATCCCTGTATAGGGGTTAGCTCAAGGTTAGCTCCTCCAGGGGAGTCTGGTGTACCACCCCGTGGGTCCACTCCCGGATGCTCACCACTCCTTGGCGACCATAACACTATGACTTCCTACTAGGACAGCAAAGAAAAGCAATATATGGACCTTTTTTGCTCTGCCCTTCTGATGTAATCAGGATAAACGCATTTATCTACGTTTATTTTCTACGCGTTTTGAAGCCATCACCACCTGCTTCTTCAAGAGAAACCACAATAACAAACAAATCCTACCGGGTCGGCTCATCAAAAGAAGAGACGCGGATGACGTCAGGAAAGAGACGGCTCTAAGTACTAACGTCCAGCGGCCACAGATGACGGACGTGGCTGATGGACTCGAACATGTGAATCAATTCAAACAACTCTAGTGCCGAAGTGTTGGCATCTTGTTGACCTAACAAAATAAGAAAATGGTGAAGAGAGTGTAGTGTGGAAATGTAGACGGGATTTAGAGTGCGTTTAACTCATTTTTACCTATTATGATAGGTGAGTTTGCGACATTGATTAAAGGGGTGGTCCAGTACTCAGCATTAGTGGCCACCTCGTTGTAAAACTCATCGACAACTCTTTTGTCAAATACCTTGTATAGTACATTCTGCCTCTGAGTGGCGCTATTGTGGTCCGCTCATCCACATCACGTGACCCCCGGGCTCCATGACCTCTGAGATCCGGTGATGTCACGTCAAGTTTCAGTTGACCTGACATAATCGCGGCCAGCCCCAGTCTCCGTGAGTCACTGGGCTGTAGGCGGAATTTCACCGCTTATCACAGCCTAACATCTCGCACACTTTGTCTTTCGCTGCAGAGCATCGCAAGCAGGAGCAATGCTGGGCTGTGACAAGCGGGGAAACTCCACCCACAGCCCAGTCACTCAGGGAGACTGGGACCGGCCGCGGTGATGTTGGGTCAACTGGAAGTTGACGTGACTTCACCGGATCTCAGAGGTCACGGAGACTGGGGATGAGCGGACCACAATAGCGCCGCTTAGAGGCAGAATGTACGACACAAGGTATTTGACAAAAGCCTTGTCTATGGGTTTTACAGTGATGTGGCCACTAGTGGTGAGTAGTGAACCACCCCTTCAATCCTTTACAGTCATGTCCATGCCACATGGGCAGGGAGTGGCCATCGCGACTCATGGATTACCCACATACAGGCGATCTAGTTTATGGATTGCACCAAGTCCTTGGTGTAACCACTATCTTGGCACCCATGTGGCTACTCTCCACATGCAACCAGCACATAGGGTGCACATAGGGTGCCAGTGTTGCAGGTGGGGGCCGCTGCCGCTTCTCTGGGCCCGCTCGGCTCTGGAGTTCACTGCTGCGGCTCGAGTGGTGACCGGACCTGGACTCGCACAGCCGTCCGTCCTCACAACCGTCAGAAAAGGGGGCTATGAACAGGGGAAATTGTCTGTGCAGTGAGGGATGGTGACACTGCCACTGCCTGGTGATGGGGTGCCCGGGGCTGTTGGACCGGGGCAGCTAGATGGGATCATGGGGGCCCTGCTCACTGTCTGCCACCTAACCGGGTAGTCCAAGGGCCCCTACCCCTGACTACACTGCACAGTCTCCACTTGACTTCCACTCACTACTCCACACTTCAACTTGAACTCCTAAAACTTGTCTGTTGAATTCCCACCTCTGACACCTCAGGACCCCTAGGTGGATGTTCTCATCCGCCTGATCCCGCCCACTGGTGTGTCCTTATTATCATGAGGGGGTGGCTAGGCTTTAATGTCTGTGTCTTGTACCTGGGTGTGGGTTTTTGGTGGTGACAAGGAGGGTGGACACTTGTGTCTACCTGGTTTTGCCAGGGCGTCACACCAGCGTACGACAGACATCTTCTATCTCTTCTACGTATTCGTTTTATCTGTCTGTCAATCCTTACCTAAAAATAAAATACCATCCCCATTAATAGAACTGCTTCATCCTCATCTCCGCATCTCATCACTATCTCTCATGTGGATCTGCCAGACACACGGAAGCGGCAATAAACCGGCAGCTAGACATGACTTCCAGCTGCCCAGAGTGCAATGAATGGGAATTGCTTAGTAGGAAACAGTCAGGTCATCAGGAAAGGTCGCTGTCAGGAAAATTTGCAGCTAATTCTACGAGATGAGGCACAGTAGAGTCAGGGTCACCATAGTGTGCGGGGCAATTGATATCGAAGCTCACTTTGTCCATCCAGCTACAGGTGGGCTGATGGGAAGAGCTCGGGGTCAGATGGTCATTCTCAAGGCCGATCGAACACTCTTAGATGCAGTGAACCCTCTGCTCATTGCTAAGTATAGTGAAGAAGCCTAAAAAGTTTCCCCGACACATTGGAAACCTAGAACTGTGTAAGACGTCACCGAGACCATGCAAGGGATTCAGAGATCTCCTGCCAGATACTATTTCATCATGCATTCTTCAACATGGGTGTTTATTATATCCCTTATCTGTAAGACAACCCCGGCCCCTGTCAGCGTGGAGTCTACAAACATGTTTTGTGGATGCCATAGTCACCACAGCTGTTTCTAACACACATTACGTTTAACCCATTTTGACCTAATGTTCGAGGAAACTATGCGAGAGCGCACATCACACGGACCCGCCTCGACTTTTTTAGCTTTGAACAATAAAATTTTAGAGAAAACAAAAAAATAAAATACAGAACTGGAAGAAATACTATACCTGAGTCATATGGAGAGGAAAAAAACTAAAGGGAAAGCTCAAGATCTCACATGTAAATGGTTAAAATTGCAGTGAGTGTAAAAACAACCATATAAAATAATCTGGAGAATAGGACAACGGCTTGTTGACTAGGTTACCGGCCACTTCTGCAGCCTCAGAGTAGCCTTGGCAAGGAGCTTGTGCTACCAGTGGGCCACTAATGAGGCTATGTCATGGATGACACGATCATGTGGTTTCTGGCAATAGAAGGTCACTGTGTTTGGCTCCTCAAAATGCTCCCTGACTTTCTATTGTTCTTGCTGTCAGTATTCATTGGTATAGGTAGCTTTCCTGCTGAATTTTCATCTCTCCCCTTTTGGACCCAGCAGGAGATCGCCTTCCACCCAGCTGCTGACTATCAGTATTCTCTTGGTGCTTAAATACTGCCTTCTTTCCTTGACTGGTACTGGTGATATTATTCAGTTCATTCTAGCTCTGGTTGCAAGCAGGTGGCTTGCTGTCATCTATAGTATCGTTGCTGAACTCCTTCCTGAGTCATCTGTAGATAAGTAGTTCATGCTTTTTCCCATGTGTCCTTCTTGTGTCTTCCTTTAGTGTTTAGTAGGGTTGACGAAGAGCTCATTTCATCCGATCACTATTTAGGGTCCAGCACTAGGGATACCTAAGGTCAGGTATCTGGCTCTGCGCATAGGTGCGGAACTTAGTTAGGGACACCAGGGACCAGCAGTAGGTTTGGTCAGGGGTCACCATCTCTCCTTTCCCTAGACGCAGGGGTCCCCTTGCCTTACCTTTTGCCGCTCACTTGGACTCTCCTCTCCAGAGGAACTGCATTATCAAGAAGCAAGTGGGTGGGAAATTGGTCAAGAAAGTATGAGAATATTGTGTATAGGAGCAGCTAATAAGCAAAACTTGTCACTATGATTATCACACTTTGATCTTAGAGTGATATAAATTCTATGAATGCCATTATTTAAAAGCTATGAACACCTTCGACATGATAAAAAAAAGATTTTTACATTTGTTACCTTTAGTTAATAAAATTGCACAAAATTTCAGTTTGCAATTTTCAACCATTAAATTATAATTCAGACCTTTCATATCACGTTTGCGGAGTATGTAGAAATTTGCCTCCAAATTTCTCTCTTTTGAGAGTGTCCCTCTTAGTAATATAGGTTGGATGTGATTTATGTGTGTATTCAGTTGCTTTCATGTATCAGCACAGCTTCGATACTGTGCTCTTCCTCTCCATTTGCTATTCTGTTTGTCTATAGCCAGTTTTATGTGCTCTTCTAGATACTTTCTGACTTGCACTATCCGGATCCGCACAAGCGGGTTACGACTACGGCATCGGACTCTGTTTAAATTGCAGAGTCTGGTCTCAGTTTTGCTGGGCATCAGCTGAGTTGTTTCACAGCTCTTAGCTGTGCAGGAGTTAATCCTTTTTGAAGCAGTGTGCAACTTTTCTGAAAGCCGGGTTGCTAAATACCATCCACAGCTGGTCTCTTCCTATTTTAGGCTGGGAAATGTAGTAGGAGATTGCCGAAGATAGCTTCAGTGATCCCGGTCTTAGTGGTTATTCCGTTCATGGTGAACTACAGTTGTTTTTCTGTGTGGTGTGAAAGTTTCCCTGTTGTGAGTTTATTCTCTACCAGTTTCTTTATTCCCCTATACGCATATTGTCTCCCCTTTTTGTTTGAGTGCAGTGTGTACGAGGTTTCGTTCCCCTTGTCCGTGTCTTTTCTGTGAGGGTTTTGTTACTGGGTTTCAGGCCCACTCTAGGCTGGGGGGAGTAAGATCAGGGCTCAGGAAGTAGTCAGGGTCACGCTGGGGGCTCAGACCTGGCTACCATTAAGCCTACCTCCGAGATAAGGGATAGCTCAGGGTCTCAAGTCTGAGGGCCAGCTTAGGAGCCCCTGTTCCATCAATACATACCCCGTGACACTTTCTTCCCTCTCCACTACAAATTTGTGTACATCCTCACTCCATCCTGCTATCACTAACATTAAGGGGAAGGAAAGGTGAGCAGAGAGACCTTACAGATTCATAACATTTTTGCAGATCACTCCGCTATATAAATGGTCAAAAAATGTTAAATGTAGAATATTTAGAACATTCCTCCCTTTGCATCTTGGAAGCAAATAAGTGATAACAAAAACAATAATTTTTGTTGGTGTGAACAACGGATCTAAAGTTATTCCCCTCATACTTATCCGTGCATATAGTGTATATTGGATCTTAAGTGTTTGTGAAAGTGAATGAACTGTTGCATAAATCACATACATTATAAAAAGTGTCAAAAGCAAAGTGAAGAGTTAGTTGGAAAATAAAAACATGCACTTTGCTTAAATATATGAAAATTGCCATAATTTAGTCCTCACTAATAACACAGAAAATGGAAAATAATTATACTATAACAGTGCGCTAGAATGGCTTTAATGGTGATTGAACCGTGTGATGTTATTTCTTCTAAAGCTGATGTTATGGTTTCTTCACGAGAGCAGAGCGACAATACCCAGGTCTCATCCAAGCAGCAAGCGTCGAGGGGCATTAAAACTGTTTTACATATTAACATGGGGTTAGGAACACTACGAGTCTTTCCATATTTCATTCACCATTCATGTGTTGTATTGACTGCACTTTTTGTTACAGCTTTCAAAAAAACTTTCAAAGGGGAGCGGAGATAACTGCGAACCAGACGGCTCCAACAGCGGCGTATCTCCTGAAAAATAAAAAAATCAGGCTTTAACGCCAGCATGTATGTTGCTTGTATTACCATGTGCCGCCTGCAGGCTCTGGACTTTACTCCCATCGAGCATATCTGGGACGTCATTGATATATTATAATACATCCCCATAGTCCTCCATATACTATAATGCATCCCATAGTCCTCCATATATTATAATGCATTTCATAGTCCTCCATATACTATAATACATCCCCATAGTCGTCCATATACTATAATGCATCCTCATAGTCCTCCATATACTATAATGCATCCTCATAGTCCTCCATATACTATAATGCATCCTCATAGTCCTCCATATACTATAATGCATCCCCATAGTCCTCCATATACTATAATGCATCCTCATAGTCCTCCATATACTATAATGCATCCTCATAGTCCTCCATATACTATAATGCATCCTCATAGTCCTCCATATACTATAATGCATCCCCATAGTCCTCCATATACTATAATGCATCCTCATAGTCCTCCATATACTATAATGCATCCCCATAGTCCTCCATATACTATAATGCATCCCCATAGTCCTCCATATACTATAATGCATCCTCATAGTCCTCCATATACTATAATGCATCCTCATAGTCCTCCATATACTATAATGCATCCCATAGTCCTCCATATATTATAATGCATCCCCATAGTCCTCCATATACTATAATGCATCCTCATAGTCCTCCATATACTATAATGCATCCTCATAGTCCTCCATATACTATAATGCATCCTCATAGTCCTCCATATACTATAATGCATCCCATAGTCCTCCATATATTATAATGCATCCCCATAGTCCTCCATATACTATAATGCATCCTCATAGTCCTCCATATACTATAATGCATCCCATAGTCCTCCATATACTATAATACATCCCCATAGTCCTCCATATATTATAATGCATCCCCATAGTCCTCCATATATTATAATGCATCCCCATAGTCCTCCATATATTATAATGCATCCCCATAGTCCTCGATATATTATAATGCATCCCATAATTCTCCATATACTATAATATATCCCCATAGTCCTCTATATACCATAATGCATCCCCATAGTCCTCCATATACTATAATACATCCCCATAGTCCTCCATATAATATAATGCATCCCGTAGTCCTCAATATATTATAATACATCCCCATAGTCCTCCATATACTATAATACATCCCCATAGTCCTCCATATAATATAATGCATCCCGTAGTCCTCCATATACTATAATGCATCCCCATAGTCCTCCATATATTATAATGCATCCCGTAGTCCTCAATATATTATAATACATCCCCATAGTCCTCCATATACTATAATACATCCCCATAGTCCTCCATATAATATAATGCATCCCGTAGTCCTCCATATACTATAATACATCCCCATAGTCCTCCATATATTATAATGCATCCCCATAGTCCTCCATATATTATAATGCATCCCCATAGTCCTCCATATATTATAATGCATCCCCATAGTCCTCCATATATTATAATGCATCCCCATAGTCCTCCATATATTATAATGCATCCCATAATTCTCCATATACTATATATCCCCATAGTCCTCTATATACCATAATGCATCCCCATAGTCCTCCATATACTATAATACATCCCCATAGTCCTCCATATAATATAATGCATCCCGTAGTCCTCCATATACTATAATGCATCCCCATAGTCCTCGATATATTATAATGCATCCCCATAGTCCTCCATATACTATAATGCATCCCCATAGTCCTGCATATACTATAATGCATCCCCATAGTTCTCCATATAGTATAATACATCCCCATAGTCCTCCATATACTATAATGCATCCCCATAGTCCTACATATATTATAATGCATCCCCATAGTTCTCCATATACTATAATGCATCCCCATAGTTCTCCATATATTATAATACATCCTCATTGTCCTCCATATACTATAATGCTTCCCCATAGTCCTCCATATACTATAATGCTTCCCAATAGTCCTCCATATACTATAATGCATCCCCATAGTTCTCCATATAGTATAATGCATCCCCATAGTCCTCCATATACTATAATGCATCCCCATAGTCCTACATATATTATAATGCATCCCATAGTTCACCATATACTATAATGCATCCCCATAGTCCTACATATATTATAATGCATCCCCATAGTTCTCCATATACTATAATGCATCCCCATAGTTCTCCATATATTATAATACATCCTCATTGTCCTCCATATACTATAATGCATCCCCATAGTCCTTCATATACTATAATGCTTCCCAATAGTCCTCCATATATTATAATGCATCCCCATAGTCCTCCATATACTATAATGCATCCCCATAGTTCTCCATATAGTATAATACATCCCCATAGTCCTCCATATACTATAATGCATCCCCATAGTCCTACATATATTATAATGCATCCCATAGTTCACCATATACTATAATGCATCCCCATAGTTCTCCATATATTATAATACATCCTCATTGTCCTCCATATACTATAATGCTTCCCCATAGTCCTCCATATACTATAATGCTTCCCAATAGTCCTCCATATACTATAATGCATCCCCATAGTCCTTCATATACTATGATCCTTCCCAATAGTCCTCCATATAATATAATGCATCCCTATAGTCCTTCTTATATTATAATGCATCTCATAGTTCTCCATATAGTATAATGCATCCCCATAGTTCTCCATATAGTATAATGCATCCCCATAGTCCTCCATATAGTATAATGCACCCCACCATAGTCCTCCATATATTATAATGCATCTCCATAATCCTCCATATATTATAATGCATCCCATAATTCTCCATATACTATAATGCATCCCCATAGTCCTACATATATTATAATGCAGCTCATAGTCCTCCATATACTATAATGCATCCCCATAGTTCTCCATATATTATAATGCTTCTCCATAGTCCTCCATATACTATAATGCATCCCATAGTCCTCCATATACTATAATGCATCCCCATAGTTCTCCATATACTATAATGCATCCCCATTGTCCTCCATATACTGTAATGCATCCCCATTGTACTCCATATACTATAATGCTTCTCCATTGTTCTCCATATACTATAAGGCATCCCCATAGTTCTCCATATATTATAATGCATCCCCATTGTCCTCCATATACTGTAATACATCCCCATAGTCCTCCATATACTATAATGCTTCCCCATAGTCCTCCATATACTATAATGCATCCCCATAGTTCTCCATATACTATAATGCATCCCCATTGTCCTCCATATACTGTAATGCATCCCCATTGTACTCCATATACTATAATGCATCCCCATAGTTCTCCATATATTATAATGCATCCCCATAGTCCTCCATATACTATAATGCTTCCCCATAGTCCTCCATATACTATGATCCTTCCCAATAGTCCTTCATATAATATAATACATCCCCATAGTCCTCCATATACTATAATACATCCCTATAGTCCTCCTTATACTATAATGCTTCCCCATAGTCCTCCATATACTATAATGCATCCCTATAGTCCTCCTTATATTATAATGCATCTCATAGATCTCCATATAGTATAATGCATCCCCATAGTTCTCCATATAGTATAATGCATCCCCATAGTTCTCCATATAGTATAATGCATCCCCATAGTTCTCCATATAGTATAATGCATCCCCATAGTTCTCCATATAGTATAATGCATCCCCATAGTTCTCCATATAGTATAATGCATCCCCATAGTTCTCCATATAGTATAATGCATCCCCATAGTTCTCCATATAGTATAATGCATCCCCATAGTTCTCCATATAGTATAATGCATCCCCATAGTTCTCCATATAGTATAATGCATCCCCATAGTTCTCCATATAATATAATGCATCCCCATAGTTCTCCATATAGTATAATGCATCCCCATAGTTCTCCATATAGTATAATGCATCCCCATAGTTCTCCATATAGTATAATGCATCCCCATTGTCCTCCATATACTATAATGCATCCCCATAGTCCTCCATATACTATGATCTTCCCAAAAGTCCTCCATATAATATAATGCATCCCCATAGTCCTCCATATACTATAATACATCCCATAGTCCTCCTTATATTATAATGCATACCAAAGTCCTCCATATAGTATAATGCACCCCATAGTGGGTGCGCCACTGGTCAAGACTAGGTGCTATACGAGTGAGCGCAGCCGGATACACATGGAAGGTGAGATTTTGGTGTTTGTATTTAAGCCAATGTTGGTTTTTTCCTTGTGAGAGAACCAGAGATCTGAGCAAAAAGGTTATACAAATTTTTCTGTTGGTTATTCTGCAATTTTTAGTCATTATTATCCTTCATCTTTCAAAAACAGCTGTAGCTGGATGCATTTTGTAACACTGTATCTTCAGTTGTGTTGAGTAAAGTTGGACAGTTTGACTATATTCCACATATAATTACAAGTCTGCAATTATCTACTTGCGAACCGCACGTTTCACCCACCCCGCCGTCTATCTGCTCAGCTCAACATTATCAGTCTGTGTTTTTTTTTATCCCTTACATATGCCAAATCAGCAACTAATCCGACTGTCAATTTCATTTTCTAGCCTACAGGATAATTTTCCCATTGATTGACCACCAGGGAAAATGAAGACGACACTAACATATTTCCCCTGGTTTGGTTTTAATATAAAGTCTCTTCTGCAGCAGTCACCTCCTATAATAATCATTACAGCGGATGTTTATTTGGAGAGGTTTGTAACTCCCACTATATATATACTTTAGCTGTAGCACCCGGCGATGCTATCTGTCTCTCTCTGAGATCTTCCTCTCTCTCTGTGTCTGTTTGTCTCTCTCTGTCTCTTTCCCTGTCTATCTCTCTGTCTCTTTCCCTTTCTGAATCTCTTTTTCCCTGTCTCTCTCTTTCCCTGTCTGTCTCTCTGTCTCTCTCCTATATCTGTCTCTTTCCCTGTCTATCTCTCTGTCTCTTTCCCTTTCTGAATCTCTTTTTCCCTGTCTCTCTCTTTCCCTGTCTGTCTCTCTGTCTCTCTCCTATATCTGTCTATTTCCCTGTCTGTCTCTTTCCCTGTTTTTCCCTGTGTCCGTCTCTTCCCCTGTGTCTGCCTCTTCCCCTGTTTGCCTGTCTCTCTGTCTCTTTCCCTGTCTGTCTCTGTCTATCTGTCTCTTTCTCTGTGTCTGTCTTTTTCCCTGTGTCTTTCTCTTTCCCGATGTCTGTATCTTTTCCTGTCTGTCTCTTTCCCTGTGTCTCTCTCTTTCCCTGTGTCTATCTGTCTGTCTGTTTGTCTGTCTACTGGTCTTTGCCTGTCTCTGTCTGTCTCTTTCCCTGTCTCTTTGTCTGTCTGTCTGTGTCTGTCTCTGTCCCTGACTACATTGTAACATGCTAACATTTCATTCAAGGGCGTGGCTGTGCATTCTTCTGCAGTTCTGGCTGTATTGTAGCTCCCAGCTCCATTGACTTTAATGGAGGCAGGTTTTTTGGCAAACAACTGTAAAGTGCGGGGTTAAAATTTCCCCTCAAAACATAGTCTATGACATTTCCTGAGTCAAATGGGGTGTCTGTGTAAAATTTCGTGGTTGTAAATGAGACGGTGCGATTCCTTTAGCGGACATACACATACATACACACATACAGACACTGAGCTTTATATGTTAGATATACAGTATACATATATATATATATATATATATATATATACATACATATATATATACTTATATATATATATATATATATATATATATATATATATATATATATATATATATATACACACACTATATATACTGTATATATATACAGTATATATATATATATATACTAGCTGTACTACCCGGCTTCGCCCGGGTTAATAACTGCTGTTGACAAAATAGAATGTATTAACAAAAATGTATTCTGCACACAAAAACCACAAAACAGATAGATAGAATTGTAATTATTAAATTGTTGCCTATATTAACCAATCAGAGCTCAGATTAATTAACTGTAGCAAAATAGAAGCTGAGCTGTGATTGGTTGCTATTGGCAGCCTGATAAATCTCCAGGCAACAGAAAGCCCTCCCCCTGACAGTATATATTAGCTCACACATACACATATAGACAGGTCATGTGACTGACAGCTGCCGTATTTCCTATGTGGTACATTTGTTGTTCTTGTAGTTTGGTTGCTTATTAATCAGATTTTTATTTTTAAAGGATAATACCAGACTTGTGTGTGTTTAGGGCGATTATGTGGCGAGGTTGGTGTATGTGTGGTGAGATGTGTGCCGAGGGTGTTATATGTGTTCAAGTACGTGGTAGTGTGTGGCGCATTTTGTGTGTGTTCATATCCCCGAGTGTGGTGAGTATCCCATGTCGGGGCCCCACCTTAGCAACTGTACGGTATATACTCTTTGGCGCCATTGCCTCATTTTTTTAAGTCCCCCTTGTTCACATCTGGCAGCTGTCAATTTGCCCCCGACACTTTTTGTTTCACTTTTTCCCCATTATGTAGATAGGGGCAAAATTGATTGGTAAATTGGAACGCGCGGGGTTAAAATTTCGCCTCACAACATAGCACCCGGCGCTGCCCGGGATAGTAACTGTGTCTCTGTTTCTCTCCCATTCTCTGTCTATCTCCCCCTCTGTATATATCTCTCTGTCTCTCTGTCTCTCTCTCTTTGTCTGTCGGTCTCTTTCCCTGTCTGTCTATCTATCACTTTCCCTGTCTGTCTATCTATCTCTGTCTCTTTCCCTATCTGTCTCTTTCCCTCTCTTTCCCTGTCTGTCTCTTTCCCTCTGTCTCTTTCCCTGTGTCTGTCTCTTTGTCTATTTACCTGTACTTTGTCTGTCTCTTACCCTGTCTGTCTCTTTCCCTCTCTTTCCCTGTCAGTCTGTCTCTTTGTCTGTGTCTGTCTCTTAACCTGTCTATATCTCTCTTTCCCTGTCAATCTGTCTCTTTGTCTGTGTCTGTCTCTTTGTGTCTGTCTCTTACCCTGTCTATGTCTGTTTCTTTCCCTGTCTGTGTCTGCCTCTTTCCCTGTCTGTGTCTGCCTCTTTCCCTGTCTGTGTCTGCCTCTTTCCCTGTCTGTGTCTGCCTTTTTCCCTGTCTGTGTCTGCCTCTTTCCCTGTCTGTGTCTGCCTCTTTCCCTGTCTGTGTCTGCCTCTTTCCCTGTCTGTGTCTGCTTCTTTCCCTGTCTGTGTCTGCCTCTTTCCCTGTCTATGTCTGCCTCTTTCCCTGTCTATGTCTGTTTCTTACAGTCTGTGTCTGCCTCTTTCCCTGTCTGTGTCTGTCTCTTTCCCTGGCTGCATTGTGACACGCCAACATTCCATATAAGGGCGTGGCTGCGCATTCTTCTGAAGTTCTGGCTGCACTGTGGCTCCCAGCTCCATTCGCTTTAATGGAGGCAGGTTTTTTGGCGAATAACTGTACAGAGCGGGCTTAAAATTTCCCCTCGAAACATAGCATATGACGCTCTCGGGGTCCAGAAGTGTGAGTGTGCAAAATTTTGTGGCTGTAGCTGCGACGGTGCAGATGCCAATCCCGGACATACATGCACACACATACATACACACACATACACACATTCAGCTTTATATATTATATATATAATTGCTAGAAGTTCAATTTTTTTGGAGTTATGTATTGTTGCAGAATCATTCCAAAATTTTTTGCATTGATTTCATCCATTCATAAAAAAAATAGATTTTCACCTTTAGTATGATGAAGTCATTTGCTGGTGATTGGTTAGGATATAGAGATGCATATTAAAAGTGGACGGAAGAAATAAGACTCCGAGGAGACGTTTCCTGCACAATAAATGAGCAAATTTAATGAAAACCACTGTTATTCTTTCGCATGTGTCATTGTATTGTATAGTGTACACCAGATGGATATTGGGTTGCCATGGAAAAAGCATGTCTTTCGACAAAAAAACCCTATAAATAGTAATAGCAATATTCAATCTTAAACATCTTTCTCCAAAGACAGACCTTGCACGGCTCATATTGAATACTTTCCTTATGTGACTTTACCAGATTTACTGTAAGAGCCATAGAATTTCATTGGAAACTTCAGAGATCTCATAAAATGATCCATGAAGTTTAACTAAGCAATGTTTGACTTTTCCCACAGACTCTCCACTGATATTATTGGAATTTGTCGGCCGTGTGTGAACGGTGCCAAGCAGTATTGCTTTCGGTGTTGGGTTCCAAACTTGGACGGCTTTTGAGGAATAGGCAGTTTCAATTTAAAAGGACAAAAAAAAAATAAAAGACCTGTTGGTGGAAGAAAACGTGAAATTCTGTAACAAAACATAATAGAAGAAACAGAACAGAGAGGTTGTTGTATTAGATAACGGCCCAAAAATTGTAGGGTCCAGAAACTATGAAACTAGAACCATTTTTAATAATACAAGACAAACACGCAGCAATTTTTGCCCTAAAGGAAGAGGGATCAGATAACTAAGGTGAAACGGACAAATTGGGCTCATCACAGTCTTATAAGTTTTAGACACATCTTAAAGGGAACCTGTCACCACTGTTTTGGCCTATACGCTGCGGCCACCACTACCGGGCTCTTATATACAGCATTCTAACATGCTGTATATAAGAGCCCAGACCGCTGTGTATAACATAAAAAACACTTTATAATACTTACCTAACGGTCGCGCTGCGGTGGAGTTGGGCCATATGGGCGTCTCCGTTGTCCGGTGCCGGCGCCGCCTCTTTTGGCCATCTTTGTTCTCCATCTCTAGCCGCGGTGCATGACACATCCGACGTCATACACACTTGCCGGCATTCAGGTCCTGAGCAGGGCAGATCAAAGTATTGTAGTGCGCCTGCGCAGGATCGGCGAGTGTGTATGACGTAGCCACGTCATGCGCACAGGCTTCAGAAAGAGGACGAAGATGGCCGAAAGAGGCGGTGCCGGCACCAGAGAACAGAGACGCCCATATGACCAACCGCACGACCGTTAGGTAAGTATTATAAAGTGTTTTTATGTTATACCCCGGCCTGGGCTCTTATATACAGCATGTTAGAATGCTGTATATAAGAGCCCGGTGGTGGTGGACGCAGCTTATAGCCAAAAAAGTGGTGACAGGTTCCCTTTAAAGCTAATTTTTGTACACGTAACGTAACCCTCCAGAAACATTCTTTTTAAGCCAGCTCAGTTAATTTCATATGTGTTGAACTACCGTATTCATTATTGGCAGTTGTGTCATATGTAATGATGGGTGGAACCGGACTGTAAAAATCCAGATCCGCGCAGTTTCAAACATACCAAAGTGCCAGGTTCGGGATTCTCAGGGAATTCTGGGTATTGATAAGGATCTGGCACTCGATAAAGAAAAAGAAAATAAAAATGAAGCAAGAGCCTACTTGCTCCTATTCCTCTATGCTCCTATTCCTCTACCCCTTCTACCACCATTTGTAATCGCCAAATTCTGGTCCCCATAAACTTATATGGGGATCGGCGTTCGGACAGATAACCAGGATCAATTCTGGGCCTGAACCAGATTTTTTTTTAATCAGGTTACGTCCACCAGTCCGGCTATCTCCAAGCCCACCCATCACTAGTCCTATGATCTCCAGTCAAACAAATACTAACTCAACCGATGTAAATAGGTCATTGTCTCCCCACCAAGCTGCACCATCCTTGCTTCTCTGGAGGATCTCGGCATGTGCGCTGGGTTTTGAATGTCAGGTGGTGCAGATCAATCCATTTTGCTTGGCCAGCATATTTAGAAACAGGATGCTAGGATAGCAAATTGAACAATAGAAAAATAAAATCTTGCAGATTTGTAAACTAGCAGTGTCTATACAATGATTAGTGCAGAGTCATAAGCATCCCTATATCAGACTGGCTGTCTCTACAGCTCTAACGACTGTGTGCAGAATCTCCAATGTATCCCATGAAAGAATCTTCAGTTTATCTCCTCTGCCTCCTGCTTGTTAGAGCAAACAGGGAGAAACCTATTACAAGCAGGTGTCAGGCTGAAGATGCATTACATACCCTGTAAGGCCCCTTTCACACGTCAGTGATTCTCGTACGTTTGTGCTTTTTTTTAAACGTACCAGAATCACTGACATACACAGACACATTATAATGAATGGGTCTGCTCACACGTCAGTGATTTTTCACTGCACGTGTCTCCGTGCGGCGTACCCGCGTGTGCGTGATTGCTGCACGGAGACATGTCTATTTTTTTCTGGCATCACTGATGTTCCACAGACCACGCAGTGGTGTGATCCGTGAAACACGTGCCAGAAAAAAACGTGCACTTAAAATAATAAACATTTTAACTCACCCGGCGTCCAGCGATGTCCTCTGCAGCCCGTGCAGCTTGCTGCTTCTGAGCCGGCTCATTACTGTCGCGCATATTCATGATGCACGACACAGCCGACCCGGAAGCAGCTGCTGCGGGGGTCACCGCCGGCCGGATGCTGCGTCGCGGGAGCGATCAGCACCATGGAGAGCAGGAGCGGGCACAGGTGAGTGAATCTCTAAGTGCAATCACGGGCCACGGAGAACGGAGCCCGGATTGCACTTAGACAACCCACGTGTGCCGAGATTCACGGCACACGTGTGGCGCCCCTGACCTGGTCAGGCACCACTGAGTACTGCACCCATGCTGGGGACAGTACAATACAGGTAATCCAGAAGGCTGACCGAGGTGTGACTACACAGGCGCATAGTGATCAGGTCTCACACATGTACCTATGAGAGGACCCCTGGGGATCCCAGGAGGGGGAAAAGCCTTCACCTCCACTGGAATAGTGGAGGGGGCCAAAAGCCTCCATCTCCTCTCAAGGGGTGTGGTAAGAGAGTCTGGTTGCTAGGTGGCGTAGGCAGGCACAAAAGGGAAAAGAGAAGGAGGAGTAAACAGTCTGCAGCAGAGGGTGGAGGAGTGAGGAGCATAGAAGTGGAGCTCAGACAGGAGCAGCAGTGAAGGTCCCAGATGTGAGTCGGTTCAGAGCAGAGTCCAGGGAGCTCCGAGGAGAGCTGACCCCTTCCCCTGGGCTGCTGTAGTCTGACAGCGTCCGCGCAGTGGCTACCGACGGGGGAGAACGGTCACCTAGGAGGGCTACCCGAAACCCATCTCAGCTAGAGAGAAGAGCACGGAGTGGGAAGTAAGGAGACTGCTAGGGAGTACCAGGCCCAAACGGGCGGCAGATCCCGGAGCGGGGATAGATCCACCTTTCCTTGCTAAACCTGCCGGTGTGGGGCCCTCAAAGCCCACACCACAACACCTAAAAGCCGCAGCCACGTAGCCACAGTTAGGGCCCACAGTTCACAGGAGGCAAGCAGCTGGAGTGATCTGGCCCAGGCAACAAGCAAACGGCAAACGAAGGGGAGAGAGGCTTCAGCAACTTCCCTGGGTGACCCCCATAGGGACTAAAAGTCGGGGTTACCCCAAACCACCAAGGGCTAAGGAAGGCGAGTTGGTAGTCACCATCAGAAGTCAGCCTGAAGGATACCTGGTTCCAGCCTGGTTCATCCCAGCTACGCCCGGGTTACTCACCCTGCCATCTGAAGTGAGTAAAACCCCTGAAAGACATTCTGTGTGTGTGGAGTTATTCTGCGCCTTGTGGTTCTACGCACCTACACAGGGCCCTGGGGCTTGCCTCACTCTCAGGAGGCTATTCCAACTAACTGCACTCACCATCAGCCCCAGGCGTCCCTCAACCTGCAGTGGCGGTCCCCACTGACCGCAATACTGAGAGTTGCGTCACGACAAGAAGAAGATCTCCTACCTGTGACCAGATCCAGCTGAGTGGAGTCCCTGAAGGTAATGCACCGACACAACACCTGTGGGGCTTCACATCTGGCGTCACGAACAGGATAAGGACTAGACCTGTTCAGACAGGTGACCATGTGCCTGGGCGGTCCGCTTGAAAAATTGGAAGCGCCGCCATATTGCCACCATGAAAAGCGCGCTGAAAAACAACAGCAGCCCGCGCTGGGAGAAGTTACCGCCCACGAAGAGGTGTGGCTACCCAGAGATCCCCTGCAGAGTTCTGACCTCGCTTGTGAAGAGAGCGGAAGCGTCCAGAGACGTCGGGACAGAAAGGGAGCCAGAAGCCTGCTGCTGGGAGAGGAGCTGCTGAAAGAGGCAGAGCGGAAACTGAACAGCTTGCTACTAGAGGCAACGACGAGTCCACTGCTGGGAAATCGTACAGAAGAGGGCGCAGAAGAAATGGCGTCTGACCGCAGAAACCCAGAACCGGGCTCCGCTGCCTGGTGGTATCGGGAGCTGGCCCAGTTCTGCGACCGACTGGAGACCCGGGTCGTGGAGCAGATCAGAGAAGAACGCATGGAACTTCTGGAGATGGCTGCCGCGGTTCAGGCCTATGAAGGGAGAGCCGCGCGCCGAGCGCCAGACCGAGTGGCAACGACTCAGACCCCGATGCTGCCACCGATGGGTGAGTCCAGTATTACCCCTGCCGGCCCGGATGCCCCGACCCCTGCTGCCACGCCCGCGGTCCCTGAAGAGGCGCCCGGCGCGGCGACGCTGAGCCAGGCCGCAGCCACGCCAGGTGCGGCCCGCCAAGCCCAGGCCGCCGCAGCGATGCCCTGCTCGGCCCACCAAGACCCGGTCCCTGCAGCGACGCCCAGTCCGGCCCGTAAAGAACCGGCTGCCACCGCGACCCTCATCCACGCCGCAGGTGTGACGCTGACCCAGGCCGCCGCCATGCTAGGCCCGGCCCGCCGAGACCCCACCGCAGCAGCAACGCTCATCCGCGCCGCAAGTGAGGTGCTGAACCAGGCCGCAGCGATGCCCTGCTCGGCCCGCCAAGCTCCGATCGCTGCAGCGACGCCCAGCCCAGTCTGCAAAGACCCCATCGCAGCTGCGACGCCGATCCAAGCCGCGACAGCGACGCCGATCCAAGCCGCGACAGCGACGCCGATCCAGGCCGCCGCAGCGATGCGCTGCCCGGCCCGCCAAGACCAGGCCGCCGCCATACAGGGCGCGGCCCGCCAAGACCAGGCCGCCGCCATGCCAGGCGCGGCCCGCCAAGATAAGATTGCATCACCATTTACCCCGGCCTGCAAGGCCAGAGCAGACACCGCTCCCCAGTCCAAAGAGGTCCCTGCTGGAAAGCCCACGCTGGGGGAGGACCCCGCATACTGGCAGCTGAAGGCTGACATGGAGGCCAAGTTTCCACAATGGTTGGTGGACCAGTACATACTCCCTCCGCATACCCCCAAGACGACTCCTGCAGCAATCATGCCAAAGAGATCCCTGCTTGGGCCTGCTGAAGAAAGTCCATCCCCAGCACTGCCACCAAAGGAGTGCTCAGAAGAACTAAGGGGGAGGGGAGGCCAGGAAGCTGAGGAGCTGACTCAGGAGCCACCAGCAGTGGATCCATGCCCCGCGCCAGAGATGCTGCCGTATTCCCGCTGGGACGAGGAAGACCTGACACCGTCTGCTGACGAAGATCTGACCAGAAACCTCACCTGGGGGCCTGCAGGCATTGAAGTAACAGCCCAGCAGAATCAAGCCCGCAAGACACGGCGCCGTAGCAGAACCCAGTTGTCTCCTGCACCGCCATCCCCAGAGCAGAGAGAAGTCACGGCCAGAGACCTAGAAGAAAAACGGTTCCTGAGAAGAGCCAAAGCACAGGTCAGAGGACCCCTTTGTAGAGGAATTGTGGAAGACTTTAGCCTGAAGTCAGGATACGGATTCATCGTTGCACCTGGTATCAAAGAAGGCATTTTTGTCAATAGGAGAGACGTCAGAGCTAATTTGCCCAGAGGACATCCTGGAAGAAACTTAAGAATGGGAGATTCCGTACAGTTTACCATGCATCAAGGAGAAAGAGGGTGGTATGCGCTAGACGTAACACCATGTCCTACAGAAAAAGAAACAGACACGGAAGAAGAAAGGAAAGACAGAGATAGAGAAAGAACAGACAAAGAACCCACTGATGAGACTACCACAGACGAAGAAAGAGATCGAGAAACCAACAGGTGCCGCAGCCCTACAGGCCCAAGCCCTGGTGAGGAGGAATCTGCATAAAGTTCATGTAAAGTAAAGCAAGTTACCAGTTTGAAAAGTTTGTTTTGCAACGTTTTAAAGTTTAAGCAATGTGCCCACATAAACTGATGTGAGAAATGAACCTTAAGGCTATGAACTGGCTATAGCCACAAACTCTCGCGGTGTAAATAGTTACACCAGAGGGCACCACCACCACCAGAGCCAGCCTGTTTAGGGGCTTGGCTCGTCTGCAACCAGAGAGCATGCCTGTTTATGGGGCCTGGCTCTCCACCACAAAGAGGGTACCTGGTCAGCACCAACTGTGGAGGCCGCCTCTACATCCTGCCAGAAGAGGCTGAAGGCGCGGATCCACCAGGCCAGGTATACCCTGAAGACCACCAGCCCATGAAAGCCGCCTCTACATCCTGCCAGAAGTGGCTGAAGGCGCGGCCAACGTGAAAGGGTTTGGGTGGGTTAACGGACTTGTGGGTGGAGGGTGGTGATGTATGGTACCTGGTGCTTAAAAATGTTTTACATGTTTTAATGTTTTATGCATTTTAAAATGTTGTCTTGCAGCCCGAGGACGTGCTGGTGATAACTAAGGGGGAATGTGGCGCCCCTGACCTGGTCAGGCACCACTGAGTACTGCACCCATGCTGGGGACAGTACAATACAGGTAATCCAGAAGGCTGACCGAGGTGTGACTACACAGGCGCATAGTGATCAGGTCTCACACATGTACCTATGAGAGGACCCCTGGGGATCCCAGGAGGGGGAAAAGCCTTCACCTCCACTGGAATAGTGGAGGGGGCCAAAAGCCTCCATCTCCTCTCAAGGGGTGTGGTAAGAGAGTCTGGTTGCTAGGTGGCGTAGGCAGGCACAAAAGGGAAAAGAGAAGGAGGAGTAAACAGTCTGCAGCAGAGGGTGGAGGAGTGAGGAGCATAGAAGTGGAGCTCAGACAGGAGCAGCAGTGAAGGTCCCAGATGTGAGCCGGTTCAGAGCAGAGTCCAGGGAGCTCCGAGGAGAGCTGACCCCTTCCCCTGGGCTGCTGTAGTCTGACAGCGTCCGCGCAGTGGCTACCGACGGGGGAGAACGGTCACCTAGGAGGGCTACCCGAAACCCATCTCAGCTAGAGAGAAGAGCACGGAGTGGGAAGTAAGGAGACTGCTAGGGAGTACCAGGCCCAAACGGGCGGCAGATCCCGGAGCGGGGATAGATCCACCTTTCCTTGCTAAACCTGCCGGTGTGGGGCCCTCAAAGCCCACACCACAACACCTAAAAGCCGCAGCCACGTAGCCACAGTTAGGGCCCACAGTTCACAGGAGGCAAGCAGCTGGAGTGATCTGGCCCAGGCAACAAGCAAACGGCAAACGAAGGGGAGAGAGGCTTCAGCAACTTCCCTGGGTGACCCCCATAGGGACTAAAAGTCGGGGTTACCCCAAACCACCAAGGGCTAAGGAAGGCGAGTTGGTAGTCACCATCAGAAGTCAGCCTGAAGGATACCTGGTTCCAGCCTGGTTCATCCCAGCTACGCCCGGGTTACTCACCCTGCCATCTGAAGTGAGTAAAACCCCTGAAAGACATTCTGTGTGTGTGGAGTTATTCTGCGCCTTGTGGTTCTACGCACCTACACAGGGCCCTGGGGCTTGCCTCACTCTCAGGAGGCTATTCCAACTAACTGCACTCACCATCAGCCCCAGGCGTCCCTCAACCTGCAGTGGCGGTCCCCACTGACCGCAATACTGAGAGTGGCGTCACGACAAGAAGAAGATCTCCTACCTGTGACCAGATCCAGCTGAGTGGAGTCCCTGAAGGTAATGCACCGACACAACACCTGTGGGGCTTCACACACGCAGGGACATGTGCGTGTTTTACACGCCAGTGAAAAACGTCTGTGTTTTTCACTGACGTGTGAAATGGGCCTAAGTGTGAGGTGGGAAGGAACATGACTTATGATTCACTGGCAATGTGTGTGTATTAAGGCATTACAGATCTGTAAACTAGCAGTGTCTATACAATGATTTATTGCAGAGTTATAAATGTCACTATATCACACTGTCTGTCTCTACAACTATAACAGCTATGCGTATAATCGCCAATGTATCAGGCTCAGTGGTTAGCACTGCAGTCTTGCAGCGCCGAGCTCATGCATTCAAATCCACCAAGGACAACATCTGCATGGAGTTTGTATGTTCTCCCTGTGTTTGCGTGGGTTTCCTCCGGGTTCTCCGATTTCCTCGCACACTCCAAAGACATACTAATAGGGAGTTTAGATTGTGAGCCCCAATGGGGACAGTGTTGCTGATGTATGTAAAGCGCTGTGGAATATGTTAGCACCAGTGGCGTAACTACCGCGGTCGCAGCGGTCGCGATCGCGACCGGGCCCGGGCGGTTTGGGGCCCGCGGGGACCCGGCAGATCAGCAGCCAGCTCCTCTCAGTGAGAGAGAAGCTGCGCTGATCTATCACAGTGCACGCGCCCACTATATGACCCGCTGCCGCCCCCGACACCGGGCCCTCCTGCCCGATGTCAGCGGCGGCACCGGGGCCCCCCTCCCCCGTCACCGCGCACAGTAATAATGAAGCAAAGAGCGGCCGGCGCCGCTCTGCATCATCATTCTGCCCCTGTGCCTGTGCGGTGACGTCACTCCTGTGCGACTGCTGTGCTGAGTGCACAGAGCGCAGGGAGGGAGGACGCCGACCGCAGCACCGGGAGGACGAGCAGCAGTGGAAGGAGGAGAGCAAGGAGTACAGCATCAGTGGAACAAGGAGACGTCAGGACAGAGCAGCAGTGGAAGGAGGAGAGCGGTGAGTACTTGGTTTTTTTTTTTATATATATATGAGTACACGGTGGTCAGAGGCCTGGAGTGGGGAGGCTGCATTATACTGTGCATGGAGCCCTGGGGTGGGGAGGCTGCATCTGTACATGGAGGCCTGGGGTGGGGAGGCTGCCTGATACTGTACAAGGAGGCCTGGGGTGGGGAGGCTGCCTGATACTGTACAAGGAGGCCTGGGGTGGGGAGGCTGCATGATACTGTACATGGAGGCCTGGGGTGGGGAGGCTGCCTGATACTGTACAAGGAGGCCTGGGGTGGGAAGGCTGGATGATACTGTACATGGAGGCCTGGGGTGGGGAGGCTGCATCTGTACATGGAGGCCTGGGGTGGGGAGGCTGCCTGATACTGTACAAGGAGGCCTGGGGTGGGGAGGCTGCCTGATACTGTACAAGGAGGCCTGGGGTGGGGAGGCTGCATGATACTGTACATGGAGGCCTGGGGTGGGGAGGCTGCCTGATACTGTACATGGAGGCCTGGGGTGGGGAGGCTGCATGATACTGTACATGGAGGCCTGGGGTGGGGAGGCTGCCTGATACTGTACAAGGAGGCCTGGGGTGGGGAGGCTGCCTGATACTGTACATGGAGGCCTGGGGTGGGGAGGCTGCCTGATACTGTACATGGAGGCCTGGGGTGGGGAGGCTGCATGATACTGTACATGGAGGCCTGGGGTGGGGAGGCTGCCTGATACTGTACAAGGAGGCCTGGGGTGGGGAGGCTGCATGATACTGTGCATGGAGGCCTGGGGAGGCTGCATTATACTGTACATGGAGGCCTGGGGAGACTCCATTATACTGTACATGGAGGCCTGGGGAGGCTGGCAGCATTATTATACATGGAGGCCTGGGGAGGCTGGCTGCATTATTATACATGGAGGCCTGGGGAGGCTGGCTGCATTATTATACATGGAGGTCTGGGGAGGCTGGCTGCATTATTATACATGGAGGTCTGGGGAGGCTGGCTGCATTATTATACATGGAGGCCTGGGGAGGCTGGCTGCATTATTATACATGGAGGCCTGGGGAGGCTGGCTGCATTATTATACATGGAGGCCTGGGGAGGCTGGCTGCATTATTATACATGGAGGCCTGGGGAGGCTGGCTGCATTATTATACATGGAGGCCTGGGGAGGCTGGCTGCATTATTATACATGGAGGCCTGGGGAGGCTGGCTGCTATATTATACATGGAGGCCTGGGAGGCTGGCTGCTATATTATACATGGAGGCCTGGAGAGGTTGGCTGCATTATTATATATGGAGGCCTGGTGAGGCTGCATAATAAACATGAAGGACACCTTATACATTGAATATAGAGGTGTAATATACATAGAGGTCTATGAGGCTGCATTATACTGGAGGTCTATAGGGCTGCATTAAAATGGAGGTCGGGGGGGGGCTGTATAATACAAAATGAAGGGACACCTTATACATGGAATATAGGGGTGAATTATACATGGAGGAGTATGGGGCTGCATAATACCATCTGAAGTTTTATGGGGTTGTGTTATAATACATATAGGACTATGGGGGCTGCATTATAATATATGGAGGACTATGGAGGCTACCTTATACATGGACTATGGAAGTGCATTATAAAACATGGAGGACTATGTGGTGCAGTATAATATATGGAGAACTATGGGGTGAATTTTAATACATGGAGAACTATGGGAAATGCATTATAATTGAAGGGCTACTTTATACATGGAGGATTATGGGGGTGCATTATAATATATGGAGGGCTATGTATCTGCATTTTAATATATGAAGGGTTATGTGAGACCCTTTATACAATTATTTGGAAGGCTATGTGGGGGCTGTTATAGTATTTTGAGAACTTTATACAGGGGGGACAAAGATACAAGTATGGGATGGAAATGTTTTATGCTGAGGGAAAAAGGCTCTTTCCCATGCTCTGCTATACATCTCTCAGCACCCAGCTTTCCCATGTTCTGATATACATCTCTCAGCACCCAGCTTTCCCATGTTCTGCTATACATCCCTCAGCACCCAGCTTTCCCATGTTCTGATATACATCTCTCAGCACCCAGCTTTCCCATGCTCTGCTATACATCTCTCAGCACCCAGCTTTCCCATGTTCTGATATACATCTCTCAGCACCCAGCTTTCCCATGCTCTGCTGTACATCTCTCAGCACCCAGCTTTCCCATGCTCTGCTATACATCTCTCAGCACCCAGCTTTCCCATGCTCTGCTGTACATCTCTCAGTACCCAGCTTTCCCATGCTCTGCTGTACATCTCTCAGTACCCAGCTTTCCCATGCTCTGCTATACATCTCTCAGCACCCAGCTTTCCCATGTTCTGATATACAGCTCTCAGCACCCAGCTTTCCCATGTTCTGATATACATCTCTCAGCACCCAGCTTTCTCATGCTCTGATATGGGAAAGCTGGGTGCTGAGGACAAGATAAATATCAGAACATAGGAAAGCTGGGTGCTGATAGAGGGATTTCAGGGTGCTGTGGGTGAGAGCCAAGTGTCAGCGTCATTATCCTGTACCCCGAGTGTCAGTGTCATTATCCCTTACCCCATACCTCCCAACCGTCCCGGATACAGCGGGACTTTCACGCTTTACGTTGTTTGTCCCGTTGCCACGATCGGGACGGCCGGCTCCCGGGCTCCGCCCACCCACTCTCTCTCCGCATCCCTGCTTTTCCCTCCTACCATCCCAGTAGACGTGGCAGAACAGAGAGGAGCGCTGCCTGTGCTGCTGCTGGTACAGTAAAATCTCCCCAGCGCTGATTTCCCTCCCTCCCCCCCCCCTCACCCCCGGCCGGAGCCTCTCTGTGCGGTCGGCCGGCCGCCTGTCTGTGCGGTCGGCCGGCCGCCTTTCTGTGCGGGCGCCCCCCGGCCGCCTGTCTGTGCGGGCGCCCCCCGGCCGCCTGTCTGTGCGGGCGCCCCCCGGCTGCCTGTCTGTGCGGGCGCCCCCCTGCCGCCTGTCTGTGCGGGCGCCCCCCTGCCGCCTGTCTGTGCGGGCGCCCCCCTGCCGCCTGTCTGTGAAGGCGACCGGCCACCTCACTGTGTGGGCGACCGGCCGCCTCACTGTGGCTCCCTGCGTGTCCATGCTGGAGGCCCGCCGGCTGCCTGCGTGTCCATGCTGGAGGCCCGCCGGCTGCCTGCGTGTCCATGCTGGAGGCCCGCCGGCTGCCTGCGTGTCCATGCTGGAGGCCCGCCGGCTGCCTGCGTGTCCATGCTGGAGGCCCGCCGGCTGCCTGCGTGTCCATGCTGAATGGGTGTGGATGGGGAGTGGATATGGGCGTGACTGTGAAATGGGTGTGGTTAGGGGGCGTGGCCTAAAAATTTGCAAACTTTGTCCTTATTTTCCTTCTTTAAAAGTTGGGAGGTATGCCTTACCCCAAGTGTCTGTGTATGTGGAGGGGGGGCCCAGGTCTAAACTTTGCACTGGGGCCCATCCAACTCTAGTTACGCCACTGGTTAGCACTATATAAAAATAAAGAGTATGGGAAAAAAAAAAGAATATTATTTATGTATTCCATGAAAAGAATCATCAGTTTATCTTCTCTGCCTTCTGCTTGTAAAGCGGGCTTTACACGCTACGATATCGTTAATGTTTTGTCGTCGGGGTCAAGTTGTTAGTGACGCACATCCGGCGTCATTAACAATATCGCAGCGTGTGATACTTACCAGCGACCTTAGGCGACCTCAAAAATGGTGAAAATCGTTCACCATGGAGAGGTCGTCCCAAACTCAAAAATCGGTAAGGATTGTTTAGCGTTGTGATTCATCGCTCATGCAGCAGCACACATCGCTATGTGTGACACCGCATGAGCGAGGAACGTCTCCTTACCTGCCGCCGGCCGCAATGCGGAAGGAAGAGGTGGTCGGGATGTTTACATCACGCTCAGCTCCGCCCCTCCGCTTTGATTGGCCGGCCGCTGTGTGACGTTGCGGTGACGTCGCTGTGATGCCGAACGTCCCTCCCCCTTGAAGGAGGGATTGTTCGGCAGTCACAGCGACGCCGACGACCAGGTAAGTATGTGTGACGCTGCCGTAGCGATAATGTTCGCTACGGCAGCGATCACAAACAATCGCATGCACGATGGGGGCGGGTACTTACACGCTCGCTATCGCTACAAATTGCTAGCGATATCGCTACCGTGTAAAGCCCCCTTTAGAGCTAACATTGACAAAGCTATTACAAGCAAGTGGCAGGCTGAAGATGCATTTCATACCCTGGGACTGTGCAGTAGAAAGGAGCATCACTTATGATACACTGAGAATCTGTGTGTATTAGGGAATTGCAGATCTGTAAACTAGCAGTGTCTATACAATGAGTTATACAATGGTTATCTCTACAGCTCTAACTGCTTTGTGCATAGTCTCCAATGTGTCCATGAAAAGCATTTTCAGTTTTTCTGCTCTGCCTCCTGCTTGTTAGAGCTTACAAGGAGAAAGCTATTACAAGCAGGTGTCAGGCTGAACATGCATTACATACCCTGCATGTGTGAATGTGGGAATTGCAGGTTTATGTCAATGATCTGTTACCTGTTTTCCATAGATATTTTATTAATATTTTCTTTAATTTTAAGCCTCATCCCATTCCAAAATGCTGTACAGATATCATCATCACTCCCCCTGTTGCAGCCCACAATCTAATTTCTCTATTATTGTGTCTTTTGAGTGTGGGAGTAAGGCCTAATGCGGGCTTTACATGAGACGAGCTATCGTGCGATAGATCATCGGGGTCACGGTTTTCGTGACGCACATCCGGCATCGTTCACGACATCGTCTCGTGTGACACCTCCGAGCGACGCAGTATCGTTCACAAATCGTGAGTCGTGTACTCGTCGCTCAGTTTTAAAAAATTGTTTATCGTACCCGGGGTTGCTCCGTGTGACACCCCGGGAACGATGAACTGCAGCTTACCTGTCTCCCGCAGCTCCCGGCGGCTATGCGGAAGGAAGGTGGAGGGCGGGATGTTTACGTCCCGCTCA
Organism: Anomaloglossus baeobatrachus; assembly: GCF_048569485.1. NCBI lineage: Eukaryota > Metazoa > Chordata > Amphibia > Anura > Aromobatidae > Anomaloglossus > Anomaloglossus baeobatrachus. The sequence goes on along the minus strand of NC_134363.1, from coordinate 155,229,853 downwards.
TCTCCGCCCCTCCGCTTCTATTGGCCGGCGGCTGTTTGACGTCGCTGTGACGCCGAACGTCCCTCCCCCTTCAGGAAGAGGATGTTCGCCGCCCACAGCGACGTCGCTCAGCAGGTAAGTACGTGTGACGGGGGTTTCACGACTTTGTGCGACACGGGCAGCGATTTGCCCGTGACGCACAAACCACGGGGGCAAGTACGATCGATCGTGATATCGCACGATCGGTCGACTCGTGTAAAGCCCGCATAAGACAGACGGCATGAAAATCGGTGCGAGTGGAGTGTGGTAAAACATCGCATTCCACTTGGACCAATATTAGCCAATGTGTCAGCGCACATGAGCAATTATTTTCTCAGCCCTAATCGGACTGAGAAAACAATCGTAGCATGCTGCGACTGTAATGCGAGACCTCTTCTCTCGCACCCATTCAAGTCTATGGGGTGAGGGAAAAATCGCACTGCTCTCGCAGTACACCGGTGTAATGCGAGTGCAGAGTGAGAATGGTAATAGCCGGCAACGGAGGAGAGAGGGAGATAAATCCCTCCCTCCCCTCCACAGCGCCGGCCCGCCCCTCCCTCCCTCTTGTCCATATCAATCCCACATCAATAAATATTTTGTATCCGTCTGACACTGGTAAGATTCCATAGGTCTGATAAATTTCATCACTAGAATACAATAGTTTTCCTGTTTTCATGGTAACCACCAGCAACAATTATAGAACCCGTCCTCGTCTTTCCTTTTTTATATAAAGGGTTATGGACCATTATTGCTCCAGGAGGAAGAAATGAATGATATAAGCATAAACTAGAAATCTTATGTTGCAGGAAATCCGATTTTCATGCCAAAATCAGTTATGTATAGAATAATATTGGAAATGTTATTATTATCCACATTGCATCAACTAACCTGTGTTTCACAGAAACCCTCCCGACCCTATAGAGCGTAATGGTATTTACTCTATTTGGATACATATCACTTAAAGGGAATCTTCATTAAGATCCTCCCAAACTGCATATTTAGGCATAAAGAACTTTGAAAGTTAAATGCTTGGACACCTTTACACTGTGTTCCAAATTATTATGCAAAAAATATTTTCTCATATTTTACTAAATTAACTATATGAATTGCAGTTATTGTTATTTTCCAGTCACCTACTAATCGAGTATAAAAGAAATGTTTTTGATCAAACTGCCTATGAAAACAGTATATTTTTAAAAATAATAAACACTCAAAATGCACTCAAAATGCATGTTCCAAATTATTATGCACAGCAGAGTTTTCAACCTTTTTATTTTTATTTCGAAAAACAAAATGGTCAATTATTACAGCTTATTACAAAATTAAATCAAACAGTTTTCAAGTCAAATCTTAATTCTAGGTGATGTTACATTTGCACATAGGACCCCTTGTTCAAAAGAAGCTTCTGAACTCTCTCGTCCATTGAATTTGTCAGTTTTTGGATGGTTTGTGCTTCAATTGTTTTGCATGTGGACAGAATACCCTCCCAAAGCTGTTGCTTAGATGTGAACTGCCTCCCGCCATCATAAACACTCCTTTTGATGATGCTCTATAGGTTCTCAATGGGGTTGAGGTCAGGGGAAGATGGTGGCCACACCATAAGTTTGTCCTCTTTTATGCCCATAGCAGCCAGAGATGCAGATGTGTTATTTGCAGCATGAGACGGTGCATTATCATGCATGAAAATGATCTTGCTGCGAAATGCACGGTTCTTCCTCCTGAACCATGGCAGAAAGTGCTGTTTAAGAAACTCCACATAGATTAAGGAGTTCATCTTTACCCCTACAGGGATCCTAAAGGGGCCGACAATCTCTCTCCCCATGATTCCAGCCCAAAACATTACTCCACCTCCCCCTTGTTGGCGCCTTAGCCGTGTTTTCATGGGGTGTCCATCAACCAGCCATCCTCCACTCCATCCATCTGGACCATCGAGCGTTGCACGGCACTTATCGGTGAACAAAACAGTTTGGAAGTCAGTCTTCATGTATGGTTTGGCCACTGGAGCCGTTTCTGCTTGTGTGCAGTGGATAGAGGTGGTCGACAGGATGGCTTACGCACAGCTGCAGACCTCTGAAGGACCCTGCATCTTGTTGTTCGGGGGATGTTGGAGGCAACAGCAGCTTCAAAAACTTGTCTGCTGCTATGACAAGGCATTTTAGCAGCTGCTCTTTTAACCTGATGCAATTGCCTGTTGGAAAGAGTCCTCAATTTTTCCTTATCAGCACGCACACGCGTGTGCTGTGACTCCGCTACATACTTCTTGATTGTGCGATGATCGCGATGAAGTGTCTTGGCAATGTTGATTGTAGTCATGCCTTCACCTAAATACTCCACAATTTGTTGCTTCTCAGCAGCCGACACATCCTTTTTCTTTCCCATTTTGGCAAAAAATGTAGGCTGCTTAATAATGTGGAACAGCGAGTAATGTGGAACAGAGAGTGCAGCACAGAGGTTATAGAAGGCGAAAGGTGCAAAATTTTCAATAAAACCCTATTGCAAAAATGACTTTTAGCCCTTGATACTTGCATTTTAAATGCAAACATACAATTGTTACCATGGGTGGTCAATTCTTTACCTAGTTGTTGGCTTAAAGTGCAGTTTTTCTTTAGAGAGTTCTTACTTTTTACTTCTTGACACCCAAGAGACTGAAACCAAGCAGACCTCTTGACTCGACCCCATGCGCTGCCTCTGTGGTTGTGTATAACCTCGCCTGGACCTTTGATGGCCGATCCAGCCTTGTTTAGTGAAATAGAATGGATTACAATTCCACCAGTTTATATGCTTAGTTTGGGTGTAAAGTGGTGATATTTGATCCCCAAAGTGGTGCTATACTTTGTCTATTGTTAGTTAAATACAATGCTTCCTTTTCATTCTCTACTTTCCGGAGCAAAGCAATAAAATTGTTCTGTGATTCAATGTCGGCTTACTAACGTTTTACTATTATTTTTTTGGAAAAAAAAAAGTTTCCCACAAACTCTATACCCCCCAGGAATTACGTTAATTGACTGGGAAATTTGCAGACAGGAAATATATATATATAAAAAAAACACACACAGCTCGGAGTAAAACTGGATTTCTTAAAGTGTCACTCAAACTAAAGCCTTATTATTTGTCATCCAGGAACATTTCAAGAGAAACATCCTTCAAAAGAAATGAGGCCGACGCAGGATACGCAGCGAAGAAGACACACAGAGGAAATACTCGTCTGATTTGTTGCTTGAAAGTTTGAGACACAGAGAAAGGACCCCGTCACTTAGGGAGACTTTAAGAAGATTAAAAAAAAAATGAAAGCAACTATAGTGACGGCAGATGCCAAAATGAAGAATAAAGGGAAACAACAGCTTATGGATTCCCTCCACTCCTCCTCCGCTTAGGTTCGAGATAGTAGAAGGAAAGCAGAAGGACAAATAAAAATAAATAACGCAACTATAGAATCTGACTACACAAAGGGCTTGTTTGTAGTCTGTAACTATGGAGACAGTAAAAGAACTGTACACACAAAATGAGAGAAGAGGTGAGTAATTCAGTGGATTCCAAATATTTAAACCCTTCAAGGGGTTGTCTACTACCAGGAGAACCTCTTCTGATTCCACTTATATCCCCCAGTTATAATATAAGACCCTGTACTCAAATCCCATTCTAGCGCCATTACAGCACGGTAACCGCTTCTCGGGGGGGCTCACGTAACATTGTGGCGTCACGCGCCCAATCATCGCTGGTTTCCCTCTCACCGCCTTCAGATCAAATGAGTTAACATGAAGTGATGCTGCGGTTGCCACTCGCTTCCTATTATTGCTCATTTGCTCCAAAGGCGGAAAGAGAGAAGCCAGCGGTGATTGAGAGAGAAGCCAGCGGTGATTGAGGGAGACGCCAGCGGTGATTGAGAGAGAAGCCAGCGGTGATTGAGGAAGACGCCAGCGGTGATTGAAAGAGAAGCCAGCGGTGATTGAAAGAGAAGCCAGCGGTGATTGAAAGAGAAGCCAGTGGTGATTGACAGAGAAGCCAGCGGTGATTGAGAGAGAAGCCAGTGGTGATTGAGGGAGAAGCCAGCGGTGATTGAGAGAGAAGCCAGCGGTGATTGAGAGAGAAGCCAGCGGTGATTGAGAGAGAAGCCAGTGGTGATTGAGAGAGAAGCCAGCGGTGATTGAGGGAGAAGCCAGCGGTGATTGAGAGAGAAGCCAGCGGTGAATGAGGGAGAAGCCAGCGGTGATGGAGAGAGAAGCCAGCGGTGATTGAGAGAGAAGCCAGCGGTGATTGAGAGAGAAGCCAGCGGTGATTGAGGGAGAAGCCAGCGGTGATGGAGAGAGAAGCCAGCGGTGATTGAGAGAGAAGCCAGCAGTGATTGAGAGAGAAGCCAGCGGTGATTTAGGGAGAAGCCAGCGGTGATGGAGGGAGAAGCCAGCGGTGATTGAGGGAGACGCCAGCGGTGATTGAAAGAGAAGCCAGCGGTGATTGAAAGAGAAGCCAGTGGTGATTGAGAGAGAAGCCAGCGGTGATGAGAGAAGCCAGCGGTGATTGAGAGAGGAGCCAGCAGTGATTGAGAGAGGAGCCAGCGGTTATTGAGAGAGGAGCCAGCGGTTATTGAGAGAGAAGCCAGCGGTGATTGAGAGAGAAGCCAGCGGTGATTGAGGGAGAAGCCAGCGGTGATTGAGAGAGAAGCCAGCGGTGATTGAGGGAGAAGCCAGCGGTGATGGAGAGAGAAGCCAGCGGTGATTGAGAGAGAAGCCAGCGGTGATTGAGAGAGAAGCCAGCGGTGATTGAGGGAGAAGCCAGCGGTGATGGAGAGAGAAGCCAGCGGTGATTGAGAGAGAAGCCAGCGGTGATTGAGAGAGAAGCCAGCGGTGATTGAGGGAGAAGCCAGCGGTGATTGAGGGAGAAGCCATTGGTGATTGAGAGAGAAGCCAGCGGTGATTGAGAGAGAAGTCAGCGGTGATTGAGAGAGAAGCCAGCGGTGATTGAGAGAGAAGCCAGCGGTGATTGAGAGAGAAGCCAGCGGTGATTGAGGGAGAAGCCAGTGGTGATTGAGAGAGAAGCCAGCGGTGATTGATAAAGAAGCCAGTGGTGATTGAGAGAGGAGCCAGTAGTGATTGAGAGAGAAGCCAGTGGTGATTGAGAGCGAAGCCAGTGGTGATTGAGAGAGGAGCCAGCGGTGATTGAGAGATAAGCCAGCGGTGATTGAGGGAGAAGCCAGTAGTGATTGAGAGAGAAGCCAGCGGTGATTGAGAGAGAAGCCAGTGGTGATTGAGGGAGAAGCCAGCGGTGATTGATAAAGAAGCCAGTGGTGATTGAGGGAGAAGCCAGCGGTGATTGATAAAGAAGCCAGTGGTGATTGAGAGAGAAGCCAGCGGTGATTGAGAGAGAAGCCAGCGGTGATTGAGAGAGGAGCCAGCAGTGATTGAGAGAGGAGCCAGCGGTTATTGAGAGAGGAGCCAGCGGTTATTGAGAGAGAAGCCAGCGGTGATTGAGGGAGAAGAAGTGGTGATTGAGAGAGAAGCCAGTGGTGATTGAGAGAGAAGCCAGAAGTTATTGAGGGAGAAACCAGTGGTGATTGAGGGAGAAGCCAGCGGTGATTGAAGGAGAAGCCAGCGGTGATTGAGAGAGAAGCCAGCGGTGATGGAGAGAGAAGCCAGCGGTGATGGAGAGAGAAGCCAGCGGTGATGGAGAGAGAAGCCAGCGGTGATTGAGAGAGAAGCCAGTGGTGATTGAGAGAGAAGCCAGCGGTGATTGAGAGAGAAGCCAGCGGTGATTAAGAGAGAAGCCAGAGGTGATTGAGAGAGAAGCCAGCAGTGATTGAGAAAAGCCAGCAGTGATTGAGAGAGAAGCCAGTGGTTATTGAGAGAGAAGCCAGCAGTGATTGAGAGAGGAGCCAGTGGTTATTGAGAGAGAAGCCAGAGGTGATTAAGAGAGAAGCCAGCGGTGATTGAGAGAGGAGCCAGCGGTGATTGGACATGGGACTCCCGTGACATAATGTCACATGAGCCAAGAACCGCGATTACCGACAGCGTTGGAACGGTGCCACAATGGGAAGTGAGTATATGTCTTATATTTTAACTGGAGTGGAACCAGAAGGGTTTGTCCTTGTAGTGGAATATTCCTTTCACTATCCGGATCATTGCCATTAATTCCTCTACTAGTGACAAGTAACATAAATGCCACCATTATATCCTTAACAGCCCTAGACCATAAGGAATATCTCAATTAATTTTTTCATGTCAAAGGATCCTCAGGGGAGTATCTTACCATTCACACAAAATGAGAGAAGAGGCAAGGACTTAACTAGACGCCAAATATTGAATCCGTTCACTATCTGTAACAGGGTCGTTTATTTTAACTGGGGGAAACACGTGGAATCAGAATGAGTTGTCCTTGTAGTGGACAACCACTTTCACTGTCCGAACCATTGTCATTAACTCCTCTACTAGTGAGGACTAACATAAATGCCACCATTACATCCTTAATTACCCTAAACCACAAGGCATGTCTCAATTAACTTTTTCATGTCAAAAGGATCCTCAGGGAAGTGTCTGCCATTCAAATAAAATCTGACTACACAAAGGGCTTGTTTGTAGTCTGTAACTATGGAGACAGTAAAGGAGCTGCACACACAAAATCATAGAAGAGGCGACTAATCACCTGAACACCAAATATTTAATTCCTTCACTATCCGGAACATGGTCCTTTATTTTAACCGAGGGGGAAACAAGTGGAATCAGAAGGGGTTGTCCTTGTAGCCACCATTACATCCATTAAGCCACCATTACATCCTTAATGACCCTAGACAAGAAAGGATGTCTCAATTAACTTTTTCATATCCTTGGATCCTCAGGGGAGTGTCTTACCATTCAAAAAACACCTCTAAGCCTAAATACAGTTAATTGGACCTGATGATTTCTGCAAAACCGGCCAATCATTTGATATATTCTGTATTGTGGTCTTGTAACTGTTCCCCAAGATAATCAGTCGAGACAGATCAGGCAGCTGGAAATTCAAGGCCCTATCTTTTTTTTTCCAGAAGAGAGGAGATAAGTCTGTTCCAGAGGTGTTTGACATCACCATTCTTCTCTGTCCCCATTGAAAACACTTGACTAATTTGGAAACTCATGTGTGTGGGGGAGTCAGGAGATGTAGCCATTGGCTGACAATTATCTGGGGTGTAATGTCAGCGGTTTCAGAAAACCCCTATATTTTGTTTTAAATAATTAACTGTGGTTTAACCACTCTACTCCAAGTCCAACCCTGACTCTCCTCCACTGCTGCCAGTGACTGTTATTGTTGGCAGCGCTGACATCATGTTGGCAGTGCCGCAGCCAATGATCAAGGGTCTGCCTGAGTTGACTGCACCAACCGTTCATAGCCTGTTAGCTCACTGATTGGCTGCAGTGCTGTCAATGTGCCATCAGCGCTGCAGACAATAACAAAAGAAAACCTACATCGAAGACAGAAACAAAATTAAATTTTATTATTTTAAAACAAACTGCAACCACAGGACTAGAAAATCTCTTTATTTCACTAGAGAGGTCTCTGTTTGACAAACAAATATACACTAGACCACCAGGTCATTTGCTTAAAGAGGACCAGCCACCAGGATTTTCTTATATAAACTAAAGCCAGTGCTATACTGGTGCTATCATTCTGATTCTATACATACCTTTAGTTGTGAGATCGGATGTATAGTTTCTGAAATACAGGCAAGTAAAGTTTGTGAAATGTACTGTTATTTTATTGATAGGTGCAATTGAATATCTAATAGATGGGTTGGGTTTTGTTAGTTTTTCCACCCCTGTCTGCTGCCTGTCCTTCCTCCCCTGTCTCTCTTTTTACAGGGGGAGGAAGGAGGAAGGAAGGACAGGCAGGCAGCAGAAGGGGCAGGAATAACTGGCAAAACCCGACCTACCTATTAGATATTCAATTGCACCAATCAATCAAACAACAGTGCATTTCACAATCTTTACTTGCCTGTATTTCAGAAAGTATACATCCGATCTCACAGCTAAAGGTATGTATAGAATAGCGCCAGTAATTTTCTTTTATTATTGTCTGCCGCGCAGATGGCACATCGACAGCACTGCAGCCAATCAGTGAGCTGAGCGGCTATGAACGGTTGGTGTAGTCAACTCAGGCAGACTCTCTCAGCTTGATTATTGGCTGTGGCGCTGCCAACATGATGTCACCGCTGCCAACAATAACAGTCACTGGCAGCAGTGCCATCAGTTGATTCTAAACATACCTTTAGTTGTGAGATCAGATGTATAGTTTCTGTAATATAGGCAAGTAAAGTTTGTGAAATACTGTTATTTTATTGATAGGTGCAGCAGAATATCCAATAGGTGGGTCGGGTTTTGCTAGTTATTCCCGCCCCTGTCTGCTGCCTCTCCTTCCTCCCCTGGTTCTCTTATTACAGGGGGAGGAAGGAGGAAGGACAGGCAGCAGACAGGGGCGGGAATAACTAGCAAAACCCGACCCACTTATTAGATATTCCATTGCACCTGTCAATCAAATAACAGTCCTTTTCACAAACTTTACTTGCCTCTATTTCAGAAAGTATACATCCGATCTCAGAACTAAAGGTATGTATAGAATCAGCCTGATAGCACCAGTATAGCACTGGATTTAGTTTATATAGGAAAATCTTGGTGGCTGGTCCTCTTTAAGCAAATTACCTGGTGGTCTAGTGTATATTTGTTTCTCAAAGGGTGATATCTTTAACTGCTCCAGATACTGCAGCTCAAGCAAATCGCACCAGCAATCTTTCCTCCAAGCACAGTTCTTCCAGTGTCCTCTACCAGGAGGCTCCGGACACCTTCATTACCCTCACAGCAGGCATAGAAAACCATAGCGTCAATTAAGCTACATTTGTTTTTGTGAGCACAGTTCAAAGTTAAGAAAACCTAGAAGTGTAAAATTAATATCCAGCTAATTGTAGCAACTTGTTAGACTGATATCCGTGTTCTCCAGAAGGGATCCTGTGCAGGTCATTAATCATTCTACCAATACATCTCCAGAAACGACAAATTACAAAAGTCAATAATATGGGCACTAAAAAGTTTTCAAGTTTTTTCTATGTAACTTTTTAAATGTTTTTTCTATTTTTTATTTCTTTAAAATCAAATATAACAACATTTCTGATATATTAAAATCGCACGTCCTTGATATGTGATTCCTGGGAATGACATCATGACACATCGCACACAGCGTGACATAAAATAGCAGCTGGAAATAATGGAGAACCTTGGCTCATCAAGCAATGCTCAGTGATGATGGATCACGTCGTGGCACCTGCCCACTTTTTTCATACCTTGTGGCTACTGAGCACCTTCTATTAACCAAACTATAAGGCTGTGTGCACACATTGAATATATGTGTCGCCCTGGGCAAGCCAGGGGACACAGGTCACAACACCACCACACCCCACACTCCAGGTAGGCACATCACAGCTAACCACAAATCCTTGTTGCCTTCCTCCAGGAGTCTGTGATGCACACCAGGGGGTGGGCCAGGCGGTTGGCTCCGCCCACCAAGGAGCTCACAACTCTGGAGGCAGGAAGAAACCAGGCAGTTCTGTCAGGGAGGAGGAAGTGGAAGGAGTGAAGTGAAGCCCAGGCAGGGCAAGTGTGAGGAGCTAAGTGAGGAGTTAAGAAAGTGAAGGTGAAAGTAGAAAAGGAGGAAAAAGCAAGTAAAGTGACAGAAGAGAAAGACAGCCTGAAGGGTCCAGCTTTGTGAGGGCCAGAACAGCAAGGTCAGCAACGGCGGTGACTGTCTGGAGGGGGACCGTTTGGAAGTTCCTGGAAGGACCCCGTTGGCTGTGTGCCCGGTGGTCTGGAGCAGTGTTCCGAAGGACAGTCAGCACCAGGGCAGGGGCCTCTCGGACCCCGGCAAGGCTAGGAGTCGCCAGATTTGCCAAATCCGTCAGTGACGGGGACGCAGATCCCCCAACAACCAAGTCCCGATTGAAGGCAACAGCCCAACCCGTATTGGAGAGACACCGCCACCGCCACGGCACCAGTTTCTCAGGGCCAGCACCTGCGGGCAAAGTGTAGAGCTCCTCCGGCCCAGATTGTAGTCGGGGAGCGGGTAACCGGAGGGAATCCACCGCTACCATCAGTCAACACAGGTGCAAGGAAGAGGGACATCACCGTCACCTACCGGGAGTGCAGGTGCAGCCGTCTGTGGGACCGTCCTACCAGCCGTTGGTTTACCGTACAAACTGTGTCCGTGTGTCAGGCTGAGTGAGTACCATAGTGCCGCAAGGCACAGCGCTGCCCCCGCGTCCCTGCGCCCTCCAGGCCCTACACTCTACATCTCATCACCGGGCCCCGGGATCACCAACCCCTACCCACGGAGGGGCAACACAACACCTGGCTGCTCCGCATCACCATCCCCGGGACCCCCACACTGAGCAGCGGTGGTGCAATCACCACAACCGTGGGTGGCGTCACGAACTATAACAATCCCCACACCCAACAAACACCCCCTTTCACTCACGGGCGAGGAGTGTCGCTCGAGAAACCCCGGGATCCGGCCCACAGCTCGAGCCACCAGGAGCAGCTGCCGGACCCGAGCAGAAGGGGTGAGCGCGGTGTGCTGACACCCTCCTCCCCGCCCGCGACAACTTGGCGTCACGAACAGGATCTTACCGCTCTGCCGTCAGGTAGAGGTGTGCCTTGTTACCGCCGGAGGCATCCGGCAGGAAAATTTCAGAAGCCGCCATCTTTGGCGCGAAAAGTTCCCGCTCGAGCGTCTTCTCGAGCAGTAGAGGCGCGAAGGCCAAAACCCCGCCCCGAGAGAGGAGGGGCCGGAAAGAGCTAAGGGGGACGCGATGGCGGCCGGCCGCATGTAGCCGCGGCTATAAGAGCAGGGACGCCAGGACTCTGCAAAGATACCCAGTTCCTGGAAAGCACGACTGCCGAGATGTCCGCCCCACCTAGTTCTGTGGAGACTACCGAGCCGGTGTCTGGAACAGCCGCATGGTTGAGGGCCCGGGCGGCGGGGATCTGCCGTCGCTACCAGAGTCAGATTGGCGGGCTGATGGCGCAGTGGTCCGTGGAGGTAGAGGCCCTAGTTGCTGTGGCGCGAGTGTATGGAGTGGAGGCCGTGATGGAGGAGCTGGAAAATGACCCACGCCCCTGTGTCCCCGAGGGACCGGTCGCTGCGGCTGAGGGACCCGGTCTACCCCTGGCTCCTGTGTTACCTCCGTCCTACGCACTCGCGTGCTGCACCGCACCCGGCCCGTCTGGTGTGCCTCCCTCTGTGACTGCGGCGGGGGAAGAAGATAGCGACCCCGGGCCTGACACCGAGCCTGTGTCGGAAGAAGAGGAGGAGGTCGTTGCCCTGCCTGGCATGGAGGCCACTTATATTCCCCGAACCGGAGGCAACGGGTACCGGGCAGCCCTTCCACGTCGTGCTTGTTATGCACTGGAGGGGCTAGTGCCCGTGTCCTTCCACCCCGAACCGGGTGAGGAGGACGAAGACACCCCGTAGGGCAGTGGATGTCCGCAGCAGCAGTCCCCGTTGGGACCATCATTGAAGTTGTTTGAAAAAGTTCTGCAAATGATAAGTGAAAATGATCCGAAGTTCACCTGATTCACCGTGTGATTAGCAACCGGCAGGAGCCGGCACCGTTGTCCCCGTGGGGACCGTTTAAGTTTTGCATGGGAACTATCCATGGACAAGCCCGTGAACTTGCAGGGCACCACAAACGTTAAGTGGCTTGTAAATATGTTGGGTACCGTTACCGTTTCCGCAATACCGCCTCCGGAGAGGCAGGTTGGAGGGAGGGCCCTGAGCAGAGCAGGCCAGGGCCCAGCCACCAAAGGAACCGGTGGCCACCCTCTGGAGGGCAAGGACAGATCCCGCTCGGGTAACTTGTGCTGGACTGTGGGTCAAGGGGTGCTGCCTGGGTTTTAGGGGCAGCATCAGGGCCAGGTTGCTTGGGTGGGAGAGAGCGGAAACCATGACCGTATACCGTTGCAACGTTAAAGTAAATGTGCCTCCCGTCTTGGGAAGAGTTATGATTAAAAATGTATTTATGTTTTGCTTAACCCTGTTATCCCCTTTTTACAGAAAAATAAAACCGGTGTAGGACGGCAGCCCGCGGACGGTCTGCATTTTGCTAAGGGGGAATGTGTCGCCCTGGGCAAGCCAGGGGACACAGGTCACAACACCACCACACCCCACACTCCAGGTAGGCACATCACAGCTAACCACAAATCCTTGTTGCCTTCCTCCAGGAGTCTGTGATGCACACCAGGGGGTGGGCCAGGCGGTTGGCTCTGCCCACCAAGGAGCTCACAACTCTGGAGGCAGGAAGAAACCAGGCAGTTCTGTCAGGGAGGAGGAAGTGGAAGGAGTGAAGTGAAGCCCAGGCAGGGCAAGTGTGAGGAGCTAAGTGAGGAGTTAAGAAAGTGAAGGTGAAAGTAGAAAAGGAGGAAAAAGCAAGTAAAGTGACAGAAGAGAAAGACAGCCTGAAGGGTCCAGCTTTGTGAGGGCCAGAACAGCAAGGTCAGCAACGGCGGTGACTGTCTGGAGGGGGACCGTTTGGAAGTTCCTGGAAGGACCCCGTTGGCTGTGTGCCTGGTGGTCTGGAGCAGTGTTCCGAAGGACAGTCAGCACCAGGGCAGGGGCCTCTCGGACCCCGGCAAGGCTAGGAGTCGCCAGATTTGCCAAATCCGTCAGTGACGGGGACGCAGATCCCCCAACAACCAAGTCCCGATTGAAGGCAACAGCCCAACCCGTATTGGAGAGACACTGCCACCGCCACGGCACCAGTTTCTCAGGGCCAGCGCCTGCGGGCAAAGTGTAGAGCTCCTCCGGCCCAGATTGCAGTCGGGGAGCGGGTAACCGGAGGGAATCCACCGCTACCATCAGTCAACACAGGTGCAAGGAAGAGGGACATCACCGTCACCTACCGGGAGTGCAGGTGCAGCCGTCTGTGGGACCGTCCTACCAGCCGTTGGTTTACCGTACAAACTGTGTCCGTGTGTCAGGCTGAGTGAGTACCATAGTGCCGCAAGGCACAGCGCTGCCCCCGCGTCCCTGCGCCCTCCAGGCCCTACACTCTACATCTCATCACCGGGCCCCGGGATCACCAACCCCTACCCACGGAGGGGCAACACAACACCTGGCTGCTCCGCATCACCATCCCCGGGACCCCCACACTGAGCAGCGGTGGTGCAATCACCACAACCGTGGGTGGCGTCACGAACTATAACAATCCCCACACCCAACAAACACCCCCTTTCACTCACGGGCGAGGAGTGTCGCTCGAGAAACCCCGGGATCCGGCCCACAGCTCGAGCCACCAGGAGCAGCTGCCGGACCCGAGCAGAAGGGGTGAGCGCGGTGTGCTGACACCCTCCTCCCCGCCCGCGACATATACGCCGCAGATTTTTCTGCACCCAAAAACAGAAAATCACTGCATGCAATATGCACTATTTTGGCGCTTTTTTTGCGGCATTGTTACTTACTTTTTCTTCTATTCATTTGGTTGTATGAAAAATGCTGAAAGAATTGATATGCTGTAGATTTGGAAAAAAAACACTTTGATGATTAAAATCCACAAGAAACAAAATAATCAGCGTGTGCATGAAATTTCAGAAATCTTAATCACTTTGTGCATGCCACGATTCCTCTGTGCAGAGCATCTTGCACTAGGAGATGCTCTTCTGTGTTTTCTGGACTGTCAAGCTGGCAAGTTGATTGACAGCGCTGGCTTCCATGCTGGTTCTGGGAAGTGCTGATTACTCAGGTGTTTCATCTTTCTGGTAATTGCTCTGCTTCTTTACTGAGCATACTCCCACAGAACCTTGCCAGTCGTACATTCTGGTTTAGTAGTTGTACCTATTGGTCTGATTTCCTGCCTGTGTTCTGATCTTTATTTTTTGACCCTGAACTATTGTTTGGCTCCTCTCTGCTCGCTCCCTGTTCTTGTCACAACCTCCTGGACCATTACCTGACCACGTCTCAGTATACTCCCTGAATCTATTATGTGCCTTCTGACCCCCGGATCGTGACCTGACTATGCCACTGTGTTTTCCCTGTGTCCATACATGTCGTCATGTTACCAGACCCCGGGCTTTCCTGACTACTCTTCCATCTGTACTACCTGTAAGTAGTGACTTGCATTACAGTGCAATGTTTTTCACCCTTGAAAAATGTGCAGAAAAAAACGCAGCGTGTGAGAAAGCCCTTAAAACCCCCATCGCTATTATTGCCTTTTATTTGTAATTTTTTGGGGGTTTTCTGTGGATGTTTTCCCATTGTAGGTGCCTGTTTGTCACCTATTGGGATGCATGAGGACAAATCCCTTTTGTATTGGTTCATGGTGCCACCTTTGCTCTAATTTCAGGGCAGAAGAGTTTGGATTTGTTATTTGTAAATCCAGACTAAAACTAACCTTCAAATGTGCAAGAAATCATTCAAGGATAGAGTTCATGAAAATTTCCCAATTTCAAGATTTGCACGTTCCTGGTCCAACATCCATGGTGATAGTCCATGGCCACCAGACCATAGCTCTTGTAATCTTTCCCTATGTGTTGGCATCACCTACGATTAGTAGGCCTGGAGTAAAGTAATTGTTGCGGTATGATATACATGGTACGTTGCCCTGGACCCACTAATTAAAATAGGTATTGGGATGCTGGCAGGTAGAAGGAGGTGTATAGGGTTCTTGCCACGCCGGGGTGAGGGAACGTCCAGCGCATGACGCAACAGAAAGGGAAAACCAGGGAGGCTGTAAAGGAAGAGCGGTGTACCTTTGGATTGACTCTTCAAAACAGCAAAATGGTAGCACCACTGGTCCAAACTGTGCATTATCCAATGTTGCAAGCAAACTATAGTTTTGGAGGAGCACAGAAGCTCTGACGCTAGCAGGATCCAGAGATTATAGTGATTATAAGTTCTATAGCAAAGAGCTTGTCAGCGCTGTGCTCCTTACCTATTAGACTGGCCAATGCTGGAAGACTGTGTCGGTGGCTGGTAACCTAGGCAGCACGTTTTTACAAGCTGTCTGCAATGTTAACCATTTAAAATTATGAGAATAAGGCCGATTTCATTCTGTGTTGTTATCTCCATTCAGTGATCCTGTCGAGGC
Organism: Anomaloglossus baeobatrachus; assembly: GCF_048569485.1. Taxonomy (NCBI): domain Eukaryota; kingdom Metazoa; phylum Chordata; class Amphibia; order Anura; family Aromobatidae; genus Anomaloglossus; species Anomaloglossus baeobatrachus. The sequence continues at coordinate 155,214,747 of NC_134363.1, read as the reverse complement.
TTTCAATTGAACCCCCGCGAAACGGTTTTCGGACGTATGTGTGACGCCCTGGGCTAGTCAGGTTGTTACAGGGTTCTGCACAATCTTTCTCACCCCGTGCAGAGCTCGAACCATCATCCCCTCCATCATTTTGGTTGACACCGCGGGATCACGGAGCTGGGCCAGGCCACTGTGACAACCCAAACTCCCCCAAACAATGGCCCAGTGACAAGTAATTCCCCAAGACCCCATGGGCACCTGAGCCCTGTTGGTGCATGCGTCTGAAACCCGTTTTGCGGGCAGGTTCGGATGGAAGCCCCAATGGGACCACTGAACGGAGGTCAGATTGCAATGTGAAAGGGGCCTAACTCTTCAAGTGTGTACCATGTTTCCCAGAAAATGTTTACCCTCAAAAGAAAACTAAATGGGAGAGAAAAGGCGCAATAGGGTCTTACCCGATATATTGGGCAAAATCATATAGAAGTGGTGCACTCACCTGATCGGGTTGTGCCAGTCACAACTCCTTTAACAGCAAAGAGTGAGCGCCTGAGCGGTCCAACAGCAGCCCTGTTGCACAAGTGGAACATCAAAAGGAAACTGGAGGAAAAACAGGTTTTTCGCCGCTCTTGAAGGCCACAGATGATTCTTTTTATTTCATTCCTACGCGTTTCGGAGACCCCAACTGTCTCCTTCTTCAGGGAAAAGACTTTTTCCCTGAAGAAGGAGACAGTTGGGGTCTCCGAAACGCATAGGAATGAAATAAAAAGAATCATCTGTTTCACACCAATGTCTGTGGTCTTCAAGCGCGGCGAAAAACCTGTCTTTCCTCCAGTTTCCTTTTGATGTACCCTCAAAAGAAGGCAGACACCCCCCGAAAGAATTACACTTACCAGACCACGGACAGCACAGTCGCTGTCAGGGCCCCCTGCATCCACAGCAGTCGCTCCTCCTTCTGACCAGAAGCAGTATCACTCATGCAGAATTAGTGAGAGTGGAGTTATACTGCAACCCAATGTGTGTGTGTGTGTGTGTGTGTGTGTGAGCACATAGAAACTGGACCTAATGAGTGTGTATAAGTGGAATGGCGAGGGACCGGACAGTGACACTGATCACTGTGTGAGAGCCCATCCACGGTCGACACTTGCCAGCTGTAATTATTTGGGGTCTGTAGAGTGCAATTTTTTGGGGGGACTTTCTGTTTTCCTTTGGGTCTGTCTTCTCTCTTTTGGGACTGTCTTCTTTCTTTTGGGGGTGTCTGCTTTATTTTGGGGGTGTCTTCTCTCTTTTGGGACTGTCTTCTTTCTTTTGGGGCTGTCTTCTTTCTTGTGGGGATGTCTTCTTTCTTTTCAGGGTGTCTGCTTTCTTTAATGAAGTGTCCTGCAGTATTCTTTAACTTTTTTAGCTGCCCGGACACTTCATTATTGAACTGCAACTAGGGCTTATTTTTGGAGTAGGGCTTATAATTTAATCATAGTCCAAAAAGACGGAACATTCCTGCTAGGGCTTATTTTCTGGGTAGGTCTTATTTTCAGGGAAGCCACTAGGTATGCCATAATAAATATGTGATAGGTGTGCGTTCCGAGTCCTGTCATTGCTGTCTATAATGGAGAGGCGGCCGCGGATGCTCCACTCTCTCCCAAAACTTGTAGGGCAGCACTGAAAATTGCGCAGGCGCTTGAATGGAAAGAATTGCGCATGCACTGCCATGAATCTGAATGACATCATGAAACAAGGCTTCGTTCTCAGGACAGGAGGATGTCCTAGTAGTGGGAATCGCATCTATCATGTAGATATATCAGAAATGTCCCCCCAAAAAATCCCACATATGAGAAAATAATCCTTGATACTTTTTTAATATCTGGCATTTCATAATCTCCGCTGGTTTCTTGCAGGATAAGCAACACTCTATTTTCTTCTGGGAAGGTATGTTTGACTCTTCGGAAATAAAACTGTTGAAGAATTGGATTTTCTACAGGTTGCATTATTCTGAATAGAATTTATTGTCCAGATGGAGATGGAAAATGTTTGCTCCTAATGAAGTGGAGAGTCCAGGAATTAAAGAATCCTTCCCATAACTCGACTCAGAATTCACTGTGTGACACGTTACTGTGTCCTAATGGAGAAATGAAAATATATCCGTTATATAATGTCTGCGTTAACCGTTTCAGTGGTGGAATAACATTACAGTCCTAAGAACAAATAATCTCTGCTAACCACAATCTGTGCTTTATAAACTAAGAAAAAAATATAATTTTACATTTGTTCTACTGATTTGTAATGTTTTGCACATTAAAAAAACAACAAAAAAGTTTGTCATTTTATAATTGCACCCTCTTTCCATCAATCTCTAGTACTTTTTTTTTTTTTCTCATAGTTCACTAGAAAATTCTTGATATTATGCCTGTGATACCGAGCACACAGGTGTAATGAGATTCTAGACCACTAGCAGTCACTAGACTAGATACACAAGTGGAGGAGATATACAGGGAAGTCGAGCAAGCCAGGGGTCAGGAGCCGGGAGATCATGTCAGTAACAGAGGGAGTGAGAGAAGCCGAAATCAGTATCAGTATGCGAGCCGAGAGTTAGTACCAAAAAGTCACGTGAAGTACCAGGAAGAGAGTGGAGCCAGGATCAGGGTATAAGCCGAGGTCGGAAACCAAGACGGCAAGTCAGGTATATGGGGGTGAGCAGAGCCGGGGTCAGGAACAAGCCAAAGGTCAGGGAGACAGGGAGGAGAGGGGACAGGACAGTGCACAAGGAACTAGGAAGTGGAACAAGATCAAGACAGTCACTTACGGGAACCAGAGACGTGCACAGGAACTATTACTGGCGGCGTTCCAGGTGGACTAGCTCCCAGATAAAGCAGGCCATACCCCGGATCGAAGGTCCAAAGAACAGACCCATCCCACACCACACAGGACTTAGACCGGGAACAACAAATTCACTAGAGGGAAATATGAGGCCCAATACAGCCTCTGCATGAGAGCAGAATCATGACAATCAGAATCATGACAATGCCCTTTTGGTGTCACAAAACAGTAGCAAAAAAGAGACAGTTGCAGTCTGTAGTGCTAAGATGTGTAACAATGAATATGGGAATATAGACATGCATTACTGCTATGGAAAACATGTAAAAAATGAGGTTTTTAGCACACAAAAATGGCTACTTTTATGTGAGCCCAACAGCCAATGTCAAAGCAACCTCTTATTGTTGGCTCCCTATCAAACTAATGCCTCTCTTTGGGTTAAAAACCTACAATGCTGCTCCTTTCACCTTGTTGGATACCAAAGATTACAAATGCTACCACTCAAGTACATAATCCATTCAATGAAATCTCCTTGTGCCTTCAATAAGTTTTATTGGAAATAAACCAGCAACAAAAAAAAATCTAGCAGTCAAGAATCAAGCAATCCAGAATGGTCAAGAATAAAAGGCTTGGAAGATGCCTTCAAATCTAACGATGCGTCTGAAAATAAAGAGAAGACATTGTTCATGGTATTTTTTTTTTTGGAGCATGAAGTAAGAAAAGTGTTGATGCCTCGGTAACGTTGTCAATGATTTTTAGCTTTATAGGAAAACAAAAAGATTATTGAACAAATTTAGCCAAATCTAAATCTAGGCAAGGAGAAGTTGGGAAAGATAGCTAATGGCTGAACAATCATTCCGCTAACAGATATCTACTATATATTGGGGGCTTTAATCTGGACATTATGGAAAGACCCAACAGTGGTTGAGAAATTGGAATACAAATGGCCAAGACAATGGGTATAGAGGTTGTGTCACGAGTGTCTCCTGTCCATGGGAGACTTTTGACAAATTTGGGATCTGAGGCTCACATTGCTTTCTGAGACCCTGGGTTTTTAAACATAGTTGCTTTCCTTTGGTGCAGCAAGGATTAAGAACTCTCTCCTTGCTGGTAGTTCCTTGCTTCTCCAATCCCAGGTTCAACCGATTTGTGATCACTCCAATTTCCTTTAAATAGTCACATTCTCCATCACCTGATGCTGGTTATAGAGAGTCATTCAGAACTAACCACCTTGTAGGAAGGACACTTCTTGTAGCTGCTTGAGTCCTGTTGCCTGGCTGCAGCTTTGAAGTTAGTTATACATCCTTTTTGTCTATGCTCCCCTGTCTGTATTCCTACCCCTGTGTCTTATTACCACAGTGGTGAAGTCTAGTGCACTCACCAGCCTTTGCACTAGCCAAGGTGAGTGGAAGGATAGTTAAGGACTAGGCACTTGATGGCAGTGGGGGGAAGGAGATGTTAGAGAGATCAGGGAGCTGACACAGTTATTAATCAGGAGGTGACCCTCTTCCCTCTCCCTATTGTAAGGTCATTCCTACCCCCTTAAAATCCCCGTTGTAACCTCTGTGTTGCACCGGCCGATTGCTTGCTCGAGCATGACAGGTTGTGGTCACAACTGTGCCAAGAAGATTGAGGTGGGCCAAAAGGACCCTCTGTCCCATATGTAGAGATTTATACTAAAAATATCTGATAAGTTCACTGTTAAATATTTTGCATTTGGGCTCAGAACTTCAAGTTACCACTCTTGACCAATAGCCAAATGAATGGATGGAAATTGTAGCCAAAAAGATCAAGAAATCCAAGATTGCACATAAAATCCTGAGGTCACATGGAGTTTTGCACAAACTTCGCCGACTGTCATGGCGGTGTTGGGCCCTGTTCACATTGCAGATTCTGAGACTCAATCTGATGGTTTCTCTGTTGTCTGGAATCAACACAGGCAGACTTGGGCTGTGTGCTGATTTATAGGTGGGCTAGCGGGAGTTATCTCTGCTAGTCTGCTTCTTAGGTTCCTTTGATCACATGTGGTGGGGAAGCCAATCCCATCTGCTCCCCTCCTATTTATGCTGGATGAAATCTTCTACCCATGCCAGCTATAGTTTCTATATTGGTCTGGGTGGTGTCCCAGATTCTTTGATAAAAATTGTGCTATTAGCTTGATGCAGTTGTGGAGTTTACCCCTGTTGTTTTGTAGCTTCCTTCCTGCTCTTGTTTTTCCTCCTGAATCTCTTATTGTCTTTACCTATGTGTGTGCGTGCTGTGTGACTGAGTTTTGGTTTTCACTTATCTATCTATGTTTAATGAAAATCATAAGCTCCTGTCTTGTCCCTCTCTAGGGGGAGGGGGATCAGATTAGGACTGGTCAGGAGCAGGACCAGGAAGAAGACTTGGGCATCCACACCATTAGGTGAGCATAAGGATAGCATAGGGCCCCCTAGCTTGAGGGAAAGCTTAGGGGTCCCTGCTATCCTAGAGACACTTGATCAGTTGAAGTCAATGACTTGGAAGAAATGTGAAGTACTGTGGGCTTTTGATACTATGATGTTGCTACTAAAACACAGTTTTTGATAGCACTCGAAAGGTGACCTCCTACTTTTTTCAATGATTTGCCTTTTGGCTGTAATGATGGAGATGTCTTCTATCTGTAGAGGATGCTCCAGTTTCATGTTTAACCGCCTAGGTAAGAAAAGATAGTAAGCAGGTCCCCTAATCCATAATCTCTAAACTAACTAATCCCAAATTCTCTAATCTTTCATGGGATGGCTGTCTAAAGCACTTTGCTTAGTTACCCGATATTTACCCTGGTTACCAAACGCAGCATCATTACATGAGTCGCTGGTGGCTGGGGGCTGGTCACTGGTCGCTGGTGAGATCTGCCTGATTGACAGCTCACCAGCGACCATGTAGCGATGCACCAACGATCCCTGCCAGGTCGGATCGCTGGTGGGATCATTGGTGCGTCGCTACGTGTGATGTGACCCTAACTGTTTCCTATGGAATGAACAATACAGAAATCATAAAACCCAAATAAAAAAGGCAGAATGAAATTTCTGTAGACCATTGCCGTGTTGGGCCATTTGTTTTAAAGCTTTGAGTATGGGAATGAGCTGTCATTGCCATCCTTAAGGTATGAGGCTGAACACTCGTATCTGATACAATGCTCTTTTCTCACCTTTCATATACAAAGGAAAGTAGCGAGAAGCAAAGACTGAAAATCCTTCATTCTTCGTATAAGAGTCTGTGACCTTGAAATGTTATATAATGACAAGGGTGTTCATGGTCAAGGCAATCATCTGTGTCTTAATGAACAGTGTATAGAAATAGACCCTTCAATGCAATCATTTTCTAAACTATTTCTATATTCTTATGGTGCTTGAAGGATTTCTGTTGAATCAATAAAAAATATATTTCTGTATATTTTTTATATTTAAAGGGGTTTTCCATTACTGGACATCCCCAGGCTATTCATTTCATGACCTGAATTAAAATAGAAACAGAGGGGGCGTAAGATCAGGGCTCGGACAGGAGTCAGGGTCATGCTGGGGGCTCAGACCTGGCTACCATCAAGCCTATCTCTGAGATAAGACCAGTGACTGGATTCATGGGATATAATAGAATAGGCCAATAATAGTGTCACAGGGTTTTAAATTACAGAACAGGGGCTCCTAGGCTGGCCCTCAGACTCGAGACCCTGCGCTGTCCCTTATCTCAGAGGTAGGCTTAATGGTAACCAGGTCTGAGCCCCCAGCATGACCATGACTCCTGTCCAAGCCCTGATTTTACTCCCTCTCTCCCCCATCCTTGGGTTGGGCCAGAAATACAGTAACAAAACCCCACAGAAATGACATGTATGAGGGAGCACGAAAACTCATAAACACAGCACTCAAACACAAAGAAGAGACTGTATGTGTACAGGGGAATGAAGAAAAAGGAAGGAAGTAAACGCACGACAGGGAAACTTCCACACCACTCAACATAGCAACTACAGATCACCATGACCTGGATCACCACTAAGACTGGAATCGCTGAAGCTATTACCGGCACATACTGGTAGAAACCTGTACCTTAAATAGGAAGGAGACAGCCACACATGGCAATTAGCAACCTGAAGTCCTAGTTCCTGCTCATCAGTCTTCAGGAATTAACTGGTTATGTTCCCCGACCCGTATAGTAGGCAGCGCAAGTCCGTTGATGGGCTGCCCTATGGTCACGGCTCCTGGCTCTATATGCTGCTTTGCCCCGGGCTCTGTGTGTGGGCCTGAAGACTTGAAATCCTCCACCCGGTGGATTCTGCTGGCAGGCCTTGAGGTGTCCACCAGCCTAGAGCTCTGCACCCTGAGATGTGCGCCGGTCCTGAGGGAGCTATTAGCTCTCCCCTCAGCTACCATGTTCTCCTGCGTCTCACTTGGTTCCCGGTCCTGTCTCGAATCTCTTGAGTGTATGTGTGTGTGTGGTTACTACTCCCCAGATCAGTTCCCCACCCACTCGAGCCCCAGAGCTAGTGGGTGGAAGGCCCCAGACGATATGGTGACCATCCTAAATGACCCTATTCTAACCCCGTCTCGGTGAGAGGACAACTGGCTCATGTGTGATTGTAAATGATGTGAGTTGGCACCGACCTCCTCCGTACCCATGATGAGTTCCGCACCTCTGGTGAGATGCAGCACCCTGTGGCGACTGAAGCCTCGGGGCAACACATTTTTTTTGTAAAACTGGCACTTTGAGTTTTGCATCTTTATGTTAATGGCAGGGTAATAAATACACATCTCAGCCAATCATTACCTTATCTATACGTCTGGCTGTACATCACTTGTCATTGGGACATGTATAAGTTGGAGAATACGCACACTGAAGACACAGATAGATTGGAAAGAACGAAAGAAAATATCAACAACTGTCCACTGACCACTAACAATACAGTATAGAGGTGCACGTAATAAGTGTTTACAAGAACAAGTAAAATGCTTGTTCGTTGGGTGATCAGATTGATTTTTACCAGCAGAACATTGTCCTGTGCAAGCAGACGTGCTGCTGACACTTAGAAAAAAGACGTCTCAGAGGAGATCTCATTTATATGTATAAATACATGTGTGGTCAATATAAAGGACTGGCACATGACTTATTCCTTCCAAAGACAATACTAAGGACCAGGGGGCACTCACTGCGAGTGGAAGAAAAGCGAATCCGGCAGCTGAATAGGAAAGGGTTCTTTACAGTTAGAGCAGTCAGACTGTGGAATCCCGACCACAAGAGGTAGTAATGGCAGATACTATAACAGCTTTTATATCAGGGCTGGATGATTTCCTCCATACACAACATTGTTGGTTATAAATGACTTAGTGGCCAAATGTAGAACTGGTGGAGGAAGGGGGAACTAGATGGACCTACGTCTTTTTTTCAACCTATGTAACTATATAACATGATGCCATATGGGGGCAAAAATTGTTCAAATTCCATCTTTACCTGGTCATGGAAACAGAAAGGAAATAAACGCCAGTAGACTATTATATAGTCCAATAGTACTCATTAACAGGCCAAAATTGGCCCATCCAAATGTCACGCTAGGTACAAGGAAGTAGCAAGTGAGCGGCAAAAGGGAAGGGAAGGGGACCCCTGCGTCTACGGAAGGGGGAGATGGTGACCCAACCCCTGACCAAACGTACCGCTGGTCCCTGGGGTCCCTCACCACTCTAGATAGGTTCCGCACCTATGCGCCGAGCAGGATACCTGACCCTGGGTATCCCTAGTGCTGGGCCCTAAATAGGAAATGGGTTGGATGAGCTCTCCGTCAACCCCACTAAACACTATAGAAGATACAAGGAGGACACACAGGGAAAATGTATAAACTACTTATCTAGAGATGACTCAGGCAGGAGTTCAGCGACTATACTACAGATGACAGCAAGCCATCTGCTTGCCATCAGAGCTAGAACGAACTGAATAATATCACCAGCACCAGCCCAGAGAAGAAGGAAGTATTTAAGCATCAAGAGAATATTGATAATCAGCAGCTGGGTGGAAGACGAGCTCCTGCTGGGTCCAAAAGGGGGAGAGATGAAGATCCAGCAGGAAAGCTACCTGTACGGGTGAATACTGTCAGCAGGAACTGTGGCGCCCCTGACCTGGTCAGGCACCACTGAGTACTGCACCCATGCTGGGGACAGTACAATACAGGTAATCCAGAAGGCTGACCGAGGTGTGACTACACAGGCGCATAGTGATCAGGTCTCACACATGTACCTTTGAGAGGACCCCTGGGGATCCCAGGAGGGGGAAAAGCCTTCACCTTCACTGGAATAGTGGAGGGGGCCAAAAGCCTCCATCTCCTCTCAAGGGGTGTGGTAAGAGAGTCTGGTTGCTAGGTGGCGTAGGCAGGCACAAAAGGGAAAAGAGAAGGAGGAGTGAGGAGCAGGAAAGTGAAGCTCTGACAGGAGCAGCAGTGAAGGTCCCAGATGTGAGCCGGTTCAGAGCAGAGTCCAGGGAGCTCCGAGGAGAGCTGACCCCTTCCCCTGGGCTGCTGTAGTCTGACAGCGTCCGCGCAGTGGCTACCGACGGGGGAGAACGGTCAACTAGGAGTGCTACCCGAAACCCATCTCAGCTAGAGAGAAGAGCACGGTGTGGGAAGTAAGGAGACTGCTAGGGAGTACCAGGCCCAAACGGGCGGCAGATCCCGAAGCGGAGATAGATCCAGCTTTCTTTTGCTAAACCTGCCGGTGTGGGGCTCTCAAAGCCCACGCCACAACACCACAAAAGCCGCAGCCACGTAGCCACAGATAGGGCCCACAGTTCACAGGAGGCAAGAAGCTGGAGTGATCTGGCCCAGGCAACAAGCACACGGCAAACGAAGGGGAGTGAGGCTTCAGCAACTTCCCTGGGTGACCCCCATAGGGACTAAAAGTCGGGGTTACCCCAAACCACCAAGGGCTAAGGAAGGCGAGTTGGTAGTCACCATCAGAAGTCAGCCTGAAGGATACCTGGTTCCCGCCTGGTTCATCCCAGCTACGCCCGGGTTACTCACCCTGCCACCTGAAGTGAGTAAAACCCCTGAAAGACATCCTGCGTGTGTGGAGTTATTCTGCGCCTTGTGGTACTACGCACCTACACAGGGCCCTGGGGCTTGCCTCACTCTCAGGAGGCAATTCCAACTAACTGCACTCACCATCAGCCCCAGGCGTCCCTCAACCTGCAGTGGCGGTCCCCACTGACCGCAATACTGAGAGTGGCGTCACGACAAACAGAAGATCTCCTACCTGTGACCAGATCCAGCTGAGTGGAGTCCCTGAAGGTAATGAACCGACACAACACCTGTGGGGCTTCACATCTGGCGTCACGAACAGGATAAGGACTAGACCTGTTCAGACAGGTGACCATGTGCCTGGGCGGTCCGCTTGGAAAATTGGAAGCACCGCCATATTGCCACCATGAAAAGCGCGCTGAAAAACAACAGCAGCCCGCGCTGGGAGAAGTTACCGCCCACGAAGAGGTGTGGCTACCCAGAGATCCCCTGCAGAGTTCGGACCTCGCTTGTGAAGAGAGCGGAAGCGTCCAGGGACGTCGGGACAGAAAGGGAGCCAGAAGCCTGCTGCTGGGAGAGGAGCTGCTGAAAGAGGCAGAGCGGAAACTGAACAGCTTGCTACTAGAGGCAACGGCGAGTCCACAGCTGGAGAGTCGTGCAGAAGAGGGCGCAGAGGAAATGGCGTCTGACCGCAGAAACCCAGAACCGGGCTCCGCTGCCTGGTGGTATCGGGAGCTGGCCCAGTTCTGCGACCGACTGGAGACTCGGGTCGTGGAGCAGATCAGAGAAGAACGCATGGAACTTCTGGAGATGGCTGCCGCGGTTCAGGCCTATGAAGGGGGAACCGCACGACGAGTGCCAGACCGGACGGCGACGACTCAGACCCCGATGCTGCCACCGATGGGTGAGTCCAGTATTACCCCTGCCGGCCCGGATGCCCCGACCCCTGCTGCCACGCCCGCGGTCCCTGAAGAGGCGCCCGGCGCGGCGACGCTGAGCCAGGCCGCGGCCACGCCAGGTGCGGCCCGCCAAGACCCGGCCGCCGCAGCGATGCCCTGCTCGGCCCGCCAAGACCCGGCCGCCGCAGCGATGCCCTGCTCGGCCCGCCAAGCCCCGGCCGCCGCAGCGATGCCCTGCTCGGCCCGCCAAGCCCCGGCCGCTGCAGCGATGCCCTGCTCGGCCCGCCAAGCCCCGGCCGCCGCAGCGATGCCCTGCTCGGCCCACCAAGACCCGGTCCCTGCAGCGACGCCCAGCCCAGCCTGCACAGATCCCATCGCAGCTGCGACGCCGATCCAGGCCGCCGCCATACAGGGCGCGGCCCGCCAAGACCAGGCCGCCGCCATACAGGGCGCGGCCCGCCAAGACCAGGCCGCCGCCATGCCGGGCGCGGCCCGCCAAGACCAGGCCGCCGCCATACAGGGCGCGGCCCGCCAAGAGATTGCATCACCATTTACCCCGGCCTGCAAGGCCAGAGCAGACACCGCTCCCCAGTCCAAAGAGGTCCCTGCTGGAAAGCCCACGCTGGGGGAGGACCCCGCATACTGGCAGCTGAAGGCTGACATGGAGGCCAAGTTTCCACAATGGTTGGTGGACCAGTACATGCTCCCTCCGCATACCCCCAAGAGGATTCCAGCAACCCCTGCAGCAACCACGCCAAAGAGTCCCCCGCCTGGGCCTGTTGAAGGAAGTTCATCCCCAGCACCGCCACCAAAGGGGTGCCAAGAAGAACTAAGGGGGAGAGGAGGCCAGGAAACTGAGGAGCTGACTCAGGAGATACCAGCAGTGGATTCATGCCCAGAGCCGGAGATGCTGCCGTATTCCCGCTGGGACGAGGAAGATCTGACACCGTCTGCTGAGGAAGATCTGCCCCAAAGCCTCACCTGGGAGCTTGTAAGCTGCACCTCGCAGAATCCAACCCGCAAGACACGGCGCCGTAGCAGAACCCAGTTTTCCCCTGCACCGCCATCCCCAGAGCAGAGAGAAGTCACGGCCAGAGACCTACAAGAAAAACGGTTCCTGAGAAGAGCCAAAGCACAGGTCAGAGGACCCCTTTGCAGAGGAATTGTGGAAGACTTCAGCCTAAAGTCAGGATACGGGTTCATTGTTGCACCTGGTATCAAAGAAGGTATCTTCGTCAATAGAAGAGATGTGAGAGCTCATCTGCCCAGAGGACACCCTGGCAGAAACTTAAAAATGGGAGACTCCGTACAGTTTACCCTGCATCAAGGCGAAAGAGGCTGGTACGCGCTAGATGTAGTACCATGTCCCAAAGAAGAAAGGAAAGACAGTAATAAAGAAAGAAAAGACCAAAGACCTAATGATGAGACCACTACAGATGAGGAAAAAGGTCAAGAAACCAACAGGTGCCGCAGCCCTACAGGCCCAAGCCCTGGTGAAGAGGAATCTGCATAAAGTAAAGCATACAGCAAGTTAAAGTTTTGAAAAGTTGAAGTTTTGCAACGTTTACGTTTAAGTATGTGCCCACATAAACTTGTGTGAGAAAACCATAAACCTTAAGGCTATGAACTGGCTATAGCCACAAACTCTCGCAGTGTAAATAGTTACACCAGAGGGCACCACCACCACCAGAGTCAGCCTGTTTAGGGGCTTGGCTCGTCTGCAACCAGGAGGAGCCCGTCCGTATATAGGGCCTTGGCTTACCTGCGACCAGAGAGCATGCCTGTTTATGGGGCCTGGCTCTCCACCACAAAGAGGGTACCTGGTCAGCACCAACTGTGGAGGCCGCCTCTGCATCCTGCCAGAAGAGGCTGAAGGCGCGGATCCACCAGGCCAGGTATACCCTGAAACCACCAGCCCATGAAAGCCGCCTCTACATCCTGCCAGAAGTGGCTGAAGTCGCGGCCAACGTGAAAGGGTTTTGGGTGGGTTAACGGACTTGTGGGTGGAGGGTGGTGATGTATGGTACCTGGTGCTTTTAAATGTTTTAACATGTTTTAATGTTTTATGCATTTTAAAATGTTGTCTTGCAGCCCGAGGACGTGCTGGTGATAACTAAGGGGGAATGTGGCGCCCCTGACCTGGTCAGGCACCACTGAGTACTGCACCCATGCTGGGGACAGTACAATACAGGTAATCCAGAAGGCTGACCGAGGTGTGACTACACAGGCGCATAGTGATCAGGTCTCACACATGTACCTTTGAGAGGACCCCTGGGGATCCCAGGAGGGGGAAAAGCCTTCACCTTCACTGGAATAGTGGAGGGGGCCAAAAGCCTCCATCTCCTCTCAAGGGGTGTGGTAAGAGAGTCTGGTTGCTAGGTGGCGTAGGCAGGCACAAAAGGGAAAAGAGAAGGAGGAGTGAGGAGCAGGAAAGTGAAGCTCTGACAGGAGCAGCAGTGAAGGTCACAGATGTGAGCCGGTTCAGAGCAGAGTCCAGGGAGCTCCGAGGAGAGCTGACCCCTTCCCCTGGGCTGCTGTAGTCTGACAGCGTCCGCGCAGTGGCTACCGACGGGGGAGAACGGTCACCTAGGAGGGCTACCCGAAACCCATCTCAGCTAGAGAGAAGAGCACGGAGTGGGAAGTAAGGAGACTGCTAGGGAGTACCAGGCCCAAACGGGCGGCAGATCCCGAAGCGGAGATAGATCCAGCTTTCTTTTGCTAAACCTGCCGGTGTGGGGCTCTCAAAGCCCACGCCACAACACCACGAAAGCCGCAGCCACGTAGCCACAGATAGGGCCCACAGTTCACAGGAGGCAAGAAGCTGGAGTGATCTGGCCCAGGCAACAAGCACACGGCAAACGAAGGGGAGTGAGGCTTCAGCAACTTCCCTGGGTGACCCCCATAGGGACTAAAAGTCGGGGTTACCCCAAACCACCAAGGGCTAAGGAAGGCGAGTTGGTAGTCACCATCAGAAGTCAGCCTGAAGGATACCTGGTTCCCGCCTGGTTCATCCCAGCTACGCCCGGGTTACTCACCCTGCCACCTGAAGTGAGTAAAACCCCTGAAAGACATTCTGCGTGTGTGGAGTTATTCTGCGCCTTGTGGTACTACGCACCTACACAGGGCCCTGGGGCTTGCCTCACTCTCAGGAGGCAATTCCAACTAACTGCACTCACCATCAGCCCCAGGCGTCCCTCAACCTGCAGTGGCGGTCCCCACTGACCGCAATACTGAGAGTGGCGTCACGACAAACAGAAGATCTCCTACCTGTGACCAGATCCAGCTGAGTGGAGTCCCTGAAGGTAATGAACCGACACAACACCTGTGGGGCTTCACAGAACAATAGAAAGTCAGAGAGCATTTTGCGCAGCCGAACGCTATGACCTTCTGTAGCCAGAAACCACATGACTGTGTCACCCGTGACAGACCCGTGACACAAAATGAACCTTAAAGTGAATATTTCAGTAAAAAAAACCCCTTCCCAACCAGATATATGGGCATACAGGTCTTTTAAATGTAAATCTATCCACACCTTCATATTTTTGTATTTGTTTCTACATTCAAAAATATTTATTTCATTCCCATGTGAACTTGGCGTTAAATGCTCTGGTTGTGACAAAGAACTTCCTAAGCCTCTGACTCCCGAGATCCCATCTAATTAATACCTTCCTCCGAGGAAGTCTGATTTGTTTGCCTGATGTCACACAGGCAGTGAGCTATCAATCAGGATAAAAGAGGCTGCTGCTGGGCGGGGAAACAACGTGGGGACACAGTGGCTTGTTAGGTGCTTTGTCACACCCAGAGCACTTAAACTGATTGAGAGCCCACTGTTTGGTTGCTTGCCAGATGTCACACACTCAGTGACTAATCAAGCAGGGTAAAAGAGGCTGGTGTTGGGTGGGGAAACAACTCGGGGAGGCAATTGCTTCAGTGCTTTGTCACGCCCAGAGCACTTAAACTGATTGAGAGCCCACTGTCTGGTTTGCTTGCCAGATGTCACACAGGCACTGAGCTATCAATAAATATAAAACAGGCTGGTGCTGGGTGGGGAAACAACGTGGGGAGGCAATTGCTTCAGTGCTTTGCCATTCCTAGAGCACTTAAATTGATTGAGAGTCCACTGTCTGGTTTGCTTGCCAGATGTCAAACAGGCAGTGCGCTATCAATCAGGATAAAACGGGCTGGTGCTGGGCGGAATAACAACGTGGGGACACAGTGCCTTGTTAGGTGCTTTTTCACACCCAGAGCACTTAAACTGATTGTGAGTCCACTGTCTGGTTTGCTTGCCTGATGTCACACAGGCAGTGAGGATAAAACGGGCTGGTGCTGGGCGGAGAAACAACGTGGGGACACAGTGGCTTGATAGGTGCTTTGTCACGCCCAGAGCACTTAAACTGATTGTGAGTCCACTGTCTGGTTTGCTTGCCCGATGTCACACAGGCAGTGAGGATAAAACGGGCTGGTGCTGGGCGGAGAAACAACGTGGGGACACAGTGGCTTGATAGGTGCTTTGTCACACCCAGAGCACTTAAACTGATTGTGAGTCCACTGTCTGGTTTGCTTGCCCGATGTCACACAGGCAGTGAGGATAAAACGGGCTGGTGCTGGGCGGAGAAACAACGTGGGGACACAGTGGCTTGATAGGTGGTTTGTCATGCCCAGAGCACTTAAACTGATTGTGAGTCCACTGTCTGGTTTGCTTGCCCGATGTCACACAGGCAGTGAGGATAAAACGGGCTGGTGATGGGCAGAGAAACAACGTGGGGACACAGTGGCTTGATAGGTGCTTTGTCACGCCCAGAGCACTTAAACTGATTGTGAGTCCACTGTCTGGTTTGCTTGCCAGATGTCACACAGGCAAGCAAACCTATCAATCAGGAAAAAAGAGGCTGTTGCTGGGTGGAGAAACAACGTGAGGACACAGTGGCTTGTTAGGTGGTTTGTCATGCCCAGAGCTCTTAAACTGATTGAGAGTCCACTGTCTGGTTTGCTTGCCAGATGTCACACAGGCAAGCAAACCTATCAATCAGGAAAAAAGAGGCTGGTTTTGGGTGGGGAAACAACTTGGGGAGGCAATGGCTTAAGTGCTTTCTCAGGCCCAGAGCACTTAAAGCCAAATTTGCATATGAATTACAATGCTAATTACTTGGAAATGCAAAAACAGATAGAAGATAGAAGATGTTGATGGACATATATGTGGTTTGGGTGGGTGGGTGGGGGGGGTTCCTTGAAAGGTTCCCTTTAAGTTACAATGATAGTGTTGATCTACAAAATGTCCCAGAACTGTGGGAGTTTTTTAGTACAAGCCGTGGAGCCAAGGAATCATCTATGTTCAGTAATTTCCACAAACTTTTGACGTTCTCAGCATCTTCTTCCTGCTGACTGATTAGTGCAAGCAATCAAGCTAAATCATATAAATCAAACCCATTGTGTAAATTATCCAGACGTAAAGGTCATAATCAAAACTACAATGTTTATAGGAAACCGATTTCTGAATTTGGGTAACCTCAGGCATTATCTGCAGGAGGGACCTATAGGAGAAATCAGGCTTGTTTGGCAGGGCCAATGTTTAGATTGTTAATACAGACATTAGCAGTATACGTAGACTGGAGAAAGCAATTTTCCCAGCAAAAAAAGAATAAATAAATATAATATATCCCAGATGCACCTCGTCTGCTTGTAACGAAAGCTCACAGAGTACGGCAGAGGCTGACAACCTTTGGCATTACAGCTGCTGTTAAATAACAGCTCCCAGGATCCTTTATAAATCTGCTTTGGTTAGGGATGATGGCTGTTGTAATTGGCAGCGGTAACAGTTTCCTGCTATAGATACAGTATTAAGGAATTGCATACATAAGAGAACCTTAAAGGGATTGGCCACCTGGAAAAAAAAAGGACTAAAGGCCGGCGTCACACACTACAATATATTTAACGATATGTCGTCAGGGTCACGGAATTTGTGACGCAAATCCGGCATCGTTAGAGATGTCGTAGCATAGGGTGTGACAGCTCCGAGCGACTGTTAACAAGCAAAAATACTCACCTTATCGCTGCTCGTTGACACGTCGTTCTTTTTTATAATGTCGTTCCTCCTTCTGCTCGCTGGTTGTTCATTGTTCCTGAGGTAGCACACATCGCTACGTGTGACACCTCGGGAACGATGAACACAGCTTACCTGCGTCCCGCCGGCAATGCGGAAGGAAGGAGGTGGGTGGGATGTTACGTACCGCTCATCTCCGCCCCTCCGCTTCTATTGGGCGGCCGCTGTGTGACATTGCTGTGACGCCGAACGTCCCTCCCCCTTCAGGAAGAGGATGTTTGCCGCCCACAGCGACGTCGTTAGGGAGGTAAGTACGTGTGACGGGGGTTAACGACATTGTGCGCCATGGGCAACGAATTGCCCGTGACACACAAACGACGGGGGCGGGTGCGATCGCTAATGCGATTGCACGATATATCGGCGCGTGTGACGGGCCTTTAGAGTGGTTAGAAAGTAAAGAAAGTGATTTTTCCCCACATACAAAGCCCTACCTTCATGTGATGTACACCCTAGACCAGTGTTTCTCAACTCCAGTCCTCAAGACCCACCAACAGATCATGTTTACAGGTTTTTAGGAAATTTTCAAAGCTGGGGAGGAGAAGGGGTCTAATGCCGCGCTGTCACCAAAAAGAATGAAAAAAATTGTTGATTCAGTAATAAATATTTTAATCCATAGGTCTACGCGTTTCAAAGTTCAAGACCTATTCTTCAGGACCAAAAAAAGAAGAAAAATCAACAATACAATACATGTATTGTTGATTTTTCTTCTTTTTTTTCATCCTGAAGAAGAGGTCTTGAACTTTGAAACGCGTAGACCTATGGAATAAAATATTTATTATGAATCAACATTTTTTTCATCCTTGTTGGCGACAGCGCGACATTAACCCCTTCTCCTCTCCAGTTTTGAATATTCATCCATGTGGGGCTACGGCAGCCGCCATTATCTGTATGCTATCTCTGGTGGTTGTGACCCTCACAACCCCACAAGGTGAGTGTACATTACTACACACTGCTCCTTTAATATCTGGTAAGACCCTATTTTGTGCTCTATTTCCCTCGTCTTTAACATTTTTAGCAAATCTGTCATATATAATTTGGCTAACGATGACTCAGTATACTTTTTTTCTGGCATTTTCTGGCTCTTCTCAGAGATACATATGTAAGGGAGTCCATTAAGCAAAAGTCACTTTCAGCTAAACAGAACCAGGCTCTTATATTTTGTAACTACAAACACCTCTGTCACCATACCAACATTTCCTCTAAATTCTTCCCTCCAGGAAACACACACACACAACTCTTTTAGTTCCTGTTTGCTCTTATTTTCTTCAGCCAGCAGATGGCGATGTTTCCTTGCAAACATTATGAGAGGTTAGCTATATATGTACTGGGTCAAGTAAGGTGGAGTTGGAGCCAGGATTCTGTTCCAAGAAGGTCGAGTGGCAGTGATGCGGGCTTACAGAAAAAGTAAAACTTCAAGTTGGCAACCCTACACAAGACGTGACATATATTTTTAGGTAGTTGATGAAATGTCTTCTTTATACTGAATATCTACCTAAATATGAAACCTTGAATTTGTTCATTGGCAAAACAAGACCTGATACAGCTACAATGACAGAGTGGGTTCGGAAAGTTTTCAGACCCCTTTAAATTTTTCACTCTTTGTTTCATTGCAGCCATTTGGTAAATTCAAAAATGTTCATTTTTTTTCTCATTAATGTACACTCTGCACACCATCCCCCATCTTAACAGAAAAAACAGAAATGTGGAAATTTTTGAGCATTTTTTTTAACAAGAAAAACTGAAATATCACATGGTCATTGGTATTCAGACTCTTTGCTCAGAAATTCATATATAAGTCACATGCTGTCCATTTCCTTGTGATCCTCCTTGAGATGGTTCTACTCCTTTATTGGAGTCCAGCTGTGTTTAATTAAACTGATAGGACTTGATATAGAAAGGTGCACACCTGTCTATATAAGACCTCACAGCTCACACTGGATGTCACACCAAATGAGAATCATGAGGTCAAAGGAACTGCCCAAGGAGCTCAGAGACAAAATTGTGGCAAGGCACAGATCTGGCCAAGGTTACAAAAGAATCTCTGAAGTACTCAAGGTTCCTAAGTGCACAGTGGCCTCCATAATGCTTAAATGGAAGAGGTTTGGGACCACCATAACTCTTCCTAGACCTGGCCGTCCAGCCAAACTGAGCAATCATAGGAAAAGAGCCATAGTGAGAGAGGCAAAGAAGAATTCCAAGATCACTGTGGCTGAGCTCCAGAGATGCAGTAGGGAGATGGAAGAAAGTTCCAGAAAGTCACCTATCACTGCAGCCCTCCACCAGTCGGGCCTTTATGGCAGAGTGGCCCGACAAAAGCCTCTCCTCAGTGCAAGACATATGAAAGCCCGTAAAGAGTTTGCAAAAAAACACATGAAGGACTCCCAGAGAATGAGAAATAAGATTCTCTGGTCTAATGAGACGAAGATAGAACTTTTTGGTGATAATTCTAAGTGGTATATGAGGAGAAAACCAGGCACTGCTCATCACCTGCCCAATACAATCCCAACAGTGAAACATGCTGGTGGCAGCATCATGCTATGGGGGTGTTTTTCAGCTGCAGGGGCAGGACGACTGGTTGCAATGGAAGGAAAGATGAATGTGACCAAGTACAGAGGTATCCTGGAAGAAAACCTCTTCCAGATTGCTCTGAACCTCAGACTTGGCCAAAGGTTCACCTTCCAACAAGACAATGACCCTAATCACACTACTAGGACAACCCCTCCTGATTCCACATGTTTCTCCCAGGTAAAATAATAAAGCCCATACTTACCTCCTGTATCAGCGCCCTTCCAGCATTGTGATGTCATGCGAGACCCGTGTTCAATCAGTGTCGGATTCCTTCTCCCCGCCTTCGGACCGATTGAGTTAATCAACAGGAAGTGAGTGTGTTGCCCAGGGAAGGGGGTACTCAGTCCCGGGCGGTTGCAAACGGGAATGTCACTCTGGTGGCCGTTGCCTAGTCCCGTGCCCTGGGGACGCTTAATAAAAGGGGGTATTTACAGGGGATAATTGAGTTAATGTTCGTGATGCCACCTGCGGATTGCGGTTAAGAATGGAGAACCGCCGCTGCTCAACGTGGGTACACCCAGGGATGGTGATAGTGGCAGCTATGGTGGTAGGCCCTTCACAGGTAGAGCTGTGCCTGAGAGATGTATGGTGTATAATGATGGAGACCACACCAGGTTACCTTTAACAGTCTCTACTCACATGGTCCCTCGGCCTGCTGGTTCCGGTCCCAGGAGTATCAGTGCCAATGTAGTGACCCAGGTTGCCCTGTCCCCGTCACTCTCTGTAGATTGAGTCCCCGTAGCGTGGAGCATTTGGGAACCCCTGACTGTCCCTTTTGGGGTACAGTCTCCTTCTCCGTACGGCAGGCAGTGCAGATCCTGCGGGAAGGTAAGTGTCCGAACCCCGATCCTAGTTTACTGCTGATGCCCCGCATTATTTGGTTCGATGAAGTCCGTGAAGATGTCCTCACCGGGCAGGTATTTATCAAACTGTTTGAAACTTGACATTTGACCTAGGGCCCCGTGCCCGGTTCGTGCTCTGGTCCCAGCGATATCTTGTTACCCGTCCTTGCGACTTCTCTCCTGTGCCCCGGGTTCACCATTACACGGACCAGGCTCAGGCACATCCGCACACCTCTCCTAGACTCACTGACCCCTCCCACCAGGATGGCTATACCCAGGGACTCGTTCCCATGGTGACCATCCCCTTACATGGTTAACCCTTTATGCCCAGTGTGGAGACGAGAACTAGGATTTTAGATGTGTGTTGGTGGAAAAGGTACTGGTACTCCAGGTCCCAGGGGGTAGGTCCTGCATCTCCTAGAAGATTCAGTTCCCTGTAGTGCCCTGAGGCTCTCAGGGGCGCTACATGAGTGCTGCAGTTGTCGCTCACTTCCTGTTGATTGCTCCTGTGTCCGAAGGTGGTGAGACAGAAGCTGGCGCTGATTGGATTGGATTGGTCACAACATCATGTGAGCCCCGGTAGCATTAGCCATGGAACCTCTTGAATGAGGCTGGTACGGGAGGGGAGTATGGGCTTTTTTATTTTACCAGATGGAATCCTGTGGAATCACAAACCGTTGTCCTAGTAATGGACAACCCCTTTAAAGTCTGACTGGAAGCACTGAATGACCTCTGGTCAGCTGCTTATTTACTGATCAATTAATGGCCTGTTTACACAGGCAGAATGCTCTTAAACAATGTAATAGATTGCTCAGTGCTCATAGGCTACCATTGTTGTTTGAAGTATGAGACCTGATGACACAGGTCAATGCACCGCCGGGAACGATAATCTTTTAACTCCTGGAAGAAGCATCGCTAATGCGAAATGTGCGTTGGGTGTGAGGAACACCAGTATACTCTCTCTTCATCGCTCACCTTTGTAGGTATACTCTGTATTACTATGGGACCATATTTATGTGTATCTACTGTGTGATGTAATTTCCGTCTTATATACAGTATATATTCGACACACTTGTGTTTTACTTATATTCTCTTATCAGATTTGCATGAATATTGATATATATATATATATATATATATATTTTTTTTTTGGTCCAGAGGTACTATTTTATTACATTACTTCATACAGGGGTCAGCTAGGTGTTCCCAATATATTATATCTGCCCCTTGGGAGATGCCATTTGTTGAGACATTTTTATGTACCGCAGAACTTTGATTTTCAACTGGCTAACACGGTACCAAAACCTTTTTCTTTTAACTATATTTATGTTTAAACTGTTTAATAAAGATTGATATGCTTTTATGCTCTTGCATATTAGTTTTTGTTTGTGTAGACGATGGTGTTTTGTACAAACCCCAAAAAATCATTTCACCTGACGAACAAGCATTTTGCTTGTTTGTCTGGTGATCAACAGACCGTTTACAATGACAAATTATCATAAACAAGCAATCCAAGGTGCATTGTAAAAGGAGCCTATGTCGGTGCACAATAGGCCCAGCTATGTGCAGGTTTTTGCAGTATATTGTAGTGGTAACAGCTGTAAACCACAGTGCCAGGTACCCCTGACATTCCACCTCCCCATCCCCAGTTACAAATCAAAAACCTCATGAGATTTATGCAGGGGCAGACCCCACTGCTTTCAGCAGGATTCCTCTCTTTTGATAAATCCAGGGCTGCTGCATTTTTCTACATTTCTGAATCTGGGGGACCTCAGTAAATAATTCCTGAAGTTTTGAAGTTAAAGCTGTTGACACAGAAGAAGCAGAGATGAGAGAATAGCTGTATTGTCTCCAGTTCACAAGTGTTCGGCACAACCAAGCCATCACTGATAATGCGTGCCGTAATACTCTGAACCCGGACAATCCAATTACCAAACTTTGCTGGTGCCTAAGGTGGTAGATTCAGAATGTGCACCCCTGCCTTTATTTAATTGTACTAGTCACTAGTTTCTTCATTCCTTTTCAGCTCACACCAAAATGTAGTTTTGAAGACTTAATCTATTTCCTTTAAGCAAGTTTCCTATTTTCTCTATTATGGGAGTGTCTTTCCCAGTAATACAGGCTGGATATGAGAACTGTGCGAATCCAGGACACTGCTGTCTTCATTATCTCATATACAGTGGGTATGGAAAGTAATTCAGCCCCCGAAAATGTAATTTTGAACACTGAAGCAATTTTCAGATTGTTCTCTATCATGGGAGTGTCTTTCCCAGTAATACAGGCTGGATATGAGAACTGTGCAAATCCAGGACACTGCTATATTCAATATCTTATACACAGTGGGTACAGAAAGTATTCAGACCCCACGAAATGTAGTTTTGAAGAGTGAAGCAAGTTTCAGATTGTTCTCTATTATGGGAGTGTCTTTTCCAGTAATACAGGCTGGATATGAGAACTGTGCAAATCCAGGATACTGCTGTCTTCATCATCTTATACACAGTGGGTACAGAAAGTATTCAGACCCCCTTCATAGTAGCTTGAAGACTGAAGCAAGTTTCAGATTTTTCTCAATTATGGGAGTGTATTTCCTAGTAATACAGGGTGGATATGAGAACTGTGCGAATCCAGGACACTGCTGTCTTCATTATCTCATATACAGTGGGTATGGAAAGTATTCAGCCCGCCGAAAATGTAATTTTGAACACTGAAGCAAGTTTCCTATTTTTCTCTATTATGGGAGTGTCTTTCCCAGTAATACAGGCTGGATATGAGAACTGTGCGAATCTAGGACACTGCTGTCTTCATTATCTCATATACAGTGGGTATGGAAAGTATTCAGCTCCCCGAAAATGTAATTTTGAACACTGAAGCAAGTTTCAGATTGTTCTCTATTATGGGAGTGTCTTTTCCAGTAATACAGGCTGGATATGAGAACTGTGCAAATCCAGGATACTGCTGTCTTCATCATCTTATACACAGTGGGTACAGAAAGTATTCAGACCCCCTGAATAGTAGCTTGAAGACTGAAGCAAGTTTCAGATTTTTCTCAATTATGGGAGTGTATTTCCTAGTAATACAGGCTGGATATGAGAACTGTGCAAATCCAGGATACTGCTGTCTTCATCATCTTATACACAGTGGGTACAGAAAGTATTCAGACCCCTGAATAGTAGCTTGAAGACTGAAGCAAGTTTCAGATTTTTCTCAATTATGGGAGTGTATTTCCTAGTAATACAGGGCTGGATATGAGAACTGTGCGAATCCAGGATACTGCTGTCTTCATTATCTCATAGAAACAGCACAGCTTCTATCCTGCACTTATGTCTTCCTCATGAACTTTGTTTTTTTTCTATACCTTCTTTTATCTGCCCTCCCTGAAACTGTAGATACTTACTCCACTCAAATTGATGTTAAAATCTGTGTACAATCCTTATCTCTAATGCTAGGAGAAAGATTGTAACATTTTGTCAGAGCACTCAAATAGATAAAAGACTTACAGAAACTCTGAAGCAGCAAAATGATATAATTTTTTCAATGATGATATACTAGGATGGGGGACATATATGCCAGGATGGGGGACTGTTGTGAATACATTTTCCAGTTTAGGGCTCCCTCTTGTGGTCAGTGCTGGCAGTGCAGTTGATGTGTGGAATGAAAGCCACACACCTGTGGAGGACTGGCAATCAGGTATTACAGATTGGACTATATAACGGAGCAGTTTTCTCTTGTTACTTGCCGGTGTTCAATGGATATCCTGTGTGTTAGACCCGCAACACACATCCGTTTTTTTTGTACGTGTGCGGTACGTATTTGCACGTAACGGAGACCCATGTTATTCAATGGTAGATGGGACACACACGTAAAATCACACGGAACGTGTGTTCGTGTGGTAAGTACATGTGTGCGCTTTTCTACACAGATGACGTGTCCGTTTTTGGCCGGCAGCACGCAGGCACGGACCCGCTTTAGTCTATGGGTCCCTGCCTGCACGGACCACACACGGAGTATGTCCGTGTTCAGCACGTATCGTCCGTGTCCATTTTTAATCACAAAATCTGAAACACTTGTTACCAATCTATCAGGTCAATTGATGGCAAACAAAAACACCAGGATCTCATGATGAATGATTAACAACGTTAATTGGGTAAGAATGCGGGCCTTTATAAACGGACAGCACACGGACAGCACACGTACGTATTTTATGTCAATACGGACATTCCACACGCACACACGGCTCGCATACGCCATTACACGGATGCCATACGTACCGGAGAAACGCCCCTAAAAAACGGAACATGGACCCGAAAAACGGACCGTAAGACATGTCCGTTTTTTTTGCGGAAGTGTGTTTTAGGCCTTAAGGACATTCTGTAACCAGCTCTGCTCACTACCAGAACTCCTCTCAGATAAGTGGTCTTTGTTCCTCTGTTTATTGTTTCCACTTTCTTGTTGTTTTTTCTGCTTTGATACTAATGCTTGATTCCTATTTTGTCTGTGTGGAGTTGTTGGTGGAACTGGATCATCCCTGCTGGGAGTGTCTGTATACTTAGCTCCATGATTCTGCAATATGTTTTGTCATGCTTGGTATTAATTCAGTCCCTCATCTATATTAGTGTTTTTGGATTCCCATAACAGTGTGCTGATATAGTGGGGGAGAGGTCGTGTGACCTCAGGGTTTTTTCCATATCAGACGTGCTGGTATTTATTAGGGTTTTTATGGCTGTAGACAGTTGCTCCTTCCTATCCTATCCTATTAAGATAGTTTGGGCGTCATTTTTGCTGAATCTGTTTTTCTAGCTTTGTATTGTGTTTTCCTATATCACCGTAGTCTTTACATGTAGGGGGCTATCTATATCTTTGGAGATTGCTCCGAGGCAGATTAGCTTTCTTATATTTCTATCTGTAAGAATATTTACTTCTCCGGCTGTGTCAATACGACTGGGTCATCGTAGGCTCGTCCCATGGCTACTTCTAGTTGCGTGTCAGGATTAAATCTGCAGTTCGTTAAGGTTTCAGCCAATCTGTTACCTTTTGGGTTTCCGCATTTTTTGATCCTCCTTGGTTCCTGAATCATAACAAGGGACATCAAAACAGGGTGGGGGACATTACTACATAATGGGGAAGAACTGATATGTCTTTATGGGGTTTAGAATGCTAAATGTATACATACATATACATACTGTACATCTGACTAACATAAGGGAGGGGTACAGGTCCAAATTTTGCACCATCAAACTCTAGTTACGCCATTGGCTTCATTCATTCTTCAAAGCCCCGATTTTCGGGATCATTGGGGGTCTTAGTGTGGCGCCCTGGACTATCAGGTCGTCCCAGGGTATTGTGCAATCTGCCCTTCTGTGCAATATCCACCTCCTCCTTGCTTAGGGGTCTCCAACTAATGGTGTTGCCAACAGCAGTCAATCAAAGTCCTAGGTACACTCTGCACCACAGCCACCAGACACACCAGTGGACGGCCTGAGTGGAATAGGGTCGCCCACTTGGGGGGTTGGTTAAGTGGAGCTCAAGAGTGTCAGGAGTAGGTCAGTGAAGTGTAGGAAGTGAAGGAGAAAGGAGGTGAGGAGCCGTGCTCCTTGGAAGTAACTAGGTGACAGACGGTGGTTTGGGCCTAGTAGGAGCTGGACCCCCTGTCGCAGGGGATCATGGCAAGGGGCACGGAACTGATGAGGAGGACAGCCAGCAGCCTTGCACCATCACCGGGCTGGGACCAGGGCACGACGAGGTTTGTGGACCTTAGGTCAGGGAGTAGCTTCAGGCGACCTGATAATTGACCCGACGAGAACAGAGCCTTCAAGATTCGTTCTCTACCCGCTCCAAAATCAGGGTACTAACGCAACGGGGGGGGATAGGATTTTCCACCAAAATGGTCCAGAAAATCCCAAGCGTGAACCCTTAGAGCAAGCTCCCACAGTTAGCCATACTGGGGAGCGGGACCCGGCTAGTTCCATACTACCGGGACCAACAGAAAAGTAACTTAGTGCCAGGAGACAGGTCACGGATCACCAGGCAACATCAACGGGGACAGGACCAGAACTAGCTCCCCTCAGTGGCAGCGGTGTCCAGAATTTTGGTTTACCCAGTTGTCAGTGTCAGATTTGTGTTCTGAGTGAGTAGAAAATTAGCCCCTGCGCTCCCCACGGCACCCCCCAACACCATCACCGAGTCCCGGGGCATCCCCCCTACCCGTGGAGGGTCCTAACAAATGGCTGCCCCATTCCATCGCCCCCAGGTACTCCCAACTGCAGCGGTGGTACTCCCAAATTACCACAAGCCATGGGTGGCGTCACAAACTCTAACACATCCCCTGTAAATAAACCCCCTTCGTTTTAGGAGCCCCACAACCCCCCCCTCCGGGTCCGGAGACCCCTCGAGCCACCACAGATCCGGATCCAAGCAGCCCGGCTTCTTATGCGGGGGCGACACACCCTCAAATTACCTGGCGGCATGAACAGGATCCAAGCAGGACACACTTACCTGGGTGATGTGCACCTTGAAGACCGAAACCGCAAGTCAGAAGCCCCATTTCCCGCCTTTTCACCCATCTTCCGCCATCTTTTGGTGCCAAAACACCGTCTTCTCCGAAAGCGCGCAAAGTCGAAGTCCTGCCCTTCGTCCTGAGAGTCAGCCCAGAATCAGAAGTTCCCAGAGGAACACAGCAGCGAGAGAGTGCTGAGTAAAAAAAAGGAGGGGGCGTGACGGCATGTAGCAGCAGCTAAAAAGAAGCAGGGACGCCAGGACTCTGCCATAACGTTCCTGGATGGCGCAGAGTCAAGATAGCAGAGAAGCGCGGCTGTGCAAAAGAGGATATAGCCCCCGGAGCAGCTGCTTGGAGGGAGATATTGAGTGTGGCAGCGGTGGTGCAAGCCCATGAGATTGAAATCCCACGCGAGAAGCGGGTAAGCAGTCACCCAGTCGCAGTTGATTACACTAATCCGACCGATGCGGCTGTGGGATCCGGGCCACCCCTGTTCACGGCAGGCACTTGTCCCCCGTCACCTCCACCCCCTGCCATGGCTGATCCTTAGGTGCTGCCCGCAACAGCGGCAGTGGATGCCTCAACCCCTGATGAAGATGACCAGTCCGCGGCCTCTAAGCAGATTGACCCGGTTACTGTGGACTCGGAACCGAAGGAGATGGAGGAAGCCGAGTCAGGTTCCGGTACCCCAGAACCTGCATAGCTGCCACGTTTTGGAGGAAACGGCTGCAGAGTGGCCCTGTCGTCGCGGGCAATACGTGAGTGGGAGATGTTTGAGATGGAAACGGAGTCCACTTCAGAGGAAGAGATCCCGGGCGACGTTATTGATGTGGTAGTGCCTGTATGCCGTCGCTGTGGTCTACCTGGGCACTTCTGCAGAGCATGCACGGGAAGTGTCCGACCTTAAAGGGACCGGAACCTGCAAGTTTTAAAGTTTTGTGTAGACTGTCGCCTTTGTTGAATGTTCTCCAGTGTTCAGTGGAGGAGGCTGTCAGGGACCGGCTGAAGGGATCCTGATGGAAGGTGACAGGCAAGTTCTGCTACAAATAGACTGCACCCTCCTTATTGAACCTTTTTCCACCCTTTGTTCCAGGGAAAAGGCCAGCAGGGTCTTGTACGGTGCAATGCTAGTAGACGGCACCAGGAGACCCCGGTGGGGGTCGGCGCAATGGGCAACGGCTACCAGGTTGCTCAGGACTTTCACCAGAGTCATCTTTTGCAACACCCGGGACCTTAACCTGGTCATGGACCCAAATAGGTATGCAGCGGGTCAGGTTGTTTGGATGGCGGGTTAATGGGATCCAGGACATTGGGACTGGACTGTCGCAGGAAGAGGCTGCAATGGAGCAGGTTGAGTCTCCGCTACTAACCAAACCGGTAGCGTTCCATCGTTGAAATTATGAACTCATAAAGTTTAGTAACGTTCAAGTGCCAGCCTCCCTAATGTGGGATTTACAGTTAGGTCCAGAAATATTTGGACAGTGACACAAGTTTTGTTATTTTAGCTGTTTACAAAAACATGTTCAGAAATACAATTATATATATAATATGGGCTGAAAGTGCACACTCCCAGCTGCAATATGAGAGTTTTCACATCCAAATCGGAGAAAGGGTTTAGGAATCATAGCTCTGTAATGCACCAGTCAATCACCAGATCTTAATCCAATTGAGCATGCATTTCACTTGCTCAAATCCAGACTTAAGACGGAAAGACCCACAAACAAGCAAGACCTGAAGGCTGTGGCTGTAAAGGCCTGGCAAAGCATTAAGAAGGAGGAAACCCAGCGTTTGGTGATGTCCATGGGTTCCAGACTTAAGGCAGTGATTGCCTCCAAAGGATTCGCAACAAAATATTGAAAATAAACATTTTTTTTGGGTTTGGTTTATTTGTCCAATTACTTTTGACCTCCTAAAATGTGGAGTGTTTGTAAAGAAATGTGTACAATTCCTACAATTTCTATCAGATATTTTTGTTCAAACCTTCAAATTAAACGTTACAATCTGCACTTGAATTCTGTTGTAGAGGTTTCATTTCAAATCCAATGTGGTGGCATGCAGAGCCCAACTCGCGAAAATTGTGTCACTGTCCAAATATTTCTGGACCTAACTGTATGTTGTAAGAATAAAAATGTTTATTTTTCTACCCTTTTACAGTTTGAAAAAAAATAAATAAATAAATAAATAAACCTTCTGATGTCCTGTAGCTCGAGGACGAGCTACGTTTAACCAAGGGGGAATGTGATGCCCTGGACTATCAGGTCATCACAGGGTATTGTGCAATCTGCCCTTCTGTGCAATATCCAACTCCTCCTTGCTTAGGGATCCCCAACTAATTTTGTTGCCAACAGCAGTCAATCAAAGTCCTAGGTACACTCTGCACCACAGCCACCAGACACACCAGTGGACGGCCTGAGTGGAATAGTGTCGCCCACTGGGGGGGGTTGGTTAAAGGGAGGTCAGGCGTGTCAGGAGTAGGTCAGTGAAGTGTAGGAAGTGAAGGAGAGAGGAGGTGAGGAGCCGGGTTTCTTGGAAGTAACTAGGTGTCAGGGCCAGGTGGACGGGCAGACCCAGGAGGTGGATCCACTGGGCCGAACTCCTAGATGGTGGTAAGGGGTCCGGTAGCTGGAGCACTATAGACAGCAGAACAGTCCGTGCACACGAGGATAACGGAGAAGTCCCTGGGACCACGGAGTCACTGGTGGTAGTCCGGGTGACGCAGCTCAGGTTCGGAAGCCGAGATGATGTCAAGCGGGGTCCGGAACCTTTGGAGCGAGATGACGGGTCACCGCAGGGATCCGAGATGGTACGGACTGTCAGGATGGCAGATGGACAGCGTTCGGGGTTCGGGATTCGGTCAGGACCGGATGGCGAGGCAGGCACGGCTCTACAAGAGAGATAGGTGAGTATATCACAAAAACACCAGGAGACCTGACTCCTAGCTTAAGAAACACGAAGATCAGGCCCCGCCCCCTTGGACAATAAACCCCTTTATACCCTGTACCTGTTTTGCATCATTTCCTGTTAATGGACGCTGTCCCTTTAAGAAAGGGTCAGTGACCGCGCGCGCGCCCTAATGCGCATGCGCGCGGCCCGGGTGCCAGAAGCCAGGGAAGGAAGCTGAGAGGAGGACGCAGGGGAGCCGGCCAGGACCTGGGAAGCCGTCGGGCGCCGGGAGCGGAGACCAGGGGGCCTGGGAAGGACGGGCACCGGAGGCTGGAGAGCGGGGAGCGTGGCAGGTGAGCCGGGGAGCGGAGCTGAGGACCCGGGGAGCGGAGCAGAGGACCCGGGGAGGGGAGCCGAGGACCCGGGGAGCGTGACAGTACCCCCCCCCACGCCCCCCTCCCCGCAACCGGGACATGAAGGCACGGATCAGAGGAGTGCCCACGTTCTCCCTGGGCTCCCAGGACCTATCCTCAGGACCATACCCCTCCCAGTCCACCAGGAAGAACTGTCGACCCCGTACGGTCTTCATGGCCACGATATCCCTTACCGCATAGACGTCGTCATCGGCAATAGGTGGAGGAGCCGGACTGGCAGCAGCGGAGAAGGGACCAAGGACAACCGGCTTGAGCAGGGAGACGTGGAATGAGTTGGGTATCCTCATCGTGGCCGGGAGCTGTAGCTTGTAGGAGACCTCATTGATCTTGTGGAGGACTTTAAACGGCCCGATGTAGCGAGGACCCAGCTTGTATGATGGTATCTTTAATCGGACGTACTTGGAAGCAAGCCAGACGAGATCTCCAGGAGAGAAACACGGAGGGTCCAGACGTCTCTTGTCTGCGTGTCGTTTCATCCATAGGGAAGCACGCCCAAGGGACGCCTTGACAGAGTCCCAAATGGTTGCAAAGTCACGGGCTACAGTATCAGCAGCAGGGACATCCGAAGAAGGGGATACAGGCAATGGGACGGAGGGCTGGAGTCCGTAAACGACATGGAAGGGAGAGCTGGAGGACGACTCACTGATGTGGTGGTTATGGGAGAATTCAGCCCAAGGAAGAAGCGTGGACCAGTCGTCGTGATGGGCGTTGACATAGTGACGTAAAAAAGAGGTCAAGATTTGATTGACCCTCTCCACTTGGCCATTAGACTGAGGATGGTATGCAGATGAAAAGTCCAGAGTCACTCCCAGATGTTTGCAGAGAGCCCTCCAGAAGCGGGAGGTGAACTGAGTTCCTCTGTCGGATACGATGTGTAATGGAAAGCCATGCAAGCGGAAGATGTGATGTATATAGGCATCCGCGAGTTCTTGAGCAGAGGGCAGTCCAGCCATAGGGACGAAATGAGCCATTTTAGAGAACCGATCCACCACGACCCATATGACTGTGTGCCCGGAGGACAATGGCAAGTCCGTAATAAAGTCCATCGCTATGTGTTGCCACGGAACTGAGGGTATCGGCAGAGGCAGAAGACGGCCATATGGCAGGTGTTTGGGCGTCTTGTTCCTGGCACAAGAGGAGCAGGCAGAGACAAAAGCAGCGACGTCCGTGCGAAGGGATGGCCACCAGTAGTGACGTACAATCGCACTCCAAGTTCTCTTCTGACCAGCATGACCGGCTGTTTTCGAGGCATGACCCCAGTGTAACACTTTTTGCCTGTCTGTCTCAGAGACATAGGTCTTCCCGGGCGGTATCTGGGCCAGGGTGACAGGGGCCACCGGAATGATTTTGCTAGGACAGATGATGGGTTGGGTAGTCTCTTCCTCCTGCTCCATGGGCATGAAAGACCTGGACAAGGCATCAGCGCGTACATTCTTGTCCGCGGGTCGGAAATGGAGCTGGAAATCAAACCTGGCAAAGAATAAGGACCACCTGGCTTGCCGTGGGTTCAGTCGCTGAGCGGACCGTAGGTATTCCAGGTTCTTGTGGTCCGTGTAAATAATCACAGGGTATACTGCTCCTTCCAGAAGGTAGCGCCATTCCTCCAGAGCCAGTTTGACTGCCAAGAGCTCTCGGTCACCGATGGTGTAGTTGCGTTCAGGCGCTGAGAAGCTCTTGGAGAAGAATCCGCAAGTCACCATCTTCCCGGAGGAGGACTTCTGCATGAGCACTGCTCCGGCTCCTGAGGAGGAGGCATCTACCTCCAAGGTGAACTGGCGGTTTAACTCCGGACGGTGGAGTACAGGAGAGGAGGCAAATGCCCGCTTCAGAGAGCCAAACGCGGCGTCGGCCGCAGGGGACCAGTCCTTGGGATTAGCCTCTTTCCTGGTCAAAGCGGAGAGAGGAGCAGTCAGAGCAGAGAAGTGAGGGATGAACTGGCGGTAGTAGTTGGCGAATCCCAGGAAGCGTTGGATTGCCTTCAGTCCAGAAGGAGGAGGCCAGTTGAGAATGGAGGAGACCTTCTTTGGATCCATCTGCAGTCCAGTATCAGAGATGATGTACCCCAGGAAGGGGAGAGAAGACTGCTCAAAGATACACTTCTCATACTTGGCGTACAGGCGATTCTCTCTCAGTCTTTGTAGAACCAGTTGTACGTTCTCTCTGTGGGTCTGGAGGTCCGGTGAGAAGACAAGGATGTCATCCAGATACACTACTACACAGACGTAAAGAAGGTCCCGGAAAACGTCGTTCACCAGTTCTTGAAAGACGGCTGGGGCGTTACACAGGCCGAAGGGCATCACGCAGTATTCATAGTGCCCATCGCGCGTATTGAACGCGGTCTTCCATTCGTCCCCAGAGCGGATGCGTACCAGATTGTAAGCACCCCGAAGATCCAGCTTGGTGAACACACGAGCTCCTCTAAGCCGGTCAAACAATTCGGGGATGAGCGGCAGAGGGTACTTGTTTTTTACGGTGATTTGATTCAAACCCCGATAGTCTATGCATGGGCGTAAGTCGCCCTCTTTCTTCTTGACGAAGAAGAAACCTGCTCCAGCAGGAGAGGGGGATCTCAGAATGAATCCCCTTGCCAGGCTCTCTGTGATGTAAGTAGACATGGCCCTTGTTTCGGCTGGAGACAATGGATATATCCGTCCTCGAGGTGGTGTTGTTCCAGGGAGCAGGTCGATGGCACAATCGTAAGGACGATGTGGCGGAAGTACCTCGGATTCCTTTTTATCAAAGACGTCTGCAAAGGACCAATAGGCCGAAGGCAGCCCCGGTAGGTTCTCTGGAACCGGAGGTCGTCGGATGGGTTGTATAGTCTTCAGGCACTTCTCATGGCACGAAGAGCCCCATCGGGTGATTTCGCCAGTGCCCCAGCTGACTGACGGTTCGTGTGTCCGTAACCAGGGAAGTCCCAGCAGGATTTGATGGGACATGTGTGGGAGGACATAGAGAGCGATGTTCTCGGTGTGCAGGGCACCGATACGCAGTTCCACCGGCTTGGTGATCCAGGAGATGGTGTCAGAGAGGGGTCTCCCATCCACAGAGGCAATCACGAGGGGCTTGTCGAGTGGAGTAACAGGCACCTGGTACTTGTCCACCGTGGCCTGCTGGATGAAATTGCCTGCTGCCCCGGAATCGAGGTATGCCTCAGCCGTGAACCGCGTCTCTCCCGTTGTCACTTGCACAGTCCACGTAACCGGGTCTGAGAGAGTCCCAGCACCTAGGGTGGCTTCTCCTACCAACCCTAGGCTTTGGAGTTTCCCGGCCTCTCTGGACAGGAGCGTAGCAGGTGTGTGTCCTCTCCGCAGTAAAAGCAGAGGCCCTTGGCGAGCCGCTTAGCTCGACGTTGTTCAGACTGCCGTACTCTGTCGATCTGCATGGGCTCGTGAATGGGAACCCCAGCTGTCGATGACTAAAGTACGGCGGGCTTCTGCGGAGGAGAGGAATGCCGTACCGGACGTCTCTCACGGGACACTTCCTTGGATCGCTCCTGAAAACGAATGTCCACTCGAGTCGCTAGGGCGATCAGGGCATCCAGGGTGGTCGGTACGTCACGACCCGCCAGCTCGTCTTTAATTCGCCCCGAGAGTCCTTCCCAGAAGGCGGCGGTTAGGGCCTCGTTGTTCCACCCGAGTTCCGAAGCCAAGGTGCGAAACCGGATGGCGTATTGGCCCACCGTCAGAGTCCCCTGACGTAACCGGAGAAGAGACGAAGCGGACGCGGAGGCGCGTCCGGGCTCATCAAAGGTGCCACGGAATGCCTGCAGGAACTCCTGGATGTTCGTGGTCACAGGATCCCCCTTCTCCCACAAGGGGTTCATCCACGCCAGTGCCTCACCCTCTAGATGGGACATGATGAAGGCGACCTTGGCTTGGTCGGAGGCAAACAAATGCGGCAGCTGCGTGAAATGAAGGGAGCATTGGTTTAAGAATCCCCTGCAGGTCTTGGGGTCTCCGGCGTACCGGGGTGGTGAGGCCAAACGAAGTCTGGAAGTATCTGAAGATGTCGCCACGGGAGCTGGAGCCGTGGACTGACTAGTGGAAGCCCGGGATGCTGAAGACGTAACTGCCGCTTGTAGCGTGTTCAGGCGGGCGTCCACAGAAGACATGAATTGCAGCATGCGGGTCTGAGTCTCACGCTGGCGTGTGAGTTCCTCCTGTACGGCTGCTAGTGCTGCAGCGGGATCCATGGCCTGATCTTACTGTCAGGGCCAGGTGGACGGGCAGACCCAGGAGGTGGATCCACTGGGCCGAACTCCTAGATGGTGGTAAGGGGTCCGGTAGCTGGAGCACTATAGACAGCAGAACAGTCCGTGCACACGAGGATAACGGAGAAGTCCCTGGGACCACGGAGTCACTGGTGGTAGTCCGGGTGACGCAGCTCAGGTTCGGAAGCCGAGATGATGTCAAGCGGGGTCCGGAACCTTTGGAGCGAGATGACGGGTCACCGCAGGGATCCGAGATGGTACGGACTGTCAGGATGGCAGATGGACAGCGTTCGGGGTTCGGGATTCGGTCAGGACCGGATGGCGAGGCAGGCACGGCTCTACAAGAGAGATAGGTGAGTATATCACAAAAACACCAGGAGACCTGACTCCTAGCTTAAGAAACACGAAGATCAGGCCCCGCCCCCTTGGACAATAAACCCCTTTATACCCTGTACCTGTTTTGCATCATTTCCTGTTAATGGACGCTGGCCCTTTAAGAAAGGGTCAGTGACCGCGCGCGCGCCCTAATGCGCATGCGTGCGGCCCGGGTGCCAGAAGCCAGGGAAGGAAGCTGAGAGGAGGACGCAGGGGAGCCGGCCAGGACCTGGGAAGCCGTCGGGCGCCGGGAGCGGAGACCAGGGGGCCTGGGAAGGACGGGCACCGGAGGCTGGAGAGCGGGGAGCGTGGCAGGTGAGCCGGGGAGCGGAGCTGAGGACCCGGGGAGCGGAGCAGAGGACCCGGGGAGGGGAGCCGAGGACCCGGGGAGCGTGACACTAGGTGACAGACGGTGGTCTGGGCATAGTAGGAGCTGGACCCCCAGTCGCAGGGGATCGTGGCAAGGGGCACGGAACTGTCGAGGACAGCCGGCGGCCTTACACCATCACCGGGCTGGGACCAGGGCACGACTGGGTGCGTGGACCCTAGGTCAGGGAGTAGCTTCAGGCGACCTGATAATTGACCCGACGAGAATGGAGCCTTTAAGATCCGTTCTCCACCGCTCCAAAATCGGGGTACTAGCGCAACTAGGGGGATAGGACTTTCCACCAAAATGGTCCAGAAAATCCCAAGTGTGAACCCTGAGAGCAAGCTCCCACAGTTAGCCATACTGGGGAGCGGGACCCGGCTAGTTCCATACTACCGGGACCAACAGAGAAGTAACTTAGTGCCAGGAGGCAGGTCATGGATAACCAGGCAGCACCATTGGGGACGGGACCCGAACTAGCTCCCCTCAGTGGCAGCGGTGTCCAGAACTTTGGTTTACCCAGTTGTCAGTGTCAGATTTGTGGACTGAGTACAAACGTGACCCTAGTGCTCCCCACGGCACCCCCAACACCATCACCGAGTCCCGGGGCATCCCCCCTACCCGTGGAGGGTCCTAACATTTGGCTGCCCCATTCCATCGCCCCCGGGTACTCCAAACTGCAGCGGTGGTACTCCCAAACTACAACAAGCCACGGGTGACGTCACAAATTCTAACACATCCCCTGTAAATAAATCCCTTTCGTTTGAGGAGCCGCACAACCGCCCCCAGGTCCGGAGACCCCTCGAGCCACCGCAGATCCGGATCTGAGCAGCCCGGCTGCTGACGCGGGGGCGGCACATTAGCAGTCAGACCCAAATATGGATAGGGGATAACTTCCAGACTTTAGGATACCCCTTTTATTCTGAGGTTTGATCCCATAGTTTGGAAGTGAAGAAGTACAGATACATTCTGTTATGATCTATTATGACTTGATATGATAATAACCATGATTGCCCGTCCTGATAAATGATGAATTGCTCCGTTTTTTTGCATATATACATTGATAGTAAACCTTCCCCCCGTGTAACACGGCTCTGCACATTTGTAATGAGTCAGTAACCTTTTTAGAAACCCCGTTACATAACCAGCTCTGTTTTCTCCTGATTATTTTTCCTCTAGAAGCTTTCATTTCACTAATGTAGAACAGAATTGTTTACAAGCATTTTGCAGCGAGACATCAGTTTGGCTGAGATCTTGAATATAAACAGTAGCAAGTGCTTTAAATATCAATTTATTTTTCTTTTTTGTTACCAGAAAGGGGAAAAATAGAAAAAGCTGGAAACGCGTTGACAAATATTAATTCATTTTTGTAAACAGCATCTATTAATTAATATTTGGAACTTAGAGAGATGCAAAAGGTTCATCAGTGGAAGAGCAAAGACTTGTACTGTACGGGAGGCTCCGAGCTTGGTGTTTTTTTTATTTATTGGGCGTCTATCAATTTTTTCCAGGTTTATTAATGGCAGCAGACCACGTAAAGTCCTCGCTGACCCGCAAGCAGGAAGGTGTTTCACCTATTAGAATAATGGAGCGCTCAGAGCTTCACATATGGGAGGATTTCGCTGGCGAGGGAATGTTTTATTGTAGAGGCAAAAAATAAAAAAAAGTGTCAAAATGCCCCTCAGGCTCTCGGCATTACCAACCGGCATTCGAATAACAATTATAGACCTTTTTAACCAGACCCAATTAATGCATTCTGTATAGAAATTGTGTTTATTTTGAATTTCGATTTAATAGACATATAAAAAGTCAACTGGGCGTAGAAGCTTTCTTCTTTGATAATTAACGTTTATTAAGCTGTGAAGGGTGAGAACCATAGAACATTCACAGACCCGACCGGCGGGATGGAAAAGTAACGGGTGAGAATATTCACATGAAGCACAGAGAATTAAAATATACAAGGTCAGACGGAGCCATGGCTTAAAAAAAAATAGGGTCTGGTGACGCGAAAATTGTTTAGAACTTTTAAAAGATCTCTATTGCATTTTAAAGGAATTTGTATGTAATCAGAGCAGCAAAATGTAGGGGCAGAGACCCTGATTTAAATGATATGTCACTTGCTTTCCAGTTCTCTATATGCTGAGCTCTGTATAACTCGATATGTCACTTGCTGTCCAGTTCTCTGGATGCTGAGCTCTGTATAACTCGATATGTCACTTGCTGTCCAGTTCTCTGGATGCTGAGCTCTGTATAACTCGATATGTCACTTGCTGTCCAGCTCTCTGGATGCTGAGCTCTGTATAACTCGATATGTCACTTGCTGTCCAGCTCTCTGGATGCTGAGCTCTGTATAACTCGATATGTCACTTGCTGTCCAGCTCTCTGGATGCTGAGCTCTATAACTCGATATGTCACTTGCTGTCCAGCTCTCTGGATGCTGAGCTCTGTATAACTCGATATGTCACTTGCTGGCCAGTTCTCTGGATGCTGAGCTCTGTATAACTCGATATGTCACTTGCTGTCCAGCTCTCTGGATGCTGAGCTCTGTATAACTCGATATGTCACTTGCTGTCCAGCTCTCTGGATGCTGAGCTCTGTATAACTCGATATGTCACTTGCTCTCCAGCTCTCTGGATGCTGAGCTCTGTATAACTCGATATGTCACTTGCTGTCCAGCTCTCTGGATGCTGAGCTCTGTATAACTCGATATGTCACTTGCTGGCCAGTTCTCTGGATGCTGAGCTCTGTATAACTCGATATGTCACTTGCGGTCCAGTTCTCTGAAGGCTGAGCTCTGTATAACTCGATATGTCACTTGCTGTCCAGTTCTCTGGATGCTGAGCTCTGTATAACTCAATATGTCACTTGCGGTCCAGTTCTTTGAATGCTGAGCTCTGTATAACTCGATATGTCACTTGCTGTCCAGTTCTCTGGATGCTGAGCTCTGTATAACTCGATATGTCACTTGCTGTCCAGTTCTCTGGATGCTGAGCTCTGTATAACTTGATATGTCACTTGCTGGCTAGTTCTCTGGATGCTGAGCTCTGTATAACTCGATATGTCACTTGCTGGCCAGTTCTCTGGATGCTGAGCTCTGTATAACTCGATATGTCACTTGCTGTCCAGTTCTCTGGATGCTGAGCTCTGTATAACTCGATATGTCACTTGCTGGCCAGTTCTTTGGATGCTGAGCTCTGTATAATCCGATATGTCACTTGCTGTCCAGTGCTCTGGATGCTGAGCTCTGTATAACTCGATATGTCACTTGCTGTCCAGTTCTCTGGATGCTGAGCTCTGTATAACTCGATATGTCACTTGCTGGCCAGTTCTCTGGATGCTGAGCTCTGTATAACTCGATATGTCACTTGCTGGCCAGTTCTCTGGATGCTGAGCTCTGTATAACTCGATATGTCACTTGCTGGCCAGTTCTCTGGATGCTGAGCTCTGTATAACTCGATATGTCACTTGCTGTCCAGTTCTCTGGATGCTGAGCTCTGTATAACTCGATATGTCACTTGCTGTCCAGTTCTCTGGATGCTGAGCTCTGTATAACGTGATATGTCACTTGCT
The DNA here is from genome assembly GCF_048569485.1 of Anomaloglossus baeobatrachus. NCBI lineage: Eukaryota > Metazoa > Chordata > Amphibia > Anura > Aromobatidae > Anomaloglossus > Anomaloglossus baeobatrachus. The sequence goes on along the minus strand of NC_134363.1, from coordinate 155,176,201 downwards.
GGCTAGTTCTCTGGATGCTGAGCTCTGTATAACTCGATATGTCACTTGCTGGCCAGTTCTCTGGATGCTGAGCTCTGTATAACTCGATATGTCACTTGCTGTCCAGTTCTCTGGATGCTGAGCACTGCATAACTTGATATGTCACTTGCTGTCCAGTACTCTGGATGCTGAGCTCTGTATAACTCAATATGTCACTTGCGGTCCAGTTCTCTGGATGCTGATCTCTGTATAATCCGATATGTCACTTGCTGTCCAGTTCTCTGAAGGCTGAGCTCTGTATAACTCGATATGCCACTTGTGGTCCAGTACTCTGGATGCTGAGCTCTGTATAACTCGATATGTCACTTGCTGGCCAGTTCTCTGGATGCTGATCTCTGTATAATCCGATATGTCACTTGCTGTCCAGTTCTCTGAAGGCTGAGCTCTGTATAACTCGATATGCCACTTGTGGTCCAGTACTCTGGATGCTGAGCTCTGTATAACTCGATATGTCACTTGCTGGCCAGTTCTCTGGATGCTGAGCTCTGTATAACTCGATATGTCACTTGCTGGCTAGTTCTCTGGATGCTGATGTTGATGTTCTCACGACCCCCGCCAATCACAAAGTTACCACCTATCCAATGATGACTTTTAAACCTGAGAATTATCCTTTAAAGCGTTGTCTAAAAGTGACTATTTCTACATGCCCTTACTGATCTCTCAGAGAATATCATCTAAGATCCCTATAGACGTCAGAGGAGACTCGTTCAACCACACTGGTGTTGTGGGAGAGAAAGATCTATCATGCTATAGTTCAACCACCATTACTTTTGTTCTCCCGGGGGGATAAGCCTTCACCAGAGGAATCTGACATTTTCCTTTCTCCATGCAGAACACATACACAATTGGCCAAACACTGACAATGGATGTCTGGGAGGAGTCAGAAGAGAAGCTGTTGGCCAAACAAGTGTTCTCGATACCCATGGTATAATATTCTATTTGCTCGATAGACTTTACCAACGAACTCTAAGGTGCAGCACTTCTCCTTTTCCCAAACTTTGACTCCATGTAGTATGATGTGACAGTCACAGGGTGTTGGAAATTAAAGTTTTGCATCAGCTCGAAAGCACTCCTTGGAGAAACTGGGCTAGACCATGGCATATCAAAAAAGTTACTATTTTTTTAAGACTTCAAAACTTTTTTCATAGTATCATCTTCAAAAATACATTGTGCTAGTTTATTCTTCAGTTAAGTATTGAGCCAGTTTATTATATTTCACTAAGTATTTAAGCAATTCCTTTTTTATGGAGCTTCATCCATTAAACTGGTGGTTCTCTTTGGTCAACCAAACCTTTGACCTTTTCGTCAAAAGGGGTAAGAAATGTTATATGAATTTTCCATTTTCATACAAACCCTTCCCATGGATGCCTCTTGTCTTAAATGTTGGGACACAGAATTCCAAAGGACAAGGGTTCCTCAGGAGAAGTCTTGGAGGTGATTGGATGAGGAACGAATAAGTGTGGAGGACAAAAGGAGGTGTTTGGGCGATCGGCAATTGCATGTGTGAAGATATCTGGAGATCAGTTCAGAGATGTATGGAGGAGTCTGATTATGGATGGTTTTGGTATTTTGAACTGGATACGTTGGGGAAATGGGAGCAGAGGAGAGAGGTGGATTAGTTGGGCAGCAGAGGTAAGGATGGAGTGGAGAGGTGTGAGAGTGTTAGCAGGGAGGCCTCAGAGGAGGATATTGCTGTAGTCAAGGTGGGAAATGATGGGGGCATTGTCACGCTAGGTACAGGGAAATACCAAGCAAACGGCAAAAGGGAAGGGAAACCCTGTGCCTAGGGCAAAGTGAAGATGGTGACCCCTGACCAAACCTACTGCTGGTCCCTGGGGTCCCTCATAACCCTAGATTGGTACTGCACCTATGCACTGAGCTGGATACCGGATCCTAGGTATCCCTAGTGCTGGGCCCTAAATAAGGAAAGGATGGGATAAGCTCTTTGTCCACCCCAATAAACACTATAGAAGACACAAGGAGGACCCATAGGGTAAAAAGCATGAACTTGAGTTTTCAGCAACAATACCACAGAGGAGTACAAGCCACCTGCTTGCAACCAAGGCTTGAATGAACTGAAAAATATAACCAGCATCAGTCCAAGGAAGGAAGGGGCATTTGAGAACCAAGATAATGCTGATGATCAGCAGCTGGGTGGAAGGTGAGCTCCTGCTGGGTCCAAAAGGGAGAGAGATGAATCCAGCAGGAAAGTTACCTATACCAATAAATACTGACAGCAGGGACAATGGAAAGTCAGGGAGTATTCTGCACAGCCAAACGCTGTGACCTTCTATGGCCAAAAACCACATGACTGTCCCCTGTGACACACCCGTAACAGGCATGCACTAGCATTTTAGTAGATTCAGTGTTGAGGCAGGGACAAATTCTGGAAATATTTTGGACTTAAAGACAGCAAGAGTTGGTAAGAGCTTGGATGTGCGGTGTGAAGGACAAAGCAAAGTCGAGTCTACTCCAAGGCAGCGGACTACCGGTAAAGGGGGAAGCAAGTTGTCAATTTTTTGTGATAGATAGGGGAGATAAGTGAGATGGAGGAAAGATGATTTGAGTTTGGTTCTTCAGAGTGAGAAAATGCCTTTTAGTTGCTTTCTATTCTAGCTAGAGAGGAGGATTCAAAGAGTAAAAAAATGCCTTTTAGCAGCTTTCTATTCTAGCTAGAGAGGATTCACAGAGTGAAAAAATGCCTTTTAGTTGCTTTCTATTCTAGCTAGAGAGGAGGTTTCAAAGAGTAAAAAGGTGCCTTTTAGTTGCTTTCTATTCTACTGTAGCTAGAGAGGAGGATTCAAAGAGTGAAAGAATGCCTTTTAATTGCTTTCTATTCTATCTAGAGGGGATTCAAAGAGTGAAAAAATGCCTTTTAGTTGTTTTCTATTCTATCAAGAGAGCGGTATTCAAATAGTGAAAAAATGCCTCTTGATTGATTTTTATTCTAGCTAGAGAAGAGGATTCAAAGAGTAAAAAATGCCTTTTACTTTCTTTCTATTCTAGCTAGAGAGGAGGATTCAAAGAGTGAAAAAATGTCTTTTAGTGGCTTTCTATTCTACCTAGAGAGGATTTAAACAGTGAAAACATGCCTTTTATTTGCTTTCTATTCTAGCTAGAGGGGATTCAAATAGTGAAAAAATGCCTTTTACTTTCTTTCTATTCTAGCTAGAGAGGAGGATTGGAACAGTGAAAAAAATGCCTTTTACTTTCTTTCTATTCTAGCTAGAGAGGAGGATTCAAAGAGTGAAAACATGCCTTTTAGTTGCTTTCTATTCTAGCTAGGGAGGAGGATTCAAAGTGAAAAAATGTATTTTAGTTTTTTTCTATTCTAGCTAGAGAGGAGGATTCAAAGAGTGAAAAAATGCCTTTTAGTTGCTTTCTATTCTCGCTAGAGAGGAGGATTCATAGAGTGAAAAAATGACTATTAGTTGCTTTCTATTCTAGCTAGAGAGGATTCAAAGAGTGATAAAATGCCTTTTAGTTGCTTTCTATTCTAGCAAGAGAGGAGGATTCATAGAGTGAAAAAATGCCTTTTATTTGCTTTCTATTCTCGCTAGAGAGGAGGATTCATAGAGTGAAAAAATGACTATTAGTTGCTTTCTATTCTAGCTAGAGAGGAGGATTCAAAGAGTAAAAAGGTGCCTTTTAGTTGCTTTCTATTATAGCTAGAGTGGGGTATTCAAGGAGTGAAAAAATGCCCTTTAGTTGCTTTCTATTCTAGCTAGAGAGGAGGATTCAAAGGGTGAAAAAAATGCCTTTTACACTTTCATTCTATTCTAGCTAGAGAGGATGATTCAAAAAGTAAAAAATCGCCATTAGAAGTTTTCTATTCTAGCTAGAGAGGAGGATTCAAAGAGTGAAAAAATGCCTTTTACTTTCTTTCTATTCTAGCTAGGGTGAAAGATTCAAAGAGTGAAAACTTTCCTTTTAGCTGCTTTCTATTCTAGCTAGAGAGGAGGATTCGAACTAAGTGACTGAATATATATTCTTTTAGCTTTGTTAGAAAAGTAGAACAATGATCTCTCCTCTGAACTGTGCATTGACCGTTTAGGACAAACAGTTGAAGAGCAAAGTGATCTGCAGGATTCAGCACTGATGAGATCCTATTTCTAACATGCGAAAGTGGTAATCGAAAGCAGTCGTGAACTTCATATAGCCGTCCAGCTGAGGAGAATGAGTTTACATTGTTGTGGGTGTATCATGTATGTGAGAGAGGGGGTTTTGGCGGGATGCCACCATATGGGGGGTTATGTATCAGTATCTGTTCATCCTGCTTGGGGTGAGGCCTCCTCTTTTCAGCGCCATTTTGCAAACATCTGGACGTAAGAAAAAAAAAAATCGCCATAATTTCCTCCGCTGGAGTTTAACTTTTCCACAGTTGGGGAATTCTCCAACTATGAGAACAGCCAAGAAAGTAAACAGATTTTTCAGTTCACCTTTTTTTTTCCCTCCTCCTTATAAGAAAACCGAGCCAAAGTATTCTGAGATTTGTGTCACTCCGGAGGGAAAAAAAAAATTGTTATCCGAGCTTAACAGGTTCTAGCACCACGGTTCTGCTTTTTCAGTTTCTTTCCCAGGCCGAGGTGTGAGATTCAGATCCGAGCTTTGGTAATTGTATTTCCAGATTCTTTTTAAAGCTTGGATTGTTCAACCTATATCCCAGAAATCATAACACATTTGTATTGGAGAAGTGACACAAGGTTATGGCATTATTAAAAGGCAAAAAAAAAACCCCAACTCAACTAAATCCACTTCAATAGAAAGAATAACACCGTCGGTTACGTTCCCTCTCATGTTTTGCCATGTTCTCTGCACGTTGTAATATGTTTTATTAGTCCAATATATATATAAGACACCATTTTTAATGTGCTAAACCACCATGACTTTCTGCTGCGAGAGATTCGGGGTAAAACAATGCCTCCTTTGTGTAAGGACGTCGTAAACTGACCTGGCTGTATAATGGTTGGATAGACATGACATTGGATGGGAAGAAAGGACAGAATGTATTTTTTCGGACTGCAGAAAGTCATTTTTTTTTAATATCTTGGTAAGTAACATTGCAGATGTCATGGAAGATGAAATGGATATACTTTTTTTTTTTAAAGGCAGAACATGGTATTTAAAGGATAGTAAAAAAAAATGCTATAAGGGCCATGTGTCATGATCCAGGCCAGTATCTGCCGCTGTGGTATATATGTCCGGGATAATTTCTCCCTACCTTGTTCTGATTTCCGGGACGCTATATCTGGGTGCTGCACCTATGGTTCAGCGCCAGTGATAGTATATGTCTCATAGTGTGTGTAGCTGGCTCTGTTGAGGTACCCAATCTGTCCTGCCATCCACCCTCTCCCGCCTAACCTGTGTCCCTCTGTCCTCTCCCGGCCCCGTCCCGCTTGTCATACCTGTGTTTGTAGTTTCCTGGTACTTGACTTACGCTCCTGTCCCTGACTTGGCTCTGTCTCTCCCTATTGCCGTTCGGGCTTCTGACCCTTTTGCTTGCTTCTGACTCTGAGTTCGTTCACCCCTCGCACATTGATTTGACTTCCTGTTGCTGACTCTGCTCTCTGACTACTCTGCTGCCACCTTGTGGTGACTTTGCTGTACTACTCCGGGTCACATCTTAGTACAGCGTGACATTACACTGCTGCCACCTTGTGGTGACTCCGCTATACTACTCCGGGCCACGACTTAGTGCAGTGTGACACCATGGTTTCAAATCAGAATTTATAGACCTTGGAGGAAAAGGTTGTAGTGAAAAAATTTTAGAGGGTTACTTTGAAGAAAGAAGAAGGACGTCATTGTGAGAGAATACCAGATATTTTGTTCTTCTAGAAAACATCTTGGTTTATAACTGAATAATGTCATAGGGTTCAGCCCACACTGATGGGCGGGGAAGTTTCACGTTTCTACACACACCCCTGCGGCTCTTATTGGTGCATAATTATTTCTATGTTTGGGATACTATATAAACTGGTCACATGATGTAATAAAGAGAAAGTTTCAGTACACCACAGATGCCATAGGGTTCAGCCCACACTGATGGGTGGGGAAGTTTCACGTTTCTACACACACCCCTGCGGCTCTTATTGGTGCATAATTATTTCTATGTTTGGGATACTATATAAACTGGTCACATGATGTAATAAAGAGAAAGTTTCAGTACACCACAGATGTCATAGGGTTCAGCCCACACTGATGGGTGGGGAAGTTTCACATTTCTATACACACCCCTGCGGCTTTTATTGGTGCATAGTTATTTCTTTGTTTGGGATGCTATATAAATTGGTCACATGATGTACTAAAGACAGAAACTTTCAGTACACCACACATGTCATAGGGTTCAGCCAACACTGATGGGCGGGGAAGTGTCACATTTCTACACACTCCCCTGCGGCTCTTATTGGTGCATAAAATTATTTCTTTGTTTGGTATACTATACAAACTGGTCACATGATGTAATAAAGACATAAACTTGCAGTACACCATAGACGGTGTATGCTGTATTGATTTCCTAAGCACTTGTAAAACAGATCTTATTAATTTGGAGCTCCAATGGCATAGAAGGAGTGTATTTCGCTCACACACTCCATTAACCAGGACTTGGCCTGCGTGTGGGTTAGTCGGGGAGTGGATCCTTAGAATGGGAAGACCTCGTTGCATACAAGAAAAGACCACTAATGACTTTCGGATGGCAACCATGTTCTATCTGCTATTTTCATGCATCCATTGCCTTGAGTAGGTGAGTTTGATCCCCTTTCCATAATAATAAAGTTGTATACACATATACACTGACAAGCAAAAGGGTAACAACTTTTGACCTTCAGTCTCCATATCTCACCATCCACTACGGATTCGAACGTGAGACTACCTTTATTTTATAGATCAAATTTATGTATGAGAAGCCAAGATGATTGTCTATAAAATGAAGGTCATTTCATGCTCAAAGCTGTAGGGGACGGTGAGATATGGAGCCTGAAAGGCAAAAGTTCAGGACATTTTTACCCTTTTGCTTGTCAGTGTTTTAGACATATGGGTATTTTTTTTTCAATGGGGATGAGGCTAGTAAAAGCAATTTGCATTGTCAATGGCTTTTTTTTTTTTTTTCAAATTCCTACTTTTTAATTATTTTTTTTATTTATTTCACACATTTTGTTCTCCATAGTGTCATGAAAAACATTATGCAATATTTGGAACATTTAAATATACAGTGCCTACAAGTAGTATTCAACCCCCTGCAGATTTAGCAGGTTTGATAAGATGCAAATAAGTTAGAGCCTGCAAACTTCAAACAAGAGCAGGATTTATTAACAGATGCATAAATCTTACAAACCAACAAGTTATGTTGCTCAGTTAAATTTTAATAAATTTTCAACATAAAAGTGTGGGTCAATTATTATTCAACCCCTAGGTTTAATAATTTGGGGAATAACCCTTGTTTGCAATTACAGCTAATAATCGTCTATTTTAAGACCTGATCAGGCCGGCACAGGTCTCTGGAGTTATCTTGGCCCACTCCTCCATGCAGATCTTCTCCAAGTTATCTAGGTTCTTTGGTTCTTTGAACCAGTCTGTCTCAGAGTCCTCCAAGTGATCATGAGCAAACTGTAGACGAGCCTTGACATGACGCTTTGAAAGTAAAGGTACCTTACGGGCTTGTCTGGAACGGAGACCATTGCGGTGGAGTACGTTACTTATAGTATTGACTGAAACCAATGTCCCCACTGCCATGAGATCTTCCCGGAGCTCCTTCCTTGTTGTCCTTGGGTTAGCCTTGACTCTTCGGACAAGCCTGGCCTCGGCACGAGTGGAAACTTTCAAAGGCTGTCCAGGCTGGGGAAGGCTAACAGTAGTTCCATAAGCCTTCCACTTCCGGATGATGCTCCCAACAGTGGAGACAGGTAGGGCCAACTCCTTGGAAAGGGTTTTGTACCCCTTGCCAGCCTTGTGACCCTCCACGATCTTGTCTCTGATGGCCTTGGAATGCTCCTTTGTCTTTCCCATGTTGACCAAGTATGAGTGCTGTTCACAAGTTTGGGGAGGGTCTTAATTAGTCAGAAAAGGCTGGAAAAAGAGATAATTAATCCAAACTTGTGAAGCTCATTGTTCTTTGTGCCTGAAATACTTCTTAATACTTTAGGGGAACCAAACAGAATTCTGGTGGTTTGAGGGGTTGAATAATAAATGACCCTCTGAATAAACTTTTCACAATTTAAAAAAAAAAAAAAAAAGAAAAGAAATAACATTCTTTTTTGCTGCAGTGCATTTCACACTTCCAGGCTGATCTACAGTCCAAATGTCACAATGCCAAGTTATTCCGAATGTGTAAACCTGCTAAATCTGCAGGGGGTTGAATACTACTTGTAGGCACTGTATATATTTTTAATCTGATTTCCACTGTAACTGGGAATGGAATATTGGCCCCAGTTACAAGGGAATTTTTGCTCCTGACTGCATAGCAAAGCTGACTAGATCTCCTAGGATTCAGCAGCTCTTGATCTTTAACTACAGCCAGTGATCACATATTCCCTGGGTTCCACAGGGGGCAAAAGCCATGAAAACTTGTTTTTTATCATATAATTTTTTATTATGTTTTAGACATTTACAAAAATGTATATATTGCAAAGCGTAATCAACTATTTATACCAAGACATAACAACTCCCCTCCCCCCTACCCACCCATGTCTGATTGACAGTCTCACACGTACGGGAGTGCAGCTCCCCCCACTCTCCTCTTAGCCATAGGAATCCTATTGGTATTCATCAATTACACCACTTTCTATCTTAGCAACATTCTCTTTAGTAGTTGAAATGATGCATGAGAGCTTGTCTAGCTCTGTGCATACAGAAATCAGAAAGGCAGACACAGTAATAACCCATCTCTGTCTTCACAGTTTCACAGTTTTTAAGGTTGAAGGGAGACTCTAAGTCCATCTAGTTCAACCCGTAGCCTAACATGTTGATCCAGAGGAAGGCAAAAAAACCCCAATGTGTCAAATAAGCTCCAATGGGGAAAAAAATTCCTTCCTGACTCCACATACGGCAATCAGACTAGTTCCCTGGATCAACACCCTGTCATAAAATCCAATATACATAACTGGTAATATTATATTTTTCAATTAATGCGATCAGGCTCTGCTTAAATTTTACTTGTGAATCCCTCAATACAACATCATACGGCAGAGAGCTCCATAGTCTCACTGCTCGTACAGTAAAGAGTCCTCATCTGTGATTATGATTAAACATTCTTTCCTCAAGACGTAGCGGATGCCCCCGTGTTCCAGTCGCAGGCCTAGGTGTAAAGAGATCTTTGGAAAGGTCTCTGTACTGTCCCCTCATATATTTATACATTGTGATTAGATCCCCCTAAGCCTTTGTTTTTCCTAACTAACTAACCCCAAGTTTAATAACCTGTCTTGGTATTGCAGCCCACCCATTCCTCTAATAATCTTGGTCGCTCTTCTATCTACCTGTAAGATTATGCTATTTATAACCTTCTATACTTTTGCTAACAAGAAATGCATCCATTCCTCTCTTAAATTCATTCAGTGAGTTGGCCATCACCACTTCCTCAGGAAGAGAGTTCCAGAGCCTCACTGCTCTTACCGTGAAGAACCCTCTTCTATGCTGATGTAGGAATTTTCTTTCCTCCAATCGAAAAGAATGCCCCCTTGTTCTTGTCATAGTCCTTGGTACAAACAGATCATGGGAGAGATCTCTATATGGCCCTCTGATATATTTGTACATATTTATTAGGTCTCCCCTAAGTCTTCTCTTTTCTAGAGTAAATAGACCTAATTTTGATAACCTTTCCGTGTATTGTAATGCACCCATTCCATTTATTATTTTAGTAGCCCGCCTCTGAACCCTTTCAAGTTCAGTAATGTCTTTCTTCAGCACCGGCGCCCAAAATTGCACACAATACTCCAAGTGTGGTCTGACTAGTGATTTGTACAGAGGGAGAATGATGTTTTCATCTCGTGCCCCCAGACCTCTTCTAATGCATCCCATCACCCTATTTGCTTTGGTGGCTGCTGCCTGACACTGGGCACTCCAATTTAGATTCTTATTCACTAAGATGCCTAAGTCTTTTTCCATGTCTGATTTCCCCAGCAGTTTCCCATTTAGTAAGTAATCGTAGCATCTGTTTCTCCTTCCCATGTGCATAACCTTACACTTATCTGTGTTAAACCTCATTTGCCATTTTTCAGCCCAATTCTCCAATTTACTCAAGTCCATCTGTAGTTGCAAACTGTCCTCCTTTGTGTTAACTACCTTACATAGTTTTGTATCATCTGCAAATACTGATATTTTACTCTGTAAACCATCCACCAGATCATTAATAAATATATTAAATAGTAGGGGGCCCAATACAGACCCCTGTGGCACCCCACTAGTAACCCTGGCCCAATCTGAGTATGCACCATTAATAACCACTCTTTGTTTTCTACCACTAAGCCAGCTACCTACCCATCTACACACATTTTCCCCGAGCCCAAGCTTTCTCATTTTACTTAGCAGTCTTTTATGTGGGACAGTGTCAAATGCTTTACCGAAGTCGAGATAAATGACATCCAATGATTCTCCTCGGTCCATGTGAGAGCTTACATCCTCATAGAAGCTGATCAGGTTAGTTTGACAGGAGCGATCCTTCATAAATCCATGTTGATATGGAGTTAAACAGTTATTAACATTGAGACATTCCATAATAGTATCCCTTAAAAACCCTTCAAACATTTTACCCACAACAGATGTTAAGCTTACCGGCCTATAGTTTCCAGGTTCCCTTTTGCACCCTTTTTTGAATATTGGTACCACATTTGCTAGCCGCCAATCCAGTGGAACAGACCAAGTTTCTATAGAGTCTTTAATAAAAGGAATAGAGGCCTGTCTATCACATTACTTAACTCCCTTAATACCCGAGGGTGAATGCCATCAGGGCCTGGTGATTTGTCAATTTTAATGTTACTAAGTCGGTTCTGCACTTCTTCCTGGGTTAGGCAGGTCATACTTAATGGGGCATTTACATGATCACTATTTACACGCAACGACATCGCTAACGAGATACCGTTGGGGTCACGGAATTGGGGTCATCCGGCCTCGTTAGCGACGTCTCTATTGGAAGTCCATATATGTCTGACAGTAATCTCCCTGCTTCTGCAGCTGCACAATGTTGTGCATATGCTCTACTATGCATTAACGTCTTAGAACATTTATAGTATATGGGGAGTCCAGAAGTACTATATATACTATACTATATATACACACACATACATTTTGTGGCTCACAGTCATAAGTCTGCTTTACACGCAGCGACATCGTTAGCGATGTCACTCGTGAAAGCACCCACCCCCATCATTTGTGCGTCACGGGCAAATCACTGCCCGTGGCGCACAATATCGCTAGGACGCGTCACACTTACCTTCCTAGCGACGTCGCTGTGGGCACCGAACAACCTCTTTTTTAAGGGGGCTGTTCGTGCGCCGTCACAGCGACGTCACACAGCGGCCGCACAATAGAAGCGGAGGGGCGGAGACCAGCCGCATTAATGACACGCCCACCTCGTTGCCGTCAGGACGCAGGTACGTTGTTGTTCGTCGTTCCCGGGGTGTCACACGTAGAGATGTGTGCTGCCTCAGGAACGACGAACAACCTGCGTCCTGCACCAGCAACGATATTTGGGAAATGAACGACGTGTCAACGATCAACGATTAGGTGAGTATTTTTGATCACTAGCGGTCGCTCGTAAGTGTCACACGCAACGACGTCGCTAACGAGGCCGGATGACCCCAATTCCGTGACCCCAACGGTATCTCGTTAGCGATGTCGTTGCGTGTAAAGCAGACTTTAGCATCTGCTGAAAGGCTTGAAGGATGTCAGTTCAAGTCCTGGGGAGGGGATTGGACAGGATGACCCTTCAAACTCTAACATTCAATTAGATATATTATATATCTAATATATAAAGCTGAGTGTATGTATGTGTGTGTATGTCCGCTAAAGGAATCCGCACCGTCGCATTTACAATCACAAACTTTTGCACAGATGCCCCATGTGACCCATGGAACGTCGTAGACTATGTTTTGACAGGAAAATGTAACCCCGCGCTTTACAGTTACTCTCCAAAAAACATGGCTCCATTAAAGTAAATGGAGCCTGGAACTACTGGTTTTAATAGCAGCTCTGAGTGGTTGCTATAGGAACAAAAGACATTGTTAGTATAAGAAGCTTATGTGTGAAGTAATATGATGTTGATGGGGAGATGGATAGAGAGAGACAGTCAGATGGTGAAAGAGACTGATGGTCAAAGAGACAGATGGGGAAAGAGGCAGACAGAGACAGACAGAGACAGACGGGGAAAGAGACAGACCTGGAAAGAGACAGACCTGGAAAGAGACAGACCTGGAAAGAGACAGATAGAGAAAGAGACAGACAGACAGGGACAGAGACAGGCAGACAGGGAAAGAGGAGATAGCCAGAGAAACAGACAAAGATAGATGGGGAAAGAGACAGACCTTGATAGAGACAGACGGGGAAAGAGACAGAGAAATAGAGACAGACAAGGAAAGAGACAGACAGAGACAGGCAGACAGGAAAAGACACAGACAAAGAGATGGACAAAGACAGATGGGGAAAGAGACAGGAAAAGAGACAGGGAGACAAACCGGGAAAGAGACAGACCTGGGAAAGAGACAGACCTGGGAAAGAGACAGACCTGGGAAAGAGACAGACCTGGGAAAGAGACAGACGTGGAAAGAGACAGACGGGGAAAGAGACAGACCTGGAAAGAGACAGACGTGGAAAGAGACAGACATGGAAAGAGACAGACGGGGAAAGAGACAGACGGGGAAACAGACAGACCTGGAACGAGACAGACGAAGAAAGAGACAGACCTGGAATGAGACAGACCTGGAATGAGACAGACCTGGAACAATACAGACCTGAAACGAAACAGACCTGAAACGAGACAAACCTGGAATGAGACAGACGGGGAATGAGACAGACGGGGAACGAGACAGACGGGGAATGAGGCAGACGGGGAATGAGGCAGACGGGGAATGAGAAAGACAGGGGTAAGAGACAGACGGGGAAAGAGACAGACCTGGAAAGAGACAGACATGGTAAGAGACAGACCTTGAAAGAGACAGACGGGGAAAAAGACAGACGGGGAAAGAGACAGACGGGGAAAGAGATAGACGGGGAAAGAGACAGACGGGGAAACAGACAGACCTGGAACGAGACTGACGAAGAATGAGACAGACCTGGAATGAGACAGACCTGGAACGAGACAGACCTGGAACAAGACAGACCTGAAACGAGACAGACCTGAAACGAGACAGACCTGAAACGAGACAGACCTGAAACGAGACAGACTGGGAACGAGACAGACCTGGAATGAGACAGACGGGGAACGTGACAGACGGGGAATGATGCAGACGGGGAATGAGGCAGACAGGGAATGAGACAGACGAGGTAAGAGACAGATCTAGTAGTACGATACAGACCTGGAACGAGATAGACGGGAAAAGAGACTGACAGACAGAGAGAGACAGATAGACACAGAGATAGAGAGAGACATACAGAGAGACTGCTACAGAGACAGACTGATAGAGAGACAGACAGAGATACAGAGACAGACATCAGACACAGACAGACAGAGACTGGGAGAGAGACAGAGAGACAGTTACTATCCCGGGCAAACTTTTGCACAGATGCCCCATGTGACCCATGGAACGTCGTAGACTATGTTTTGACAGGAAAATGTAACCCCGCGCTTTACAGTTACTCTCCAAAAAACATGGCTCCATTAAAGTAAATGGAGCCTGGAACTACTGGTTTTAATAGCAGCTCTGAGTGGTTGCTATAGGAACAAAAGACATTGTTAGTATAAGAAGCTTATGTGTGAAGTAATATGATGTTGATGGGGAGATGGATAGAGAGAGACAGTCAGATGGTGAAAGAGACTGATGGTCAAAGAGACAGATGGGGAAAGAGGCAGACAGAGACAGACAGAGACAGACGGGGAAAGAGACAGACCTGGAAAGAGACAGACCTGGAAAGAGACAGACCTGGAAAGAGACAGATAGAGAAAGAGACAGACAGACAGGGAAAGAGACAGGCAGACAGGGAAAGAGGAGATAGCCAGAGAAACAGACAAAGATAGATGGGGAAAGAGACAGACCTTGATAGAGACAGACGGGGAAAGAGACAGAGAAATAGAGACAGACAAGGAAAGAGACAGACAGAGACAGGCAGACAGGAAAAGACACAGACAAAGAGATGGACAAAGACAGATGGGGAAAGAGACAGGAAAAGAGACAGGGAGACAAACCGGGAAAGAGACAGACCTGGGAAAGAGACAGACCTGGGAAAGAGACAGACCTGGGAAAGAGACAGACCTGGGAAAGAGACAGACGTGGAAAGAGACAGACGGGGAAAGAGACAGACCTGGAAAGAGACAGACGTGGAAAGAGACAGACATGGAAAGAGACAGACGGGGAAAGAGACAGACGGGGAAACAGACAGACCTGGAACGAGACAGACGAAGAAAGAGACAGACCTGGAATGAGACAGACCTGGAATGAGACAGACCTGGAACAATACAGACCTGAAACGAAACAGACCTGAAACGAGACAAACCTGGAATGAGACAGACGGGGAATGAGACAGACGGGGAACGAGACAGACGGGGAATGAGGCAGACGGGGAATGAGGCAGACGGGGAATGAGAAAGACAGGGGTAAGAGACAGACGGGGAAAGAGACAGACCTGGAAAGAGACAGACATGGTAAGAGACAGACCTTGAAAGAGACAGACGGGGAAAAAGACAGACGGGGAAAGAGACAGACGGGGAAAGAGATAGACGGGGAAAGAGACAGACGGGGAAACAGACAGACCTGGAACGAGACAGACGAAGAATGAGACAGACCTGGAATGAGACAGACCTGGAACGAGACAGACCTGGAACAAGACAGACCTGAAACGAGACAGACCTGAAACGAGACAGACCTGAAACGAGACAGACCTGAAACGAGACAGACTGGGAACGAGACAGACCTGGAATGAGACAGACGGGGAACGTGACAGACGGGGAATGATGCAGACGGGGAATGAGGCAGACAGGGAATGAGACAGACGAGGTAAGAGACAGATCTAGTAGTACGATACAGACCTGGAACGAGATAGACGGGAAAAGAGACTGACAGACAGAGAGAGACAGATAGACACAGAGATAGAGAGAGACATACAGAGAGACTGCTACAGAGACAGACTGATAGAGAGACAGACAGAGATACAGAGACAGACATCAGACACAGACAGACAGAGACTGGGAGAGAGACAGAGAGACAGTTACTATCCCGGGCAAACTTTTGCACAGATGCCCCATGTGACCCATGGAACGTCGTAGACTATGTTTTGACAGGAAAATGTAACCCCGCGCTTTACAGTTACTCTCCAAAAAACATGGCTCCATTAAAGTAAATGGAGCCTGGAACTACTGGTTTTAATAGCAGCTGTGAGTGGTTGCTATAGGAACAAAAGACATTGTTAGTATAAGAAGCTTATGTGTGAAGTAATATGATGTTGATGGGGAGATGGATAGAGAGAGACAGTAAGATGGTGAAAGAGACTGATGGTCAAAGAGACAGATGGGGAAAGAGGCAGACAGAGACAGACAGAGACAGACGGGGAAAGAGACAGACCTGGAAAGAGACAGACCTGGAAAGAGACAGACCTGGAAAGAGACAGATAGAGAAAGAGACAGACAGACAGGGACAGAGACAGGCAGACAGGGAAAGAGGAGATAGCCAGAGAAACAGACAAAGATAGATGGGGAAAGAGACAGACCTTGATAGAGACAGACGGGGAAAGAGACAGAGAAATAGAGACAGACAAGGAAAGAGACAGACAGAGACAGGCAGACAGGAAAAGACACAGACAAAGAGATGGACAAAGACAGATGGGGAAAGAGACAGGAAAAGAGACAGGGAGACAAACCGGGAAAGAGACAGACCTGGGAAAGAGACAGACCTGGGAAAGAGACAGACTTGGAAAGAGACAGACGGGGAAAGAGACAGACCTGGAAAGAGACAGACGTGGAAAGAGACAGACGTGGAAAGAGACAGACGGGGAAAGAGACAGACCTGGAAAGAGACAGACCTGGAAAGAGACAGACGGGGAAAGAGACAGACGGGGAAACAGACAGACCTGGAACGAGACAGACGAAGAAAGAGACAGACCTGGAATGAGACAGACCTGGAATGAGACAGACCTGGAACAATACAGACCTGAAACGAGACAGACCTGAAACGAGACAGACCTGGAATGAGACAGACGGGGAATGAGACAGACGGGGAATGAGGCAGACGGGGAATGAGGCAGACGGGGAATGAGGCAGACGGGGAATGAGAAAGACAGGGGTAAGAGACAGATGGGGAAAGAGACAGACCTGGAAAGAGACAGACATGGAAAGAGACAGACCTTGAAAGAGACAGACCTTGAAAGAGACAGACGGGGAAAAAGACAGACGGGGAAAGAGACAGACGGGGAAAGAGATAGACGGGGAAAGAGACAGACGGGGAAACAGACAGACCTGGAACGAGACAGACGAAGAATGAGACAGACCTGGAACGAGACAGACCTGGAACAAGACAGACCTGAAACGAGACAGACCTGAAACGAGACAGACCTGAAACGAGACAGACCTGAAACGAGACAGACTGGGAACGAGACAGACCTGGAATGAGACAGACGGGGAACGTGACAGACGGGGAATGATGCAGACGGGGAATGAGGCAGACAGGGAATGAGACAGACGGGGTAAGAGACAGATCTAGTAGTACGATACAGACCTGGAACGAGATAGACGGGAAAAGAGACTGACAGACACAGAGAGACAGATAGACACAGAGATAGAGAGAGACATACAGAGAGACTGCTACAGAGACAGACTGATAGAGAGACAGACAGAGATACAGAGACAGACATCAGACACAGACAGACAGAGACTGGGAGAGAGACAGAGAGACAGTTACTATCCCGGGCAATGCCGGGTGCTACAGCTCGTATATATATATATATATATATATATATATATATATATATATATATTGCTTAAAAACATAATAGGAACACTTAAGCAACAAAATGGTATTTTAGTGTTCCCTTTATTTTTTTTGAGCAGTATATATATATATATATATATATATATATATATATATATATATGTACTTATTTATTTGTAACTCTGAGGAAGGCTTCTTTAATCATGATACAGAGGCTTTAGTTTTTTTTTTGCAAAAGATTAAGCATGCTGCGTATACTTCCACCAAGTGGAGCAAATATATGTGCAGACATCGACCCACCAGAGGGGCCTGTAATGCATTTCTGGGGAAGGTGCGGGGAATGTTCCTTTCTAGTAAGAAAAATGTGCCTATTTTATTTTATTATTATTCCAGCCAAATGTTTCATATCTCCACTCCCACATAATGTGTTCCAAAAGGTAAGAAATGCCCAGAAAACGTCTCCTGCAGATAAAGTGTTTATACTTCAACCAAACAGTGAAAAATGGCTTGAATTAATTTCTTTTGGCTGGGGAAATGAGTAATTTATGTACTTTGATAAACTGTCCATATGCCCTTGTTTGTGCGCTCAGAACTGCAATATCTGGTGGAAGGATAGGAGTGTATTTAAATATTAAACTTAGTTAAAGTTTTACGGGGAGCGGTGCGGGAGCGCGGCAGCAGATGTGCCGTCTTGTGCCGAAACTCCTGTCTTTGGCTAAACAATGCTTTAGTTAAGATCTGTATCGCTCTGCAGATTTTTTTTTTCCAGTATAGTAAATAGCTCCTCATAGGACAAATATTCCGCAATATATTGTACAGCACCTAATTAAGTGGCTGAAAACATCTGCCTATGATAATATTCTTCCTGCACTGTTTGTCACAGCCTGATGTAATCTAGGGGGATCTGGGAACAGAAGGTCACAGCCTGTTGATGATTGTAGATCCGCTTTAGTGTCCGTTCGTCGTTTACCCTGAGTTGGAGCAGATTTAATTTCATTTGGTACCAAATGGGTTAAGGTTCCTGTCTATCCTGCAGTGATCTAACAGGTAGTTGTAACCTCAGCTGCAGCCGCTCTTTTCTGTTATAAGTATCCATTCCTCACTCCACCCTATGCCGGCTATAGCTCATACCTATGCTGTCCACTTGGAAGGAGCCAGTCTCTGGAGAAGCTGAGGTGTCGCATTAGTTGCAGCTTAGAGGTTCCTACTGGAGTGTTATTTGTTGTGTCATTCCCCTCCTGTTTGTCTTCCCTACCTCGTGTTGTCTTATTGCAGTGGCAAGACTAGTGTCGCCCTGGCCTTCACTAGTCAGGGTGAGTAAGTCAGCAAGGGCCGAGGCATATGATCAACGTATGGAGGGAAACATATAATGTAAACATTTCCTGACAGAGTATCACAAAATAAATATATTTTCAAAACTGGTCATCTCACACCACAAATTATTGGACATGTGCAAAAAGTAAGAGTAAAGAAGGACAAGTGTACTTTGCCACCAGGTTTTGACAGATAGACTCATATATGAGTGGCACGGTGGCTCAGTGGTTAGCATTGCAGTCTTACGGTGGCTCAGTGATAAGACTTCAGTCTTGTGGTGGCTCAGTGTTTAGCACTGCAGTCTTGTGGTGGCTCAGTGTTTAGCACTGCAGTCTTGTGGTGGCTCAGTGGTTAGCAATGCAGTCTTATGGTGGCTCAGTGATAACACTGCAGTCTTGTGGTGGCTCAGTGGTTAGCACTGCAATCTTCTGGTGGCTCAGTGTTTAGCACCGTAGTCTTGTGGTGGCTCAGTGTTTAGGACTGCAGTCTGATGGTGGCTCAGTGATAACACTGCAGTTTTGTGGTGGCTCAGTGTTTAGCACTGCAGTCTTGTGTTGGCTCAGTGGTTAGCACTGCAGTCTTGTGGTGGCTCAGTGGTTAGCACTGCAGTCTTGCAGCACTGGGGTCGTAAGTTCAAATCCCACCCAGAACAACATCTGAGAAAAGTTTGTATGTTCTCCCCGTGTTTGTGTGGGTTTCCTCCGGGGTCTCCGGTTTCCTCCCACACTCCAAAGACATACAGATAGGGATCTTGGATTGTGAGCCCCAATGGGGACAGTGTTTCCAATGTATGTAAAGTGCTGTGGAATTAATAGTGCTATATAAATGAATAAATCTAATATATAAATCTGAGTGTATCTATGTATGTGTGTGTCCGCTAACGGAATTTGCGCCGTCACGTGTACAATCACGAAATTTTGCACAGACACCCCTTTGACTCAGGGAACGTCATAGACTATGTTTTGAGGGGAAATGGTAATCCCGTGCTTTACAGTTATTCGCCAAAAAACTTGTCTCCATTAAAGTCAATGGAGCTGGGAGCCACAGTGCAGCCAGAACTTCAGAAGAATGCGCAGCCACGCCCTTAAATGCAATGTTGGTGTGTTACAATGCAGCCAGGGAAAGAGACAGGGAAAGAGACAGACAGACAGACAGAGACAGACAGACAGGGAAAGAGACAGGGAAAGAGACAAAGAGACAGGGAAACAGACAGGGAAAGAAACAGACAGACAGGGAAAGAGACAGAGACAGGGAAAGAGACAAACAGAGACAGACAGACAAGGGAAGAGAAAGACAGAAAGGAAGCGAGACAGAGACAGGGAAAGAGAAAGACAGACAGGAAAAGAGACAGGGAAAGAGACAGACAGGGGAAGAGACAGAAAGGGAAAGAGACAGACAGGGAAAGAGACAGACAGGGAAAGAGACAGAGACAGACAGGGAAAGAGACAGAGACAGACAGGGAAAGAGACAGAGACAGACAGGGAAAGAGACAGACAGACAGGGAAAGAGACAGACAGACAAAGAGATAGAGAGAGACAGACAGACACAGACAGACAGACAAAGAGATAGAGACAGACACAGACAGACAGAGACTGGGAGAGAAACAGAGAAACAGTTACAATCCCGGGCAACGCCAGATGCTACAGATAGTATTATTATTATTAATATTATTAAGCATAAACATTTCCCAATGGAGTATCATTAAATAATGTTTGTTATTTTCAAAGCTGGACATCTCACACCCCAAATCTTGGGATATGTCAAGCCAAGAGTAAAAGTAAAGACGGTCACTTGCACGCTGCCAACAGGTGGCCACAGATAGACACATATAGCATAAACATTTACCAACAGAGTATCACAACATAGATAGATTTTTTTTTTTTTTTTTTTTTTTAAAAGCTGGTCATCTTGCACTAAAATTCTCAGGATATGTCAAGCCAAAGGAAAAAGGAAGGAAGAACAAGTACTTTACCATGTGGTTCCTAATGGGCCCTGAAATGTGAAATCTCCCCAAATTTTTGCAATACGGAAAACCCTAAATAAGATTGATAAACTGCAACTTGGGTAACACTTTTCAACTAAACTTGTCACATAGAGAAACCTAATTTCCCATCATTGATATAAATCACTTTTAGATTCCAAAACTCAATATAAGTTCCCATGCAGAATTGAGTTTCTCTCCCCCATAAATACTCGGACCCTCATTCCTTCCATCTTCCTTCCCCGGGAGGTGGTTACAGACTTGTTTTTCGAAGAATGTCAGGAACAGTTTTGCCGTGAAATATGAGGATCCATAATTACCCAAACTGTATGGCTTACATCACATAGATATACTGGGATAATTGGGGGAAAATGGGAAAAAAATTGTATTGTGTGTCATAGTTCGGAGACAGATGGGTTTAATAAAGAAATATATTTTTCATGATTTAGAGAAGAAGTCTAATGCTTTTAGGGAAAGAAGAAAAAAATAAATAAAGCCTCCAGTGCGTATGGGGGGAGTGGAGTACCTGAAATTTCATTTATTCGTCACTTGCTCCACATGAGTGATTGGGAACAGTGCGTGTGCCTATGGGAAAGCCGAAATGCTAATATCTGCCCGAGCATTGTCATACGTCATCTCATTATTTTAATGGCTGGGAATGAGGCAGGAAATCGGGGATTTGGTACATTGGCGATCCCAGAGGAATGTCATTCGCAGTGTGATTGTTACTTTGGATTGTCAGTCGGATGCGTAGACCCCAGACAACACACAGTTTCTAGGCAACTAATGTAAAAAAAAAAAAAAAAAAAATCCAGGAAAAATTAGTTCTGCGGGCCACGTAACACTGGTTTATGCAAATTTTTTTTTTTTTTTTCTGTGCTGGTGGCATTACGGGGTTAATTTTTGCCGCACTTGAAGGATAATCTTTAACAATTCTTAGAGACTTGTTTACCGAGTGCTATGTTGCAAAACTGGAGCTAATTTGCATTCTGAGTCACTTAATTAGTGCTTCAGCTTTTACCATAAACGTTCGATTTGTCCTTCCCCGTTCCACCGCGCGTTGTTTTTCAAGTATATTGTGCTATTTCGGAGAGTTCAAGACGAAAATGTTTACTTTTAGCTGCATTTAAAGGGGCTGTACACGTAATTTGGGCTGAATACAAATCAATTTTGCAATTGGGTTTCATTAATGCGTTTGACTTCTATAGCCTCTATTTGTTGCTGGATGCAGAATGAGTAAACTGAGAATCTATCAGTGAGCTTGTGATGAGTAAACTGAGAATCTGTCAGTGAGCTTGTGGTGAGTAAACTGAGAATCTGTCAGTGAGCTTGTGGTGAGTAAACTGAGAATCTGTCAGTGAGCTTGTGATGAGTAAACTGAGAATCTGTCAGTGAGCTTGTGATGAGTAAACTGAGAATCTGTCAGTGAGCTTGTGATGAGTAAACTGAGAATCTGTCAGTGAGCTTGTGATGAGTAAACTGAGAATCTGTCAGTGAGCTTGTGGTGAGTAAACTGAGAATCTGTCAGTGAGCTTGTGGTGAGTAAACTGAGAATCTGTCAGTGAGCTTGTGGTGAGTAAACTGAGAATCTGTCAGTGAGCTTGTGGTGAGTAAACTGAGAATCTGTCAGTGAGCTTGTGATGAGTAAACCGAGTTTCTGTCAGTGAGCTTGTGATGAGTAAACTGAGAGGCACGGTGGCTCAGTGGTTAGCACTGCAGTCTTGCAGCGCTGGGGTCCTGGGTTCTAGTCCCACTCAGGACACCATCTGCAAGGAGTTTGTATGTTCTCCCCGTGTTTGTGTGGGTTTCCTCCAGGTTCTCCGGTTTCCTCCCACACTCCAAAAAACATACTGATAGGGAGCTTAGATTGTGAGCCCCAATGTGGACAGTGTTGCCAATGTATGTAAAGCGCTGTGGAATGAATGGTGCTATATAAGTGAATAAATATTATTATTATAATATGTCAGTGAGCTCGTGATGAGTAAACCGAGTTTCTGTCAGTAAGTTTGTGATGAGTAAACTGAGAATCTGTCAGTGAGCTTGTGATGAGTAAACCGAGTTTCTGTCAGTAAGTTTGTGATGAGTAAACTGAGAATCTGTCAGTGAGCTTGTGATGAGTAAACTGATAATCTGTCAGTGAGCTTGTGATGAGTAAACTGAGATTCTATCAGTGAGCTTGTGATGTGTAAACTAAGAATCTGTCAGTGACCTTGTGATTAGTAAACGGAGAATTTGTCAGTGAGCTTGTGATGAGTAAACTAAGAATCTGTCAGTGAGCTTTCTGTTTGCAAGCTCCTCTCTGCTGATTTTTGACTACAGACTACAAAGTTAAATGTGCAGGGAAACAAAGAACCTGTAAAAATAAAACTGTGCAACATGTAATTTGGGCTGGAAAAAAAAATATCATTTTTTCATTCTATAGCCTCTATTTGTTGCTGGATGTAGAATGAGTAAACTTAGAACTGAGAATCTGTCAGTGAGCTTGTGATGAGTAAACTGAGGATCTGTCAGTGAGCTGGTGATGAGTAAACTGAGAATCTGTCAGTGAGCTGGTGATGAGTAAACTGAGAATCTGTCAGTGAGCTGGTGATGAGTAAACTGAGGATCTGTCAGTGAGCTGGTGATGAGTAAACTGAGAACTAAGTGCTCACTTCCTGTTGATTAACTCGTTTCGTCCAAAGATGGGGAAAAAGAAGGCAGAGCTGATTGGACACCGGGCTCGCGTGATGTCACAACCCCTTGTGAGCCCTGCTCCACGATTTCTTCAATGGTAGACTGATCAGTAGGTATTCCGATGCTGAGCCTATCATGGTCAGTTGTAGTCTGCAGGGAAACAGATCAGCAGCAATCACTGTCCCTGCAGCGCCGCCAAAGGAGAAATGAAGCATTACACAATTCTAATCCTCATCAATGTGTTGTCAGAATTAAGCACGGTCCTTGTACATCGCCAACTATTACCTCTGAATTCTGGAATGGGCATAGGAAGACAAGACAACCTTTTTAGCACAGTGGCTCAGTGGTTAGCATGGTGGCTCAGTGCGTAACACAGTGGCTCAGTGGTTTGCATGGTAGCTTAGTGGTTAACACAGTGGCTCACTTGTTAACACAATGGCTCAATAGTTAATACAATGGCTCAGTGGTTAACATTGTAGTTCAGTAGTTAACACGGTGGCTCAGTTGTTAGCACAGTGGCTCAGTGGTTAGCACAATGGCTCAGTGGTTAGCACAGTGGCTGTGTGGTTAACACAGTGTCTCAGTGGTTAACATGGTGGCTCAGTAGTTAACATAATGGTTCAGTGGTTAATATGGTGACTCAGTGGTTAACACAATGGCTCAGTGGTTAACATGGTAGCTCAGTGGTTAGCACAGTGGCTGTGTGGTTAACACAGTGGCACAATGGTTAGCACAGTGTCTCAGTGATTAACATGGTGGCTCAGTAGTTAACACTGTGGTTCAGTGGTTAACACAGTGGTTCAGTGGTTAACACAGTGGTTCAGTGGTTAGCACGGTGGCTCAGTGGTTAGCATGGTGGCTCAGTGGTTAGCACAATGGCTCAGTGGTTAGCACAGTGATTGTGTGGTTAACACAATGACTCAGTGGTTAACACGGTGGCTCAGTGGTTAGCAATGGGTACAAATTAGACACGTGTCTATTAATTGTACAAAATTGATCATCCTGCAAATACAGACAGTCTAATGGAAGATTGCAAGGTCTATATATCCCACCGTGTTAGTAAATGTGCACAGTATTTGTTCTATAGAAACCCGTGCTATGTGATGACGCTGCTCTTCGGGCCTTTCTATAGGACATTGTACTGTGCGTTGTGATCAAGGCTGAGATCTCAGGTGTGCTCAGCGCCTCCCACTTGAACAACAGCTGGATTCTGTGTTCTGTGATTTTCCTTTTCTTTCTCATTGCACCATTTTTCGTAACTCCATTGTTTTTCTGTTTTGCTTTGTGCATTGTTGCTTGATCTCTGTATCTGACCTGCGCGATGCTCTTTATTATTTATACTGTTCATTTTTAAGCAACTGAAAAGCCTTTAACAATTAACCATGAAATTGTCCGAGAAAAGGGAGATTATTTTATCTTCGCTTTTAATTAACACATTTGGAAAATAATAGAAGTTGTTTTTCAGTTTTGGGAAATGCCAGTAGACCGGTTGCAGTTTTTTTTTTTTAATAAAAAAAAAAGAAAACACCCTACTCACCCTCCCCGGGTCCAGTGTTGTGTCTGTGCTGCTGCTCCCACTGTCTGTTTTTATCGACAGCGTTGATGTTACATCGACAGCACTGCAGCAAAAGAATAGAGCTCACATATTGGCTGCAGCACCGTCAATGTAACCTCAATGCAGACACTAACAGAAAGCAGGAGCAGTGGCAGAGACTGAGCATTGGGCCTGGGGAGGGTCAGTAAAGCACAGTTTGTTTGTTTTTCAAGAAAACTTCCGCTGAGGAATAAAAGTTTTCCGAAATTGGAAAACCACTTTAAAGGGAACCTGTCACCAAATTTTGAGATCTCGCCGGTTCACACAGGCGTGGGTGAGCCGAGAATATGTCTGCGCAGGCACGAGATTTGCCCGGCAATGTGGATGAAGCAGGTGACGTCATCCACATAGCCGGGCAGAATCTCGCGCCTGCACAGATGTGACGCCCCTGGACTATCAGGTCGTCACAGGGTTCTGCACAAACTGCCCTCCCGTGCAGTATTCCAAGTCCATCATGGTTCTGGGTCCCTATCTTATGGTGTTGCGTCCAACAGCAAATCAAATCCTAGATACACCCTGCACCACACCCACCAGACACACCAGTGGACGGCTTGAGTGGAATAGAGTCGTACACCTGTGGGGTCAGGGAGGGGAGGTGAGGAGTGTAGTGAGCAGTCAATCTGTAGTGAGAGTGAGAGGAGGTTGGGAGTGGTGGCTCCCAGGAGAAGCTGTCTAGGTTGCAGGCAGTGGTCTGGACCTAGAGGAGTCGGACCCCCGGTCGCAGGGGATTGCAGCTAGGTGCCTGGACCTGTCAAGGAGGATGGTCAGCAGCCTAGCACTATCACCGCTCCGGGACCGAAGGCACGGCGGGGTACACGGACCCTAGGTCGAGGAGAAGCTTCAGGCAACCCGGCAATTAACCTGAGGAGAATGGAGCCTTTATGAGCTGTTCCCACCCGCTCCAGAATCGGGGCATTAGCGCAACGAAGGTGATAGGGCAGGGGTGGGATTCAGCCGGTTCTGTCTAGTTCGGGAGAACCGGTTGTTAAAATAGCAGCCGGTTCCCCGAACCGGCAAGAAACATCTCCGGCGATCCGGTTCCTCCCTGTATTCATTTGTGTTAGTGTCTCTTTAAGACTCTAATATAAATGAATCCCCGTACCTCCGTGCCGCACTTCCGGGTTCAGTGGAGCCTGTCTGCTCCCTGACCCGGCGTGCAGCGATGCGCTGACGCTGCAGAGAGGTCACGGCATTGTGAGGAGATAGTTCCTCCTCCTGCTGTCTGTCAGCGTGCACTGTGCAGAGTACCGCGGAGGACGGGAGACAGAGGAGAAGCCGCCGGTGCTTGGAGTAGGTAAGCGCTCAGTGAGCCGAAGATGCAGGGACAGGGGCTGAATAACATGGCAGCTATATGGGGAGAGGGGCCACATAAGATGGCAGCTATATGGGGGGGAGGGTCCACATAAGATGGGAGGTATATGTGGTTATATGGGAAGAGGAGGCCATATAAGATGGGAGCTATATGTGGCTATATGGGGAGAGGAGGCCATATAAGATGGGAGCTATATGTGGCTATATGGGGAGAGGGGCCACATAAGATGGGAGCTATATGGGGAGAGGCCACATAAGATGGGAGCTATATGGGGAGAGGCCACATAAGATTGCAGCTATATGGGGAAAGGAGACCACATAAGATGGGAGCTATATGGGAAAAGGAGCCATATGGGACAGGATCTGCAGGGGAAAAGGAGCACATGGGATGAGATCTGCTGGGGAAAGAGGCCATAATAGGATGAGATCTGCAGGGGGAAAGGGGCCATAATGGGATGGGATCTGCAGGGGGAAAGGGGCCATAATGGGATGGGATCTGCAGGGGGAAAGGGGCCATAATGGGATGGGATCTGCAGGGAAAAGGAGCACATGGGATGAGATCTGCATGGGGAAAGAAGCCATAATAAGATGGTATCTGCAGGGGGAAAGGGGCCATAATGGGATGGGATCTGTAGGGGGAAAGAGGCCATAATGGGATGGTAACTAAGAGGCCATAATGGGATGGGATCTGCAGAGGAAAGAGGCCATAGTGGGATGGGATCTGCAGAGGAAAGAGGCCATAATGGGATGGGATCTGCAAAGGAAAGAGGCCATAATGGGATGGGATCTGTAGGGGGAAAGGAGCCATAATGGGATGGGATCTGTAGGGGGAAAGAGGCCATAATGGGATGGGATCTGTAGGGGGAAAGAGGCCATAATGGGATGGGATCTGTAGGGGAAAGAGATCACATGGGATGGGATCTGTATGGGGAAAGAGGCCATAATGGGATGGGATGTGCAGGGGAAAGAGATCACATGGGATGGGATCTGTAGGGGGAAAGGAGCCACATGGGATGGGATCTGCAGAGGAAAGAGGCCACATGGGATGGGATCTGCAGAGGAAAGAGGCCACATGGGATGGGATCTGCAGAGGAAAGAGGCCACATGGGATGGGATCTGCAGAGGAAAGAGGTCACATGGGATGGGATCTGCAGAGGAAAGAGGCCACATGGGATGGGATCTGTATGGGGAAGGTCGTCCGTTCCAATTTTAGCAGGGCTCCTTTAGTAATAATT
Organism: Anomaloglossus baeobatrachus; assembly: GCF_048569485.1. Taxonomy (NCBI): domain Eukaryota; kingdom Metazoa; phylum Chordata; class Amphibia; order Anura; family Aromobatidae; genus Anomaloglossus; species Anomaloglossus baeobatrachus. The sequence continues at coordinate 155,148,991 of NC_134363.1, read as the reverse complement.
TTTTAAAACTGTAGAAAAACCGTTTAATACAATAAGACTGACAGTGACTGGAACAACTGGTGCTAGACAGGAGAGGAAGGGGAAGGAGATTTTACTTTAAATTACTTGTATTTTTTGGTTGAGGAAAGTGCGTGAAAATGGGTGTGGCTAACAAAATGGGTGTGGTTACAGAATGGGTGTGGTTTTCAAATAGGCGGGGTTTACAGAGAACCTGTTGTTAAAAATTTGAATCCCACCCCTGGGATAGGGCCTTCCAAACAAGCAGCCCAAGAAAATCCCAAGCGTGAGCCCTGAGAGCAGGCTCCCACACTTAGCCACGGTGGGGAGCGGGGTCTGGCAAGTTTCAGACTACTGGGCCACTACGGTGAAGTTAAAGTTAGTGCCAGGAGGCAGATCACGGATCACCAGGCAACACTATAGGGGACGGGACCCGGACATGCTCCCCTCAAGCGGCAGCGATACCCCAAGATTTGGTTTACCCAGTTATCAGCATCTGCTTATGGACTGAGTGACCCCTGCAAGTCCCTTTAACTAAAGCAAATTAAAAATGTTCCAAGAAAAACTCAAAATGTGTGAAAATATACTCACTACCTAGCTGACCCTCCAGAGGAAGTCTCTAAAGGGGGGTGGTAAAAGCTTCTCAAGGCAATACGGTCTGTGTAACTCTTGTTCTTGCCTGTAGAGTCGGAAAATATTGGGTTTTAGTGTAAACATATTTTAACATTTTTGGTAGTTTTTATTGTTTTTCTGTGGTTAGCCATATTTCAGAAATCCCAAAAATTCAGTTTTCACAATTGAGTGCAGCTTTGTGTTGACTAAGACATATTGAGCGGTCTCATCTCATTAGAGGACAGTGGATTTAACGAGAGTTTAGACAGCACAATCGTATTGCTGGAGGTCTAGAACAAAGGCAAAATAGCAATACTTTTAAATAAGTTGCTACATTTCTTCATGTAGAAAGTCCATATAGAAAGTTCTAGATTATGTCCGTTGACGCTTTTCTGTCCATTGACCCAAATTCGTTGCAGCTACCACACAGTACACAAACCCATATAACACTACTATACCATTCTCAGACGATATCGTACCCAGACAATACTACCATAAGGTGTCACAGCCAGCTGACAATCCAGTGGCAATGAGTACTAGAAGATCGCAGAGATTGACAGCACGTGTTGTTATCAGATAGTTCCCTTTTTCTGCAGCAGATGGACTGTATGACCCTGGAGATCTAGCATCCTGCCTCTCAGGTGCTATCCTCTGACTTCCTTTATAAACCTCACCCTGGGGTGGTTTGGGTGTGGTTTATAGTTTGTTCCTTGCTAAGGTCTGTAGAGGATGTCTCCTGTTGCTCCAGAGACATCTGTGGTTGCTCAGATAAGTGTTGTCTTTTGCTAGCTACATGAGCTCTGTTGATTACTGTTGTGTTTCCTCTGTATTGTTCCCTTGTGTCTTCCTTTAGTGTTAGTGGTGTTGACTTAGTGCTCATACCCGCCATCCTTAACTAGGGCCCAGATCAGGGTTTGCCTAGGGTCAGGTATCCAGCTCAGCGACAGGTGCGGAGCCTGTATAGGGTTGGTGAGGGCAGTGAAAATGATCTGTAGGTTATAATCAGGGGTCACCATGTCCCCCTTGTCCCTAGCCATAAGGCATTACTCCCCCCTTCCTGTGTGTTGGCCTATACGGCCGGTATAGCCTCTCTCCCCTGCCATGACATAAGGTGCACAAACCCAGTTGATACTGCACTAATTACAGAGATATTAAAAAAAAAACAAAACAAACAAACAAAAAACCAAATACTACACTACAGACTTTAATGTTTAACACGTTAAATCTTTTTATTTTTAGATCATTTCAGAAATGAGAGAAATATTATTTCTTTATATTTATTATTACTTTAAAAGGAAAATTTCAGAAAATGATCTAATATTTCATTAAATTTTTTGTGGTTAAAAATATATTTTTTTAAACATTTTCACAATGGTTTTTTTCATAATACAAACTATAAATAGAAAGCTTGCAATTTTACATTGGGGCTATTTTACATTTATACTTCCTAGAAAACTTTTCAGAAATTACATTATCATTAGAGGCAGATTTACAATACCCTAGACAGTTGATAACCCAGGATCAACCAATCCACAGTAGATGACCTATGCACATGCTCATTAGATGCTCTAGGGTAGGAGGAGTCAGTCTTTTGCTGTTAATGTACATGTGAATTTCCTGAAAGGACGGGAAGCAAAAAGTAGACCAGTGTAAAAACGGCAAGAATTCCATTTTTTTTCCATTCTCATATGGACATGGGACCCCCCTTTTTTTGGGTTCAGCAGGGGATCACACATATATTACTTGTTCTGTGGATGGGATAACTCCTTCATTGAATTTTTGACTTTGCAATTCTACACACAAGTATGCAATTAATTGTCACATTGCATCTTATATATTAGGTGAAAAGTGAATACTTAGCATAGGATCTACTGAAACAGGCGATTTTTACGCATGGACTAGGGGAAGGTCCAGTGTGATCCAAAACACACAACAGGGGTTACACTATGACAAACAAGGGGTACAATGGGGACACTTAAACAATGGAGGGCCCTAGGACTAGTGAGAGGGAAGATGGACACCTCCTCACTTACCTGCCACTGTACCCTGCACTCCTAGGCAGTCCCTATACAGGTTCCTCACCTGTTGGCAAGCAAGAACCTGAAGTCCTGAAAAGTCCCTAAAATATTCCCTGGCTAGAGAGTGTGCAGGTGAAGGAAGTTAGTCCCACCGCTGCACTGAAACAACACACCAGGGAAGGAAGACAGACAGGGGGAAACACAACACCAAACTACTGCGGCCACCACAGAAACTTCAAGAGAGAGTTTCAGTAGCTCCTTCCACCTCCAGGCCCAGCAGCCAAATGGCAAAGAAAATAACCGGCACCCTCTGCTGGTTGCAGAGGATATATAAAGGGACTGGGAGTGGTTCCAAACCAGAAACACCTGAGCTGGTAATTAGCCTGCTTGCTGGCAAGGAATACTAATATTAACCCTACAAGTGTCAAAAGATAGGAAAACATGCTTAATATTGAGAAACAAGAATGGAAAATGACTCTCAAGTCCTCAATCTGTCACTAGTCTCAAAATGCAGAAAGACAGCAGTGAGAGCGATATTTTTTTAACATCTATTCTTTCTGTATATTTCTGGATACATTTTCCCCCAATTAGATGTAACAACAGGCTGTGGATATTTCTGAATACAGTAAAGTGCACCAATCACCAGGATTTTCCTATATAACCTAAAGCCAGTGCTATACTGGCACTATCAGGCTGATTCTGTGTCGCCCGTCCGCAGCGGTCGCCCCAGGGACTTCACTCCACCTTCGGGGACGCCACGGGGTCTCCACTTTTGTATTTCTGGTCACAGGTATGTCAGGTTTATTTACATGGGAGTCGTGACGCCCCTCACGGTTTGCGGTCAGGGATATGGGTGACCGCCACTGCAGGTTTAACGAGCGTCTGGGGCTGATGGAGTCTGGAGTCGGATGGTGTGGCCTCCCGTGAGTGAGGCTGGCCCCAGGAGCTCAGGTGTGTAGAACAACAGGTCCCAGAATAACTCAGTCTCAGTCCAAGATGTATTTCAACTTGTTTTACTCACTTTCAGATGTTCTGTGAGGAACCCGGGCGATGCTGAGATAAACCAGGTGGAACCAGGAACTCCTTTAGGCCGGTCTAAGGGTAACCGTTAACTCGCCTTCCTAGCACTTCTTGTTTCGGATAACCCCTGACTTGAAGTACCGTGGGATTCATCCAGGGAAGTCGCTACTGCCTTTTCTCCTCTTTTTGGCCCATTTGCCGGCAGCGAGGATCAAGGAAGATGGCTCCAGGCTCGATCCTCCTTTTGGGCCCCCTCGTTGCTGCTGAGGCTCAGACTCTAGTTGGTTGGTGTGGGACTTGTGGTTCCCTTCACCGGCAGGTTTAGGAGATCAATAAATGGACGTCTACTCTAGGGACCTGTTCCCCGTGCGTGCCTAGTCACCAGGAGTCTCCGTACTCGACCAGCTGACTTCCTCAGCGTGTTTCTGACCGACTTGCTGGTAACCGTTCTCCCCCGCTAATGACTACTACACGTGCAAGGTCTGACTAGCGTGTCCGTGCACGTCTCTCTTTAACTTCGGCCACTTTCTGAGCCTCTCCACTACCAGACTGGCTAACTCCTCCTACTTTCCTGACAGCCACTGCCACCTTAGCTTCCAGCCCCTCCCCTACACCCCTAGCTGAGATGTGGAGGAAAGCCCCCTCTTGGGTCTGCCCAAGAGTCCCCTCTCAGGTGTGGGAGACCTGGTTGCTATGTGTCTGTGCGTACACACCCTATTCCAGCCTTTGGATTACCTGGAAGTACTGACCAGGTCAGGGGCACCACAATTCTATACATACCTTTAGTTGTCGGCTCGGATGTATAGGTTTTAATATCCAAGAAAGTCAAGTTTGTAAAATCAGCAGCTTGTTGAGTAACAGCAGCTGAGGATCAGATAATATCTGGGAGGGAATTCATACTGATTCCCTCCCCATGTTATTTAAGCTAAATCTATTATAGAATAGATTTACTTTTTGACTAGAAGGACCGGTGCTGATGTCATACCCATGTGACCAGAAAGGGCGGGTCTTAGCCAACAGAAAAATGTTGCTTCCTGGTATCAGCTATGTTGGCTGAGACCCCACCCCTTCTAGTCACATGGGTATAACCTCAGCACAGGTCCTTCTAGTCAAAAAGTAAATTAATTCTATAATAGAATTAGCATAAGTAACAGGGGTAGGGGATAACTAGGAATACCCCCCCAGCTATCAGCTGCTGTCACTCAACAAGCTGCTGGTTTTACAAACTTTACTTGCATGGATTTTAAAACCTATACATCCTAGCTGACAACTAAAGGTATGCATAGAATTGGCCTGATAGTGCCAGTATAGCACTGGCTTTAGGTTATATAGGAAAATCCTGGTGATTGGTGCGCTTTAAGGTGTAACAACAAGCCGGGCTGTGGAATCGTTACCGAAAGGCAACATTACAGGTACGAGCGGCTACCAAGTCACCCATGGCAGAATGACCAGCGCACAACAGGAAAAGTTATGATCTCAATTCTATTCACTCTTCAAGGTTAATAAAATCTTCCAGTTATTTCCACCTCTGGCAGTCCTTCCACGCTCTGGATTTATAGGTGGACATACGTGCCTTGGGATTTTTGCTTTCAGCCACGCTGGAAGCGAAGTGTAACTTTTTCCTAATGAATTTAACGGGCTGCGTTGAGTAAGGTGGCCATAATAACTTCTCCCCCCCCCACACACACATATATTTCAGCTAAAATGCTTTTTTTTCTACCAGACCATAACTACTGTGTAGTGAATACAGCATGGGGAATATTTCACAATGCATGTTCATCATTGTGCACAGAACCCATTTGTTTCGCAGTTTATAGGAGCATTTTTCACAGTATTTATAAGTGAACGCAACAGCATGGTGCTAATATGTGCGATGTCTGACATTGCTGAGAACTATTTCCAAACCGGCCATTTAATAGACTTATGAGGTCCCTGGCATCTTGTGAAAGTCAGAGCAGGCGATGTCCACACCTCCAGCCAGCACATGATTCCTGACATGTTATACTGGCTATACAGTATCGTGTTCATCAACCTGGTATTTACTTTTAGGATAGCACGGAAATCAACACCTATGTGTAGTGTGTGCCAAAAAGAAGCAAAAAGTATAATAAAATTTCCAAAAAATTGGAGTTAGTACCTTGTTCTTCAAAAAATAAGCCCTACTCCAAAAATAAGCCCTAGTTAGTCACCATTTCCGAGTTCCGCTCCAGACTCCCACCTGTGCCCCCTCCCAGCTACATAAAGAAGAAGAGTGCCACTGCTAAATAAAGTGTTTTGAGAGTGTCAGTGTTACCATAAGAGACATTGCACCAGCAATTGTGAATGTAAGTTAGGGTTAAGGTTACTAACCCTAAAGCTGGCCATACACCTTCAAATTGAAGCTGGCCATACACCTTCAAGCTAAAGCTGGCCATACACCTTCAAGCTAAAGCTGGCCATACACCTTCAAGCTAAAGCTGGCCATACACCTTCAAGCTAAAGTTGTCCATACACCTTCAAGCTGAAGCTGGCCATACACCTTCAAGCTAAAGTTGGCCATACACCTTCAAGGTAAAGCTGGTCATACACCTTCAAGGTAAAGCTGGCCATACACCTTCAAGTTGAAGCTGGCCATACACCTTCAAGCTAAAGCTGGCCATACACCTTCAAGCTAAAGTTGGCCATACACCTTCAAGGTAAAGCTGGCCATACACCTTCAAGCTAAAGTTGGCCATACACCTTCAAGGTAAAGCTGGCCATGCACCTTCAAGATGAAGCTGGCCATACACCTTCAAGTTGAAGCTGGCCATACACCTTCAAGCTAAAGCTGGCCATACACCTTCAAGCTAAAGTTGTCCATACACCTTCAAGCTGAAGCTGGCCATACACCTTCAAGTTGAAGCTGGCCATACACCTTCAAGTTGAAGCTGGCCATACACCTTCAAGTTGAAGCTGGCCATACACCTTCAAGCTGAAGCTGGTCATACACCTTCAAGCTGAAGCTGGTCATACACCTTCAAGCTAAAGCTGGCCATACACCTTCAAGCTGAAGCTGGTCATACACCTTCAAACTAAAGCTGGCCACACACCTTCAAACTAAAGCTGGCCATACACCTTAAAGTTGCAGCTGGTCCTACACCTTCAAGTTGAAGCTGGCCATACACCTTCAAGTTGAAGCTGGCCATATACCTTCAAGCTAAAGCTGGCCATACACCTTCAAGCTAAAGCTGGCCATACACCTTCAAGCTAAAGCTGGCCATACACCTTCAAGCTAAAGCTGGCCATACACCTTCAAGCTAAAGCTGGCCATACACTTTCAAGCTAAAGCTGGCCATATACTTTCAAGCTGAAGCTGACCATACACCTTCAAACTGAATATGGCCATACACCTTCAAGCTGAAGCTGGCCATACACCTTCAAGCTGAAGCTGGCCATACACCTTCAAGCTGAAGCTGGCCATATACCTTCAAGCTGAAGCTGGCCATATACCTTCACGTTGAAGCTGCTCATACACCTTCAAGCTAAAAATATACATATAGAGAAAACGGGTATATGCCGCGCTTAAAAACCACTGAGGCAGAACTGATTTAAAATTTATTTTTTTATTACAGCATTCCAACGCGTTTCAGAGACAGGACCGTCTCCTTCTTCAGGGAAAAAGAAAGATGATTTCTTTTTCCTTGAAGAAGGAGACGGTCCTGTCTCTGAAACGCGTTGGAATGCTGTAATAAAAAAAAAAATTAAATCAGTTCTGCCTCAGTGGTTTTTAAGCGCGGCATATACCCGTTTTCTCTATATGTATATTTTTACCACGTATTCACGGGGCCGCTGCTTGAACCACGCTTGACACTCACATGCGCTTTAAGGAGTTGTGACTGGCACAACCCCATCAGGTGAGTGTACCTATTTCTTCCTATTACCCCTGGTATACCGGGTAAGACCCTATTGCGCCTTTTTGTCTCCCCACCTCTAGTACCTTCAAGCTAAAGCTGACCATACACCTTCAAGCTAAAGCTGGCCATACACCTTCAAGTTGCAGCTAGTCATACACCTTCAAGTTGAAGCTGGCAATACACCTTCAAGCTGAAGCTGGTCATACACCTTCAAGCTAAAGCTGGCCACACACCTTCAAACTAAAGCTGGCCATATACCTTAAAGTTGCAGCTGGTCCTACACCTTCAAGTTGAAGCTGGCCATACACCTTCAAGTTGAAGCTGGCCATATACTTTCAAGCTGAAGCTGGCCATACACCTTCAAGCTAAAGCTGGCCATACACCTTCAAGCTGAAGCGGGCCATACACCTTCAAGCTAAAGCTGGCCATACACCTTCAAGCTAAAGCTGGCCATACACCTTCAAACTGAATATGGCCATACACTTTCAAGCTGAAGCTAGCCATACACCTTCAAGCTGAAGCTGGCCATAAACCTTCAAGCTGAAGCTGGCCATATACCTTCAAGCTTTAGCTGGCCATACACCTTCAAACTGAATATGGCCAGACACCTTCAAGCTGAAGCTGGCCAGACACCTTCAAGCTGAAGCTGGCCATACACCTTCAAGCTGAAGCTGGCCATATACCTTCAAGCTGAAGCTGGCCATACACCTTCAAGTTGAAGTTGGCCATACACCTTCACGTTGAAGCTGCTCATACACCTTCAAGCTAAAGCTGACCATACACCTTCAAGATAAAGTTGGCCATACACCTTCAAGTTAAAGCTGGCCATACACCTTCAAGTTGCAGCTCGTCATACACCTTCAAGTTGAAGCTGGCCATACACTTTTAAGTTGAAGCTGGCCATACACTTTTAAGTTGAAGCTGGCCATACACTTTTAAGTTGAAGCTGGCCATACACCTTCACGTTGAAGCTGCTCATACACCTTCAAGCTAAAGCTGACCTTCAAGATAAAGTTGGCCATACACCTTCAAGTTAAAGCTGGCCATACTCCTTCAAGTTGCAGCTCGTCATACACCTTCAAGTTGAAGCTGGCCATACACTTTTAAGTTGAAGCTGGCCATACACTTTTAAGTTGAAGCTGGCCATACACTTTTAAGTTGAAGCTGGCCATACAACTTCAAGTTGAAGCTGGCCATACAACTTCAAGTTGAAGCTGGCCATACACATTCAAGCTGAAGCTGGCCATACACCATCAAGCTAAAGCTGGCCATACACCTTCAAGCTAAAGCTGGCCATACACCTTTAAGTTGAAGCTGACCATACACCTTCAAGCTAAAGCTGGCCATACACCTTTAAGTTGAAGCTGACCATACACCTTCAAGCTGAAGCTGGCCTTACACCTTCAAGCTGAAGCTGGTCATACACCTTCAGGTTGAAGCTGGCCATACACCTTCAAGCTGAAGCTGGCCATACACCTTCAGGTTGAAGCTGGCCATACACCTTCAAGCTGAAGCTGGCCATACACCTTCAAGCTGAAGCTGGCCTTACACCTTCAAGGTGAAGCTGGTCATGCACCTTCAAGCTGAAGCTGGCCATACACCTTCAAGATAAATTGAAGTATAAATGTGTGATTGTTGTTCATGAAAACAAAATAAGCCTTAACCTTTTTTTTAGAAACAAAAATATAAGATACCTGTCTTATTTTTGGAAAAACACGGTATGGGAGGGTAAACCTAATATTCCCGCTTTCTTAATAAAAGCAAACAAATTCAAAACGGTTTGTATATCGAGTTTTTATTATCTTTTTGTTGTCGCATATCACATGCTGTGAGACGTGGTTCCTCCATGTGTTTTTATACTGTTAGCCCATAAAGTAGGGGGTCGATGCCAGCTGTTGTGTCGGCACCACCATATCCTGGAAGAATAGCAGTGCACCGGGAATAATAGTTGAGATGCCAGCACTAGCAGGAGCCGTTAAGATGAGAGGGTAGAAGAGAGACTATAAAAAGGCTGCGTTTTGTGGCAGATGGTGTGTGTAATAAGACAGCATGGGGGCCTAAGGAACCTGCACCGGGACTGAAAGTATCGCAGGTTGGAGCTTGTCTATCGAGAGGTGTAACAGCATTGTGAAAGCAAAAGTCTGCAGGAGCCCTAGTAGGAGCTGTGCCTGGTGTCTCTAAAGAAGATGCCATGAGATTGAGCTACTCAGAAGTGCACACGTGCAAGAGCAGTAGGGCTCTGGAAGAAAGGTGGCAAGCTGACCAAGAGAGAAAGTCTTAGAGACTATTAAAGTTTGCCATATCTGAGTGTAGCGCCGGCTGCCCTAATGCGTTAACGTTCCTCTGCGTCCTTGCGCAGTGTGCCTGCTCTCCCCTCCCTCCCTGCCGTTCATGTGTAGTGCAGTCCCCGACTCATCCCTCAGTTTCCCGTGGATGCCAACTTGAGTGTTGGCTTCGGCTCCCACTAAAGGGTAAGCCTGGGTCCCCCCTGTGGTCCACTGGGTCCACTATCCCCGCTCGCTGCCTCACCCCCCAGCAGTGAGTGTTACAGGATGCTCTGGTCAATCGAATGCCTTTATTTATTTTTAGTTTTTTTTTCTTTCTTTTGGGCCTTCAGAAGAGGGGATGTAAGAGGGATACTGAAGCGCCGGAAGTCCTAGTATGCCGGCCCTCCTCTGTGTCCTTGCGCAGTGTCCCTGCTCTCCTATCTTCCCTGCTATTCACGTGTAGTGCAGTCCCCGGCTCGTTCCCCCCTGTGGATTTCCACATGACTGTTGGCTCGCACTAAAGGGTTCTCCTGTGGTCCAGTGGGTCCACTACCCCCACTCGCCTCCTCATCCCCCCGGTGGCACTGAGACAGTGTGGTCTTCATGAAACTTCATCCCCGAGAGATAGTGAGAGATTGGCTGCCCTTTGGACCAGGATTGTCACGTTTTTCCGACATTGTCAAACAAGTAGGCCGGGGGGACAATGGTGGCTCAATATGTTCTTGAAGCTGCTGAAATTTAAGAGAGAATTCCATGAAAAGTGGTGGCCAAGTAGTCCTAATGACTTATATTATAGAGGTACGGGGTAGGTGGTCTATCCAAAGGGACTTGCCACTCAGCAAGAAACACCGGCAGGGCAGGGCAGACTGTGGCAGACGGTAACTTCACCAAGACAGACAGTGACAATGCAATATGTGCAAAAGCCAAAGCTTTAGAAGCAATTTGACTCTTGGTGGACTTGTGATACATTGGTCCCAAGGCACAGCAGAATATTGCTCAGAATTTAACATAAATGTAAGATTTGCAGCCATAAAGGTTGCAACAAATTTTCACAGGATCCTCAGGGGCGTGTCTTTAGGCTGCCCTGCATTATTACGCTGTGAGCCACGTCCCCTTGGCAAAGACCATCCAACTAGCACTAACTAAAAAGGTCCATATCTCTGGAATCAAATGGGGGATTTAAATAAAATTTTAAACAGGGAACAGACTCGGTAGGATAGACCATAAATATTTGAGGTCGAACTAAACTTTAGTGGACACATCCGCACCAATCCCAAAGTGAAGGCCTAAATTCAGTGGTATAACTTGAAGCTAGTGGGCCCCAGTGTAAAGGCTCCAATGGGGTCCCCAATTATTGCAGGTCTTTAAACCCTTCACGACCGATGATGAGCCTGCATCTTTCCCGAAACGTGATTTAATTTAATTTAATCAGCCATCAAGTACCTCTAGCAGCTGCACGTGGATTAGAGATCCATCCGTGGCTGTTAATTAGTTAGATTCATTGATTCCGCCCATTGGCGCGTCCGTTAGGTGATTGCGGGGCGCCGATGAGTTGTCATTACAGTCGGGGGGTCTGCTAAAGATCCCCTGTGTCTGTCATCCTGATTCTCCTGGGATCACTAGCTGGCATTCATAGGAGATCGTGATTCCGATTGTACAGAGCAGTGATCATGCACTCGTGTATAGCACAAGCAATTGCACGATTACAGCCTCAAGTCTCCTAAGGGGACTAATAAATACAGTAAAAATAAAAGTTTTTAAAAAATTTAAAAAAATACAAAAGTTCATATTATTCCCCTTTTGCCCCATCTATATATATAATTGCCTTATTCTGTCTGTCTGTCTGTCTGTCTGTCTGTCATGCTCCGAAATTGTGTCCTTACGGTGACACAAAGCTGATTGGCCGCTGGGCTCGCCATGGCCCCGCCCCCCCACACGGATTGGCCTCTCGCCCCGACTCTCTGCAGGCCCCGCCCCCTCACGCAATCCACGCTCGCTCTGGCCCAACTGACACGGAGCCCCGATTCCCAGGTGAGTACACACACACATCAGATCACACTCACTCTCACACTCACTCTCACACACACCCTCACACACACCTCCCACATCACAACATGCTGGGATATCGCTTGCTTCTACACCCGGCAGCGCCACACATAACCTTGCGATGCTGGGATCTTCACGGAGGCCGTGAAAGCTGGTAACCATTTGTCACGCTCCCCGGGTCCTCACCCCCGCTCCCCGGCTCACCTGCCACGCTCCCCGCTCTCCAGCCTCCGGATCCCGTCCGTCCCAGGCCCCCTGGTCCCCGATCCCGGCGCCCGACGGCTTCCCAGGACCTGGCCGGCTCCCCTGCGTCCTCCTCTCAGCCTCCTTCCCTGGCTTCTGGCACCCGGGCGGCGCGCATGCGCATTAGGGCGCGCGGTCACTGACCCTTTCTTAAAGGGCCAGCGTCCATTAACAGGAAATGAGGTTGAACAGGTACAGGGTATAAAGGGGGTCATTGTCCAAGGGGGCGGGGCCTGATCTTCGTGTTCCCTGAGCTAGGAGTCAGGTCTCCTGGTGTTTATGTCTCTGTACTCACCTATATCTCTTTGTAGAGCCGTGCCTGCCTCGCCATCCAGTCTGCCGTATCTTGAACCCCGCACGCTGTCCGTCTGCCATCTGACAGTCCGCACCATCTCGGATCCCTGCGGTGACCCGTCATCTCGCTCCAGAGGTTCCGGACCCCGCCTGATATCATCTCGGCTTCCGAACCTGAGCTACGTCACCAGGACCACCATCTGTGACTCCGTGGTCCCAGGGACTCCTCCGCTGCCTTCACTTGCACGGACTGTTCTGCTGCCCATCAGTGCTTCAGCTGCCGGACTCCCTACTACCATCTTAGAGTTCGGTCCAGTGGATCCACCTCCTGGGTCTGCCCGACCGCCCGGCCGTGACAGTAAGATCAGGCCATGGATCCCGCTGCAGCACTATCGGCCCTGCAAGAGGAACTCCAACGTCAGCATGAAGTCCAGACCCGCATGTTGCAATTTCTGACCTCCGTGGACACCCGCCTGTACACGTTACAAGCATCAATGACGCCTGCGGCACCCAGGTCCCCCGCTAGGCAACCCATGGCTCCCGCACCAGTGGCAGCCTCTTCAGATGCTTCCCGACTCCGTTTGGCGTCACCACCTCGTTATGCTGGAGATCCCAAGACCTGCAGGGGCTTCATAAACCAGTGTTCCCTTCATTTCACGCAGCTGCCACATCTGTTCGCTTCTGACCAAGCCAAGGTCGCCTTTATAATGTCTCACCTGGAGGGCGAGGCGCTGGCGTGGATGAACCCCTTGTGGGAGAAGGAGGACCCCATGACCAAGAACCTCCAAGAGTTCCTGCAGGCCTTTCGCAACACCTTTGACGAGCCGGGACGCGCCTCTGCGTCCGCTTCATCCCTTCTCCGCCTACGTCAAGGAACACTGACGGTGGGCCAATACGCCATCCGTTTCCGTACTTTGGCTTCTGAACTCGGGTGGAATAATGAGGCCCTGACAGCCGCCTTCTGGGAAGGACTCTCGAGTCGCATCAAAGATGAGTTGGCGGGTCGTGACGTGCCCTCCACCCTAGATGCCCTGATTGCCCTAGCCACTCGAGTGGACATCCGTTTTCAGGAGCGCTCCAAAGAGCAGTATCGTGAGAGACGTGCAGTACGGCACTCCCCTCCTCCACAGAAGTCCTCTGTGCCTCAGTCATCAACAGCTGGGATTCCTGTACACGAGCCCATGCAGGTTGACCGAGTACGACAGTCTGAACAACGTCGAGCAGAGCGGCTCGCTAAAGGCCTCTGTTTTTACTGCGGAGAGGGCACACATCTCTTACGCTCCTGTCCGGAAAGGCCGGGAAACTCCAAAGCCTAGGGTTGGTAGGAGAGGCCACCCTAGGTGCTGGGACTCTCTCAGACCCGGTTATGTGGACGGTACAAGTGTCAACGGGAGAGACGCGCTTCACGGCTGAGGCATACCTCGACTCCGGAGCAGCAGGCAATTTTATCCAGCAGGCCACGGTGGACAAGTACCAACTGCCTGTTACTCCACTTGATAAGCCCCTAGTGATTGCCTCGGTTGATGGGAGACCCCTCTCTGATACCATCTCCTGGATCACCAAGCCGGTGGAATTGCGTATTGGTGCTCTGCACACCGAGAACATCGCCCTCTACGTCCTTCCACACATGTCCCATCAAATTCTGCTGGGACTTCCTTGGTTGCGGACACACGAACCATCCGTCAGCTGGGGTACTGGCGAAATCACTCGTTGGGGCTCTGCCTGTCATGAGAGATGTCTAAAGTCCCTACAACCAATCCCACGTCCTCCGGTTCCCGAGAACCTACCGGAACTGCCCTCGGCCTATTGGTCCTTCGCGGACGTTTTTGACAAGAAGGAGTCTGAGGTGCTTCCGCCACACCGTCCCTACGATTGCGCCATCGACCTGCTCCCAGGAACAACACCACCTCGAGGACGGATATATCCGTTGTCTCCAGCCGAAACCAGGGCCATGTCCACTTACATCACGGAGAGCCTGGCAAAGGGATTCATCCGGAGATCCTCCTCCCCTGCGGGAGCAGGCTTCTTCTTCGTTAAGAAGAAAGAGGGTGACCTACGCCCATGTATTGACTACCGGGGCTTGAATCAGATCACCATAAAGAACAAGTACCCCCTACCGCTCATCCCTGAATTGTTCGACCGGCTCAGAGGAGCCCGTGTGTTCACCAAACTGGATCTTCGGGGTGCCTACAACCTAGTTCGTATCCGCTCTGGGGACGAATGGAAGACCGCGTTTAATACTCGCGATGGGCACTATGAATACTGCGTGATGCCCTTCGGTCTGTGTAACGCTCCTGCCGTATTCCAAGAACTGGTGAACGACATTTTCCGGGACCTCCTCTACCTCTGTGTAGTAGTTTATCTGGATGACATCCTTGTCTTCTCTCCGGACCTCCAGACCCACAGAGAGAACGTAAAGCTGGTTCTACAAAGACTGAGAGAGAATCGTCTCTACGCCAAATATGAGAAGTGCGTCTTTGAGCAGTCTTCTCTCCCTTTCCTGGGATACATCATCTCGGGTACTGGGCTGCAGATGGATCCTAAGAAGGTCTCCTCCATTCTCAACTGGCCTCCCCCTTCTGGACTGAAGGCAATCCAACGGTTCCTGGGATTCGCCAACTACTACCGCCAGTTTATCCCTCACTTCTCCGCCCTGACTGCTCCTCTCTCCGCTTTGACCAAAAAGGAGGCTAATCCAAAGGACTGGTCACCTGCGGCCGACGCCGCGTTTTGCTCTTTGAAGCGAGCCTTCGCCTCCTCTCCTGCACTCCACCGACCGGAATTAAACCGCCAGTTCACCTTGGAGGTGGACGCCTCCTCCTCAGGAGCCGGAGCAGTGCTCATGCAAAAATCCTCCTCCGGGAAGATGGTGACTTGCGGTTTCTTTTCTAAGAGCTTCTCAGCACCTGAACGTAATTACACCATCGGTGACCGAGAATTATTGGCGGTCAAACTGGCTCTGGAGGAGTGGCGCTACCTCCTGGAAGGAGCAGTGTACCCCGTGATTATCTACACGGACCACAAGAACCTGGAATACCTGCGGTCCGCTCAGCGCCTGAACCCACGGCAAGCCAGGTGGTCCCTATTCTTTGCCAGGTTTGACTTCCAGCTCCACTTCCGACCCGCGGACAAGAATGTACGCGCTGATGCCTTGTCCAGGTCTTTCATGCCCATGGAGCAGGAGGAAGAGACTACTCAACCTATTATCTCTCCTAGCAAGATTGTTCCGGTGGCTCCTGTCACTCTGGCCCAGATACCACCCGGGAAGACCTATGTCTCGGAGACCGACAGGCTAAAAGTGCTACACTGGGGTCATGCCTCGAAAACAGCCGGCCATGCAGGCCAGAAGAGAACATGGGGTGCGATTGTACGCCATTACTGGTGGCCATCCCTTCGCACGGACGTCGCCGCCTTTGTCTCTACCTGCTCCTCTTGTGCCAGGAACAAGACGCCCAAACACCTGCCCTATGGCCGTCTTCTGCCTCTACCGATACCCTCAGTTCCGTGGCAACACATAGCAATGGACTTTATTACGGATCTGCCATTGTCATCCGGACACACAGTCATATGGGTCGTGGTGGACCGGTTCTCTAAAATGGCCCATTTCATTCCTATGGCTGGACTGCCCTCTGCTCAAGAACTCGCGGACGCCTATATTCAACACATCTTCCGCTTGCATGGCTTTCCTTTACACATCGTATCAGACAGAGGAACTCAGTTCACCTCCCGCTTCTGGAGGGCTCTCTGTAAACATCTGGGAGTGACTCTGGACTTTTCTTCCGCATACCATCCTCAGTCTAATGGCCAGGTAGAGAGGGTCAATCAAATCTTGACCTCTTTTCTACGTCACTATGTTAACGCCCATCACGACGACTGGTCCGCTCTTCTACCTTGGGCTGAATTCTCTCACAACCACCACATCAGTGAGTCGTCCTCCAGCTCTCCCTTCCATGTTGTATACGGACTTCAGCCTTCCATCCCATTGCCTGTATCCCCCTCTTCGGATGTCCCTGCTGCAGATACAGTAGCCCGTGACTTTGCAAACATTTGGGACTCTGTCAAAGCGTCCCTTGGGCGTGCTTCCCTGCGGATGAAAAGACACGCAGACAAGAAACGTCTGGACCCTCCGTGTTTCTCTCCTGGAGACCTCGTCTGGCTTGCTTCCCAGTACGTCCGCCTGAAGATACCATCATACAAGCTGGGTCCTCGCTACATTGGGCCGTTTAAAGTCCTCAACAAGATCAATGAGGTCTCCTACAAGCTACAGCTCCCGGCCACGATGAGGATACCCAACTCATTCCACGTCTCCCTGCTCAAGCCGGTTGTCCTTGGTCCCTTCTCCGCTGCTGCCAGTCCGGCTCCTCCACCTATTGCCGAGGACGACATCTATGCGGTAAGGGATATCGTGGCCATGAAGACCGTACGAGGTCGGCAGTTCTTCCTGGTGGACTGGGAAGGGTATGGTCCTGAGGATAGATCCTGGGAGCCCAGGGAGAACGTGGGCACTCCTCTTATCCGTGCCTTCATGTCCCGGTTGCGGGGTGGGGGGCGTGGGGGGGGGGGGTACTGTCACGCTCCCCGGGTCCTCACCCCCGCTCCCCGGCTCACCTGCCACGCTCCCCGCTCTCCAGCCTCCGGATCCCGTCCGTCCCAGGCCCCCTGGTCCCCGATCCCGGCGCCCGACGGCTTCCCAGGACCTGGCCGGCTCCCCTGCGTCCTCCTCTCAGCCTCCTTCCCTGGCTTCTGGCACCCGGGCGGCGCGCATGCGCATTAGGGCGCGCGCGCGGTCACTGACCCTTTCTTAAAGGGCCAGCGTCCATTAACAGGAAATGAGGTTGAACAGGTACAGGGTATAAAGGGGGTCATTGTCCAAGGGGGCGGGGCCTGATCTTCGTGTTCCCTGAGCTAGGAGTCAGGTCTCCTGGTGTTTATGTCTCTGTACTCACCTATATCTCTTTGTAGAGCCGTGCCTGCCTCGCCATCCAGTCTGCCGTATCTTGAACCCCGCACGCTGTCCGTCTGCCATCTGACAGTCCGCACCATCTCGGATCCCTGCGGTGACCCGTCATCTCGCTCCAGAGGTTCCGGACCCCGCCTGATATCATCTCGGCTTCCGAACCTGAGCTACGTCACCAGGACCACCATCTGTGACTCCGTGGTCCCAGGGACTCCTCCGCTGCCTTCACTTGCACGGACTGTTCTGCTGCCCATCAGTGCTTCAGCTGCCGGACTCCCTACTACCATCTTAGAGTTCGGTCCAGTGGATCCACCTCCTGGGTCTGCCCGACCGCCCGGCCGTGACACCATTATACACATCGGGTAACTAAGGTCCCTTAGTTACCCGATGTGTATCATAGTTACCAGTGTACACCGGCTCACACTCACTCTCACACACACCTCACACACACATCACATCGCATCCACACATCAAGGTCCTGCAGCTGCGGAAAATACAGACACATAACAGCACACACACACACACAAATCAGATCACACTCACACATCACATCGCATCCACATACTCACAACATCCTGGGATATCGCTTGCTTCTCGGCCTCGATACTGTGCTGTTGTGATCTTCCAGGACCTGCGGGAGGATCACATGGCCAGAAGCATGTGATATCCCCGGATGTTGTGAGTATAAGCGCGTATGTGCGATATCGTCAGTGTCTGTGTGTGTGAGTGTATGCGATCGGGTGTGTGTGAGTGGATGCGATCGGGTGTGTGTGAGTGGATGCGATCGGGTGTGTGTGAGTGGATGCGATCGGGTGTGTGTGAGTGGATGCGATCGGGTGTGTGAGTGTCGGCAGAGGAGCACGGCGTGCTGGAGGAGGCTGGGAGCAGAGAGGCTGATCATGGGGAAGGCTGGGAGGAGAGAGGCTGATGCTGGGGGAGGCTGGGAGGGGGAGGCTGGGACGAGGGAGGCTGATGCTGGTGGAGGCTGATGCTGGGGGAGGCTGATGCTGGGGAGGCTGGAAGGAGAGAGGCTAATGCTGGTGGAGGCTGATGCTTGGGGAGGCTGATGCTGGGGGAGACTGGGAGGGGAAGGCTGATGCTGAGGGAGGCTGGGAGGAAGGAGGCTGGGAGGAGAGAGGCTGATCCTGGGGAAGGCTGGGAACGGGAGGCTGATGCTGAGGGAGGCTGGGAGGGGAAAGCTGATGCTGGGGAAGGCTGGGAGGACGGAGGCTGGGAGGAGAGAGGCTGATCCTGGGGAAGGCTGGGAACGGGAGGCTGATGCTGGGGAAGGCTGATGCTGAGGGAGGCTGGGAGGGGAAAGCTGATGCTGGGGAAGGCTGGGAGGACGGAGGCTGGGAGGAGAGAGGCTGATCCTGGGGAAGGCTGGGAGAGGGAGGCTGATGCTGGAGGAGGCTGGAAGGAGAGAGGCTAATGCTGGTGGAGGCTGATGCTTGGGGAGGCTGATGCTGGGGAAGACTGGGAGAGGAAGGCTGATGCTGAGGGAGGCTGGGAGGAAGGAGGCTGGGAGGAGAGAGGCTGATCCTGGGGAAGGCTGGGAACGGGAGGCTGATGCTGAGGGAGGCTGATGCTGAGGGAGGCTGGGAGGGGAAAGCTGATGCTGGGGAAGGCTGGGAGGAAGGAGGCTGGGAGGAGAGAGGCTGACCATGGGGAAGGCTGGGAACGGGAGGCTGATGCTGGGGAAGGCTGATGCTGAGGGAGGCTGGGAGGGGAAAGCTGATGCTGGGGAAGGCTGGGAGGACGAAGGCTGGGAGGAGAGAGGCTGATCCTGGGGAAGGCTGGGAGAGGGAGGCTGATGCTGGAGGAGGCTGGAAGGAGAGAGGCTGATGCTGGCGGAGGCTGATGCTGGGGAGGCTGGGAGAGGGAGGCTGATGCTGAAGGAGGCTGGGAGGAGGGAGGCTGGGAGAGGTAGGCTGAGAGAAGAGAGGCTGATGCGCACACACACACACACACACACACACACACACACACGCGCACTGCACAACACACCACGCACACACACTGGGAACCACAAACAACTGCCCTAAACAGACACCCACACACACAGACAACGCTGCACACACACAACACACAACACACAAACACCGCGGCACACACAAATATACGCACATACCGCACAACACACACATTGCACAAAACATACCTCCCCCCAAAACACACCACACACACACAAACCGCGCAACACACACACAACGCTACAGACACACAGCGCTCCACAAACAACGCAACACACGCAACACACATACAACACCGCTCTCACCCCCGTCACACCCAGACAACACCCAGAACATGTACAGCGCCTACACAAACACTTGGTAACTACAGACAACAACATCTCTCTCTCTCTCTCTCTCTATATATATATATATATATATATATATATATAACAAAAATCATACATGAACTACACAATACGTAAATTCTAGAATACCCGATGCGTAGAATCGGGCCACCTTCTAGTTAAAAATAAAACAATTATTAATAAAACAAACAAACACATATTTGGCATCCCTGTGTTCAGAAATGTCCGATCTAACAAAATATAAAATAAATTAATCTGATTGGTAAACAGCGTAATGAGAAAATAATTAAAACACCAGAATTACATGTTTTTTTTGGCTGCAGCAAAATTGCAATAAAAGGTGATCAAAATGCAAAAAAGTATCAATAAAAATGTAAAAAAAAATAAAAACCGAACATTATACATGTTTGGTGTCTAAGTACTCGTACTGACCTAGAGAATTATATTTCCTAGTCAGTTTTATTATATATTGAACATCGTAAATAAAAAAAACCCAAAATATTGTTGAATTGCACTTTTTTTTTGCAATTTCACAGAACTTGGAATCTTTTTTTTTCCATTTTCCACTATTATATTTGGCATAATAATAATAATAATAATAATAATAAAAAATGTAATCTTTATTTTGTATATAGCGCTATCATATTCCGCAACGCTTTATACGCATTAGCCACACTGTCCCCATTGGGGCTCACAATCTATATTCCATATCTGTATGTCTTTGGAGTGTGGGAGGAAACTGGAGGGAAACCACGCAAACACGGGGAGAACATACAAACTCCTTGCAGATGTTGTACTTGATGGAATATGAACCCAGGACCCCAGCGCTGCAAGGCTGCAGTGCTAACCAGTGAGTTACCATGCTAATCAGTGAGCTATTGTGCTAACCCCTGAGCTACTGTGCTAACCAGTGAGCTACCGTGCTAACCACTGACCTACCATGCTAACCACTGAGCTAGCTGTCATCTGTTTAACGTAGCAATTTTCTGGAAAACATTTACTGCCATCACATGGATTTTTTAATATGTCGTGAATAAACTTAAATTTTTTAAAGACGTTCGGTTGCTGGATTCCTACTCTTGAAACTGCCTTCTGTCTGGTATAACAGTATCCGTGCAATAGATCTTCTACAGGAGATGGGAGCTGAGATTAAAATCTTTTTTGTTACTGAGCTACTGCGTGAACTACTGAGCCACCGTGCTAACCACTGAGCTACTGTGCTAACAACTGAGCCACCGTGCTAACCATTGAGCTACTGTGATAACCAGTGAGCTACCGTTCTAACTATTGAACTACCATGCTAACCAGTGAGCTATTGTGCTAACCAGTGAGCTACCATGCTAACCAGTGAGCTATTGTGCTAACCAGTGAGCTATTGTGCTAACCAGTGAGCTATTGTGCTAACCAGTGAGCTATTGTGCTAACCAGTGAGCTACCGTGCTAACCAGTGAGCTATTGTGCTAACCACTGAGCTACCGTGCTAACCACTGAGCTACTATGCTAACCACTGTGCTACGGTGCTAACCACTGAGCTACCGTGCTAAGCAGTGAGTTACCAAGCTAACCAGTGAGCTACCATGCTAAGCACTCAGCCACCGTGCTAACCACTGAGCTATCATGCTAACCACTGAGCTGCTGTGCTAACCACTGAGCTACTGTGCTAACCACTGAGCTACCCTGCTAACCACTGAGCTACCGTGCTAACCACTGAGCTACTGTGCTAACTTTTGTGCTAATGTGCTAACCACTGAGCTACAGTGCTAACCAGTGAACTACTGTGCTAAGCACTGAGCTACTGTGCTAACCACTGTGCTACGGTGCTAACCACTGAGCTACCATGCCAAGCAGTGAGCTACCAAGCTAACCAGTGAGCTACCATGCTAAGCAGTGAGCTACCATGCTAATACTGAGCTACCGTGCTAACCACTGAGCTACCGTGCTAACCACTGAGCTATCCTGCTAACTACTGAGCTATCCTGCTAACTACTGAGCTACCGTGCTAACCACTGAGCTACCCTGCTAACTACTGAGCTACTGTGCTAACCACTGAGCTATAGTGCTAACTTTTGAGCTACTGTGCTAACCATTGTGCTACTGTGCTAACCACTGAGCTACCGTGCCAACCCCTGCCCCTATTATAAATACGCCATTGCCTAGACTGAGGCCAGTGCAGCACGTCTAACGTTCTGGGGCGCTCTTTAGGCCGTCACTGCCACCTTAAGCTGTGATAGAGGAGTATTGCGAGTGTATACAAACTGTTTGAAGTCTATGAAAGAGAAGAATCCTCATCATCCAGCTGCGCATGTTTTATTCAACATATCACCGGCGACATGCAATAATCCACTTGTATATAAATTAAAACTGGCTGCAACTTTTTAAAAGATCTCGAGAAGAGCCAAGAAGCAGAGAAGCAGACGCTATCTGACATCTGAAATGATTTTAGTCCTATAAAATGAGTTTGCATCTCAAGGAACATGAGGTAATGCGGGCACAGCGCTTCGTTGAGGAAAATGTCAATTTACTTATGTTATTAAAATTGTTTTCCAAAACATCGTGAAAGCAGACTTTTTCCATTCAGGCTGCAATTTGGCAATCTTCGCGTTCCTTGTTAAAGAGAGTTTAGATCTTGCTTCCTACACTATGTTGGTTATTGTAACTAATTCAGAATGATTGGCAATATATGCACCTACGACGGGTTGCCATGGAAATTAATGGCTTTGCAGGGTGTGGATTTTTTCCTTTTTTTTTTTTTTTTTTTTTTTAAGACATTTTCAGCTCAGCGTTCCCTCTATGATTGCACAAAGTGTATTTGCAGCATATCTGTTCGAGTGTATATATATATATCTGAAACAGCAGGAATTCTCTGTTAGGTCTTTACTGAGAGATTGCTCATTGATCTCTTTCTCCCCGGACAGATATGACTATCAGTATGTGATTTACGGACCATATACTTATAAGTGAGCAAAGGTTACTGGAACATGCTAGCGAGACTCCAGTGCTAAATGCAATGAGACATTTAAGACTAATATTCCCGTTCAATCATATATAGATCCATAACTAGAAATATTATAGCATAATGTGCATTGTATAATACAGAGTGAAGCTTTTCTTAGAAATATTTCTTAGCAGTGGCGTAACTAGAGTTTGATGCAAAATTTGGGCATTGGCCCCCCCCCCCCATTTTGGTTGTGCCGCCCCAGCAGCAGATCGAACCACTCAGATCCGGGGGTGGTGATCGTTCGTGACTCAAGAGTCTCCGAACCTGGGGGCTTAGGGGCACACTCAAATGGAAAGGGGGTATTTACAGGGGATTTGGAGTAGTTTGTGACGCCACCCGTGGTGTACAGTAATTGGAAGTACCGCCGCTGCCGTTGGGAGTACCCGGGGTGATGGAGTGGGGCAGCTAGATGACGTTGCCCTCCACGGGTAGGGGTAGGCCCCAGGACTCTGGATGGTGATGCGAGGACGCAGTGCAGGGGTCAGTCGGGTACTCAGCAATGAAGCATACGCTGACAACAGGGTAAACCAAGTCTCTGAACACCGTTGCCTCTCGAGGGGAGCTCATCCGGGTCCCGTCCCCTACAGTACTGCCGGTGGTCCGTAACCTGCCTCCTGACACGAAGTTTTAGATTGTCCGTTGTGGCCCGGTAGCTTGGAGCTGTCTGGGCCCCGCTCCCCAGTGTGGCTAAGTGGAGGAGCCTGCTCTCAGGAGCTCACGCTTGGGATTTCAGTGGGCTGCTTGCTAGGAAAGCCCTATCCCACTCGCTGCGCTAGTGCCCCCGATCTCTGAGCCATAAAGGCCCTATCCTCCGCAGGTTAATTGCCGGGTCGCCTGAAGCTTCTCCCCGACCTAGGGTCTGTGTACTCCGTCGTGCCTTCGGTCCCAGACCGGTGATGGGACCAGGCTGCTGACCGTCCTCCTTGACATGGTCCCAGGCACCTAGCCTCAATCCCCTGTGACCGGGGGTCCAACTCCTCTAGGTCCAGACCACCGTCTGCAACCTAGTTGACTTCTCCCCTGGGAGCTCCAACTCCCAGCTTCCTCAGAGCTCCTCACAGCTCGAGGGCTACCACTCAACTAATTTTACACTTCCCACCTCCCTTGCCTGACCCCTAGGTGGACGGCCCTATTCCTGCTTAAGCAGCCCACTGGTGTGCCCGACATATGTGATGCAAGGTGTATCTAGGATTTGTGAATGCTGATGGAGGCTGTACTGCAGGATGGAGACCCAGAACCATGGGGGTTTGACTCCTGCATAGGTAGGGCAGATTGTGCAGAACCCTGTGACGACCCGGATAGTCCAGGGCGTCACACATGTTGGTCACATGCATGTATATGTATGTATACATTTAGTGTTATAAATCCTATAAAGACATACGAGTTGCCTCCCCCCCATTCTTTAGTAATGTCCCCCATCCTGTTTAAATGCACCCCATCCTGGGCTCCTTCCTGGTAAATATGTCCCCCATACTGGTATCTATGTGTGACGCCCCTGAGGCTTCAGTCGCCACAGGGCATTGCATTTCATTTAGGGTGCAATGCTTGGACTCGGGTGATGAAGGAGTAAATCACTGGTGTTATTTTTCACTTACAAACATCTAGCTATGAGTCACCACTTACACAGGAAGCCAGGCAATCTGGGGAAATCCAGGTTGCCAGGGCAACAGCCACTAAGAGTCATCCCAAGGGTGGGGGCACTGAGTGAAAGAGAAACACACAAACAGATTCTAGTCAGATCAGCCCAGGACAGAGAAGAGAGCAGACAGCCTTGAGAGAGCAGCATTTAACAGGCTGGCCCCGGGGACAGGAGATAGGTGGAAATAGTCCCAGGGCCAGGGGCCATAACACCACACTGAGTCTTCAGTAATTAGACTGGAATAGGACGAGAGGCGACCGGTGGAGATGCTGAGAAAGGAGACATGATAGCTGAGGTAGAGCCTAACCGTTCCCACACTGCCAGTGCAGATGGGGTGCAGAACCCTCGGTTGGGGAAACTTTCATGGACTCTAACAAATCTGCAGGGAATGGGGATTTCATGTCCAATAGTCCACTACCCACTTTCCCAGAGCACAGTGACATATAGGATCCGGGGTCAGGGATACGGTCGGACCCCACGACGAGTACACTCGTCACCTGCACACGGGACAGGACACTTAACACATACAACGGGGTCCCCAAGTTGCTTCAAGCCACAGGGATCCACAACCAAGCGCAAGGAAGAAGATCTCACACATTTCCACAGACACCGGTGTCTGCCTCTGATTCTGACTGGCTGGAGTCCATCCATGGCAGTGGAAAGTGGCATCTCCAGGGAGCTTTAAGAACTGTGAGTAAAAAGAACTTTGAACTGCAGCCCTGGTGTTGTCCTTGTCATCGCCGGTGCCGCCGCCCCGCGCTTCGGTGCCATCAGCTGTCCTCATCACCTTCATCCTCCCTGGGGCTTGCTCCACCTGTGGGGAGCTGGACTATCTGGGCTGCATTAACATCAGCCCCGGAGGAGAGCAACATCTCGCAGCGGTGGCTGATTCCTGGCCACGCACCACGGGTGGCGCTGCAAAGCATCCCCCATTCTCATCCAACACCGCTCCTGGAAGAGGAAAAGTCGCAGGAAGAGTTGGCGGCGGAGGAGGCCGAGACCCAAGTCACTGCTGCAACTGGCAACACGCTTCCCAGGGACCCTTCACCCTCCTTCCATCCCCGTTTACATCTTGCACCCGCTTGTTTGTCTTTTACATGTAGCCGACAGGGCCACGGAGCCGGGTCAGGCCAGTCACAGCAATCCCACAAAACCACTGACCCAGTGACGAGTAACCCCTTAGGCCATGTGGGGCGCTACATATCTCCCCCCATCCTGGTATATATCCACATCCTGGTATGTATTACCCCATCCTGTAATGTTCCTCATCCTAGTAAATATGTCCCCCATCCACGTATATACTGTTCCCCTCCTGGTATATACTGTCCCCCTTCTGGTACATGTTCCTCTCCTGGGCTCCTCCTGGTATATACTGTCTCCCTCCTGCTATATATGTTCCTCTCCTGGGCCTCTCCTGGTATATACTGTCCCCCTTCTGGTATATATGTTCCTCTCCTGGCACAGAGAAAGTGCCAGCAGGGAACAAAGGACAGATTACTGTGTTCCGCTGCCTGTACTCTGCGGAGCTGCGGGATCGCAACCTTCCCCTGCACGCTACTTGTGATGAGGGAGATCTGACTAGCGGCCTCCCGGAGCCTGGAGTTCTGGACAACAGGTCAGAGTGCCTTCATTATTAACCGACCAGCAAGGGCCCCCTGAACCTCCAGGCCACTGTGCGACTGCACATGCGATATGTCCGCCACTGATTATAAACCAGGATACAATCTGGCTTTGGGACTTCTGATGGGGCACCTAAGACAGTGACAAGAGAACTGTTGTCACAGTGTATTGTGGTCAAGATAAGGATATCCCTCTTGACTTAATACTTGACCACCAGTGAGTGGTCGCTTCATTGGGCTCTGCTCTCACCCTTTCTCAGCAGTTGCTCAATTAGTGGCTTAGAGAGGCCTCTCTGATTTTTTTTTGCCTTGTGGTGCATGCAACTGTACCTCCGGCAGAGAGGAACTTGAAGAGTAGGGACAGGAGGCATTCGGGGTGGGGGGGTTCAGATGTCCATTTGGGGGTTGTACGCCTCAACAAATTTATCTTGAAGTGTTCAAATACTGGCCGAATTTTATATAACGATCACAGTTGGGATCATCTTAGGGACCACACTACGTGTTATCACTGTAATGCAAACATTTTTGGGTTGTTTCAAATTGTGTCCTTGTCATGGCCGTGTGAAATACTAGTGTGCTGTGTAATATCTCAGTATTCCACTATTGCCGAATCTCTGATTTTTTCCACTATGCACATATGCAGCACAATGCCCCAAAATTTCATAATTTCTGCTGCATTTACAGGGGTCCACCGGGCATATGACGACATGGGAATTTGGATGAAAAATTGATGGGCATACAAATTGGTCTGGGCCACCGTAACATTTCAGTGACGTCTGTAGCATCAAATTGGATTCCTGATCTACCCAAGAAATCCATAATCGCAGGATGATAATTTTTTGGGGGTGGAGTCCATATGAGATCAATTGTTGAAAGGGGTAACCCAGTCCTTGGGCGCGTTGCTGGGGGGTCCCTCCTCACTAGATTTAGGAGGAGGTAGAAAATTAGAGCAATGTGGGCTCTTCCTTACTGCTTGAATCTATTTAAGGAGACAAGGAAAGTATATTCCTCCTCTGCTGAATAGCGTTGTCTTGTCTCCATTTTTATTTCATTCTTCTAACCAGTGGGGATGTGTATGTAAGTGGTGCTTTTACATGTGTAGTATGTAGGGCCTGTGTAAAGTGTAATATATATTGATGATTAAATTTATCATAAAACAATAGAGAGAAAAAAGAAGAGTAAAAAAAGAAGAGAAAAAGGGGAGAGAAAAAAGTAGAGGGAAAAAACATTAAAATAAAAAATTTAGAAGAAACAGAAGAAAAAAATGAAAAGAAAAATCAGTAGACGTAAAAAAAGTTGTATAAAAAAAACTACAGTGATGTTTTCTACACTACGACCATGTGCCCATGTGGCGTTTTTTTTATTTTCGTTTTTTATGTGTTTTACCGTGTTTATTTTAATCAATAAAAGCAAAGAAGAAGCATCCCAGTAAAGTCTATGAGAATCGTGACTTGGTTTTCACATGCTGCTTCTTTTTTCCTTGCAGATTTGGTTGCTGAAATCCCCTGCAATGTTTTATCAGTACAGTGGATTATATCTCAGCACTTTGCCTCACACACTGTGCATACAGCATGGTGTGTGAGGCTCTCCATAGCTCAGTAACCCGGGGTCATCAAGGTAAAGACCCAGGGTTACTATGGAAGTGATCGGGTGCCTGTGATCGCATTACAGGGACCCGATCGCCAGGGAGAGTTAAACGATCTCTCTCCCTGCCTCCTGAATGCTGCCATCACACTGATGACATTCAGGGGGATAAACTGCCAGGAGCAGTGTGGGCACCGCCCTGGGCAGTGAGAGCCGGGTTCCTGCTATAAAATCAGCCAGAGACCAAGCGGCGATTGCAAGGATACAGGCCCTGATCCGCCCCTCCGATCACCATGACTAAAAAAAGCACAAAAAGAAGCAGAAAAAAAATGCAAGTGAAAAAATGCGCAAACACAATAACAAAAATGAGTGTTTTTTTCAGCTGCTTTTTTCCGTTGGAAGCGCATACGAGTCATGCCGTGTTTGGCTTTGCACTCACTGGGTGTCATGGCGGCAGTGGACTCTGTTCACACCACAGAGTCTGACAAGCAGACTGAGATCTCTTAGTAGTAAAACCTGTCACAGGTGTCGGCTGTGTTTTCCTTCACTGCTCTCCAGTCCAGCAGGAGTTAATTCCTGTTGGCTTGTGAATGGTTTCTAGGAGTTCAGGCTACTAATGACTATTTACAGCTGCCTTCACCCTTTATAAAGTTCTGGATCCTGTTGCTGGTTGCCGCATATAGCTTCAGCGTTGCTCCTGCATATCAGGCCTTATTGTTGTGATTCAGAACTTGGTGATCTGTTGTGTGCTGTGGAAATATCGCTATTGTTAGTTTATTACCTCCCTGTGTTTTATTTCCTCCTTGGTTTGTATTGTCTCTCCCTCATGTCTAGTGTCAGTGTACATGAGTTTTGTTTTTTTCCCCTATCTGTGTTATTTGTGGGGTTTGCTTCTCAAGTCCTAGCTCTCTCCTGGGGTGGGGGGGGGAGAGAGGGTATAAGATCAGGGCTCAAAGAGGAGTTAGGGAGACACTGGGGGCCCAGACCTAGATACCAACAAGCTTACCTCTGGGATAAGGGACAGCTTAGGATCCCTAGTGTGAGGGTCAGCTTAGAGGTCCATCTTCTGTTACACTGATTCCATGTCATAACACGTTAGTGTTGTAAAAAAAAAAAAGTGCTACAAAAATTGAGCACTGATTAAATTAAGGCGTGCATAAAAAAACAAACGTGTGAAGAAAAATGTGGGGCATATGGGGATGGGATTGGGGGTGGAAGGCATCCAAGGATTTAGGAACTACTGCGGCTGCTGCAACGTACATGCAGATTTCGTGGAAGGGTTAATGGATATGGTTCTTTTTTCTGCTTTTTATTTACCATAGTCTTTTGTCTATTTTCCATACATATTATATTTTCTTTTAGGTCCTTCTCCCTAAAAAAAAAGGATTTAACTTGAAAGGAAATTTGGTTTATGGGCCTAACATCCATATTTAAAATGCCGCCTTTCTTCGAAGATTCTTTACTCGTCTATTTTTAAGGTTGCATTTTGAAGTATCTCATTATGTTTTACTTACCGTAGCTGTTCCTTAATCCTCATCCATGTAATTGCATCTTCACACCCACAAAGGATCCAAAGCTTGAATACCAAGCCTTCTACTTGGCTAACCGTCTAATGGGCACATTTCTATGGCTGACTTCCCCCTCGTGCTTTAATAATGGTTCACTAGGCCTCACTTGGAACAAATCCTTTGGGCTCCTGGCCGTGAACTTGCTCGCAACTTATTTGGTGAAGGAAAGAGATCTAAAAGGCTATTTAAAAACTCATTCCCCCTATTTTATTGACTGATTTTCTGTTATAAATTAATCCTTTACGCGGACTGGCTTATGCGAGACGCCAAACATCTGGCCCTGTGCTAGTAGGCAGCCCTAATTAGGCAGAATTTTAACAGCATTTTAATTAAGAATGAGGCACTGTGAAACCTACAAAGAAAATGTCTGCTTTTAAACAAACATATCCCTGAGAGCTGCCGGAATCTTCCATTCATTTTGGAACACGTATCGGGTTTTGGCAACGGTGAAAAATGCAGCATCGGTTCATTCTCCACCGGCCGGTCGTTTGTCTGAGAAATGGGAACAAGATTACAAATTCCGGCTGGTGGAGTTCTGCTCTGACCGGCGTATGTTTGGGTGTAGACATACTCATATGTGTTTTTCGAGGACACGCGTGTTAATCAGTTCTGACAAGGCAAATTCCATTGCAACTTTTCATCCTCGCTGAGAGCCAATTGAAATATGCTGCACTTCCATGTCAATTACCGTCCGGACTGGAGATCATGAGCTCATTTAACCCTTTGTTTCATGATGATACTATATTATATTGTGTTTCTTCTAGTTAACACTTTTGTTCAGAATATAATTACATAAATCACCTGCAGAGTTGGTGTGAATGGATCCATCGGCCTCTTCGGTAATCTGTGGCCACTGCATCGGAGACCTAAGGACCTCCTTCTCTCTAATCGCTCTTCTTTTGATTAGTCAAAAAATAGAATTTGTCCAGTAATTCCATAAAATCTTCAATTTATTAAAATTAATAAAATCCATATTAATGGTCAAGGGAGTCAGTCTCAGTTAATGCGTTTCGACCTGTTGTGGTCTATGGTACGACTAAGACCACAACAGGTCGAAATGTGTTTACCGGACAAATTCTCTTTTCTGGACTTATTATTGCCCATTGGCGGCTGATGGGCGGTCTGGCCTCCACATTCAAGAATTCTAAGAGCACGATCCTGAACAAGTCAGGGGTGAGTGTCTTTCTGGAACTTTGCTTATTCTTCTTTTGATTAGCCAGCCTGGCGCAAATTCACAGGTGCGTCATGTCGCACCAAAAAGAATCAAAAGAAGAGCTATATGTCACGCTAGGTACGGGGAAGTACCAAGCGAATGGCGAAAAGGAAGGTAAGAGAAACCTGTGTCTAGGGAAAAGGAAGATGGTGAACCTACTGCTACTGCTGCTCCTGGGGTTCCTCACCACTCTAGATGGGTTCCGCACCAATGCGCCGAGACGGATACCTGACCCTAAGTATTCCTAGTACTGGACCCTAAATAGGGATGAGCTCTTCATCAACCCCACTAAACTAAAATAGAAGACATAAGGGGGACACACAGGGGGAAAAGCATGAACTACTTATCCACAGATGACTCAGGTAGAAGTTCAGCAACGTTTTCAGCAACGACACCACAGAGGAGTACAAGCCACCTGCTTACAACTGAGGCCTGAATGAAGTAAAAAATATCCCCAGCACCAGTCCAAGGAAGGAAGGGGTATTTAAGCACAGAGAGAATGCTGATGATCTGCAGCTGGGTAGAAGGTGAGCTCCTGCTGGGTCCAAAAGGGGGAGAGACGAATCCAGCAGGAAAGCTACCTATACCAATGAATACTGACAGCAGGAACAATGGAAAGTCAGGGAGCATTCTGTGTAGCCAAACACTGTGACCTTCTATGGCCAGAAACCATATGACTGTCTGTCATCTGTGACACACCCATTATAGGTATACAGAATAAATGGAGCGGCACTTGGGCATCTGACCTCCTGTTCCATTTTCTACCACCGGGGATTGAAGTGCCTAGTCCATTCTAAAAATGTCCTGTTTCAGGGTGCGCTCCAATAGTTGGACCTCCATTGATCAGTTATCTTGTGGATATCCGATAATCTGATAACTGGATTTAATGGACAATCACTTTAAAGCCCGCTTTAGACGCTGCAATGTATCCTACGATGTGTCGGCGGGGTCACGTCGTAAGTGACACACATCCGGCATCGTAAGGTACATTGCAGTGTGTAACACCCCGGGAACGATGAACAGATCATACCTGCGTCCTGCGGCTCCCGGCCGGTAATGCGTAAGGACGGAGGTGGGCGGGATGTTTACGTCCCGCTCAGCTCCGCCCCTCCGCTTCTATTGGCTGGCTGCCGCGTGACGTCGCTGTGATGCCGAACGTCCCTCCCACTCCAGGAAGTGCACGTTCGCTGCCCACAGCGAGGTCGTATGGATGGGTAAGTACGTGTGACGGGGGGTTAATCGTATGTGCGGCACATTCAACAAATTGAACGTGCCGCACATACGATAGGGGCGGTTACGATCGCATACGATATCGTATGCTGGATCGTAAGGTGTAAAGCAGGCTTTACAATGCAAACCAATGTCTGGAAAACATTCCTATTGAAAGTTTCCCAGGTAGACGTTGTGTGGATAATTTCACCGTCTGCGCTAAAATCCGAATGCAGTGGGGTAAAATGTGGAAGGTATCAGATTGAGTGCAGGGTTGGGAATTCCTGTACCCAAAAGTAAGAGCAGATGTGAAAAGCTGACATGAAAAATATTGTTGTTGTAGCAAAAATCCCTCTGCGTTTCGCCTGGACATATTTACATTAAACCTTTAAATTACGCAGACGGGGTAGTGAAAAGGACGGCGTAACTCCGACCCATGAGACAAGACTCCGACTGCTCTCTATAGTATAGCAAATTCACTTCCCCTAACTTAATAATCTCTCCCTCTGATACTTTTCCATGTTACAATGAATGATTTACCTTTGAAAGTAACACAATCACCTAATTGCATCAGACTAAGTTCTCTACGGAGAGGTGACCCATGGGTCTCTAAGTGGTGATTAAAAATAAACTTGACTTGCGGGTTTTCACAATTTTTTACAAGAGTATCCGACAATGCGCGCATCAAGCCAATGGCACGCCAAGTGTATGGTGGAACATGGACATGTGCTAGCGATTTCTCCTCCTCCTAAGGGAAGACCTCGTAGGACGTACAATATTTTTAACTGGCCGAAAATGTAACTAATACATTCTGAATGTTATCTTTCCCTTGACTGCTTCAAAGCCGCTCCAACCAAGAGTTTCTTTTCGTAATGTAATGTGTCGAAAATATTTCCGAGAAAGAAAAAGCCTGAAATGTTTTCTTTACCTCCAGGTCACTTGTTCATCTATCCAAACATCCTCAATTTTTAGCTCATGTTATGCAGATGTCCCCATCAAACTTGGCAGGAGAATGGGAAATTAGAGAATTCAATTGTTTTAATGGGAATGTTTGGAAAAATTATTCAGAAATTGTGCCCGCATCATCCATCATTGTCCAGCCATCACTTTTAATATTTACTTAAGCGGTGTGGATTTTTACACTTTTAGCTGTGATATTTGGACCAAAAATGTAATTTACCGGTGCCAAGGAGAAGATATCCAACAGCAATTTATTGTCCCTAAGAACAGGATTCAATACAAATATTTGAAGGGGTTCTAAAGTATTAATATACATATATATATATATCTATCTAAAAAAAAATAAATATATATATATATGCACACATATATATATATATATATATATATATATATATATATATATATATATACACACATATATATATATAATATATATATATATATATATACATATACAGTTAGGTCCGGAAATATTTGGACAGTGACACAAGTTTTGTTATTTTAGCTGTTTACAAAAACATGTTCAGAAATACAATTATATATATAATATGGGCTAAAAGTGCACACTCCCAGCTGAAATATGAGAGTTTTCACATCCAAATCGGAGAAAGGGTTTAGGAATCATAGCTCTGTAATGCATAGCCTCCTCTTTTTCAAGGGACCAAAAGTAATTGGACAAGGGACTCTAAGGACTGCAATTAACTCTGAAGGCGTCTCCCTCGTTAACCTGTAATCAATGAAGTAGTTAAAAGATCTGGGGTTGATTACAGGTGTGTGGTTTTGCATTTGGAAGCTGTTGCTGTGACCAGACAACATGCGGTCTAAGGAACTCTCAATTGAGGTGAAGCAGAACATCCTGAGGCTGAAACAAAAGAAAAAATCCATCAGAGAGATAGCAGACATGCTTGGAGTAGCAAAATCAACAGTCGGGTACATTCTGAGAAAAAAGGAATTGACTGGTGAGCTTGGGAACTCAAAAAGGCCTGGGCGTCCACGGATGACAACAGTGTGGATGATCGCCGCATACTTTCTTTGGTGAAGAAGAACCCGTTCACAACATCAACTGAAGTCCAGAACACTCTCAGTGAAGTAGGTGTATCTGTCTCTAAGTCAACAGTAAAGAAAAGACTCCATGAAAGTAAATACAAAGGGTTCACATCTAGATGCAAACCATTCATCAATTCCAAAAATAGACAGGCCAGAGTTAAATTTACTGAAAAACACCTCATGAAGCCAGCTCAGTTCTGGAAAAGTATTCTATGGACAGATGAGACCAAGATCAACCTGTACCAGAATGATGGGAAGAAAAAAGTTTGGAGAAAAAAGGGAACGGCACATGATCCAAGGCACACCACATCTTCTGTAAAACATGGTGGAGGCAACGTGATGGCATGGGCATGCATGGCTTTCAATGGCACTGGGTCACTTGTGTTTATTGATGACATAACAGCAGACAAGAGTAGCCGGATGAATTCTGAAGTGTACCGGGATATACTTTCAGCCCAGATTCAGCCAAATGCCGCAAAGTTGATCGGACGGCGCTTCATAGTACAGATGGACAATGACCCCAAGCATACAGCCAAAGCTACCCAGGAGTTCATGAGTGCAAAAAAGTGGAACATTCTACAATGGCCAAGTCAATCACCAGATCTTAACCCAATTGAGCATGCATTTCACTTGCTCAAATCCAGACTTAAGACGGAAAGACCCACAAACAAGCAAGACCTGAAGGCTGCGGCTGTAAAGGCCTGGCAAAGCTAAGAAGGAGGAAACCCAGCGTTTGGTGATGTCCATGGGTTCCAGACTTAAGGCAGTGATTGCCTCCAAAGGATTCGCAACAAAATATTGAAAATAAAAATATTTTGTTTGGGTTTCGTTTATTTGTCCAATTACTTTTGACCTCCTAAAATGTGGAGTGTTTGTAAAGAAATGTGTACAATTCCTACAATTTCTATCAGATATTTTTGTTCAAACCTTCAAATTAAACGTTACAATCTGCACTTGAATTCTGTTGTAGAGGTTTCATTTCAAATCCAATGTGGTGGCATGCAGAGCCCAAGTCGCCAAAATTGTGTCACTGTCCAAATATTTCTGGACCTAACTGTATATAATATATATATATATATACACACACACAGTATATACAGTGGAACCTTGGATTACGAGCATAATTGGTTCCGGGTGTGTGCTCTCAAATCAAGTTACTGTTATATCAAAGCAAATTTTCCCTTAGGAAATAATTGAAACGCAGACAATTCGTTCCACAACCCAAAAATATTTACAGTATTTATACAAACTTATTACAGTAACACAAAATAATGTACTGTATTCATATAAAATCATTACAGTGCACTAATACAAAATACTGTACAGTACAGTAAAAAACATGTAAAAAAATAAAATGCACTTTAGCTTATAATAGAATTGTTGGTGTGCGAGAGGTACAGTATAAGCAATGTGCTGCACTGGTTATCAATAAGAATGTACAATACTGTATCCACAAATGCAATTTGATAGACATGCTATATAGTATATACTGTACTGTGCAATGGTATACTGTATACAGTACATATGGACAGAAAGTTACCACCAGAGCGGGTCAGAACGCGGTAAAAGGACAGAACCGGAAGTGTGCACGGTGGGAATTTGCTCTTATTGCAAAGCATTGCTCTTAAACCAAGCTACAAATTTGTAAAAAGCTTTGCTTGTCTTGCAAAACGCTCTCAAACCAAGTTACTCTTAAATCAAGGTTCCAGTGTATATCTATCTATCTAATATATAAAGCTGAATGTGTGTGTGTGTGTATGTATGTCCGGGATTGGCATCTGCACCGTCGCAGATACAGCCACAAAATTTTGCACACTCACACGTCTGGACCCCAAAAGCGTCATAGGCTATGTTGTGAAGCAAAATTTTAACCCCGCGCGTTCCAATTTACCAATCAATTTTGCCCCTATCTACATAATGGGGAAAAAGTGAAACAAAAAGTGTATCCACACCGTCGCATTTACAATCACAAAATTTTGTACAGACACCTCATGTGACCCAGGGTATGTCATAGACTATGTTTTGACAGGAAAATTTAACCCCGCGCTTTACAGTTACTCTCCAAAAAACATGCCTTCATTAAAGTAAATGGAGTCTGGAACTACAAGTTATTAGTAGGAGATGTGAGTGGTTGCTATAGGAACAAAAGACATTCATAGTATAAGAAGCCTATATGTGAGGTAATAAGATGTCGGTGGGGAGACGGATAGAGACAGAGAGACAGAGAGAGACAGATAGAGACAGACAGACAGACAGGGAAAGAGACAGAGAGATAGAGACAGACAGAGAGACAGACAGAGACAAATGGTGAAAGAGACAGACAGAGACAGACAGGGAAAGAGAGCGAGACAGACCTGGAAAGAGACAGATAAGGAAAGACACAGATGGGGAAAGAGACAGACAGACATGCAGACTGGGACAGAGACAGGCAGACAGAGAAGGAGGAGACAGCCAGAGAGACAGACAAAGATAGATGGGGAAAGACACAGACCTTGATAGAGACAGACGAGGAAAGAGACAGAGAAATAGAGACAGACAAAGACAGGCAGACAAGGAAAGAGACAGACAGGAAAAGACACAGACAAAGAGACGGGGAGAAAGACGGGGAAAGAGACAGACCTGGGAAAGAGACAGACCGGGAAAGAGACAGATGGGGAA
Source organism: Anomaloglossus baeobatrachus (assembly GCF_048569485.1). Lineage (NCBI taxonomy): Eukaryota > Metazoa > Chordata > Amphibia > Anura > Aromobatidae > Anomaloglossus > Anomaloglossus baeobatrachus. Next base: position 155,112,847 of record NC_134363.1, on the reverse strand, counting down.
AGAAACTGAGAGATAGAGACAGACAAAGAAAGAGACAGAGACAGGCAGATGAGGAAAGAGGCAGACCTGGAAAGAGGCAGACCTAGAAAGAGGCAGACCTGGAAAAAGACAGACAGAGACAGACGGGGAAAGAGACATATCTGGAAAGAGACAGACGGAGCACATTACTTGGCCAATTTAGTTAAATCTGTGTGGAATATCTGTGGTGTTGAAATATATGTTGTGAAATGCTTCTATTAGTTTAGTTTTTGCCTTTTAATAATTACATTTATATCTATTTGTTTTATGGTTTTTGTGTGCAGAATACATTTTTGTTAATAATTCTATTTTGTTAACAGCAGTTATTAACCCGGGCGAAGCCGGGTAGTACAGCTAGTATCTATCTATCTATCTATCTATCTATATATATATCTATATATATATATATATATATATATATATATATATATAAAAATATATATATCTTATATACAGTATATGTATATCTATATCTATCTATCGCCATGGCCTCCCTTTTACCTTTTCCCTGGTGTTCTCCTACTCTTGCACCTCACGCTCAGCGTTTCCTCCCTACGGCATGATACTGAGTTGGCGCAACATTATCTGTACATCACGCCACAATAAAGACATTGTGCCAGTCCATCTAAGAAAAAGTCCAGTCAGAGATCCCGAAAGGTAAGAGATTCGCAAGTCTCCCAGTCCCATCCATCGGCCAGAGACTACTGACCTGGCTGATGTCCCAAAGTCCCGCTAACCGATCTACTCAACTTTTAACCCCTTGAATGAAGCACCTCTATCCTTGTTAGCTAGAAACTACAATGCACACCCTCAACTGGTGCTCCATTCATTCTTTATGGGACTGTTGGAGAAAGCAGAGTACCGAGCTCCAACAGTCAGTTGGAGAACCAAAGGAATCGGCCATCGAGCATGTGAACTGTCGCTCCATGAGTGGCCAGTGCTGAAGATCAGTGGTGGTCCTGCCAATCTATAAGATATCACCTATTTTGTAAAATTTCTTCTAACCAGAATACAACTTATTTGGTGGATTTTAGAGCATTTTACATGAGCAAATTATGCAAAAGATTGTTAGATGGAGTTAAGGAAATGTTACAATTTTACTAACAATCTGTATTTGATTGCTGCTCCATTTAGCCTGCAATAATTCCGTCTAACAAGGGTCTATACACTTCCACAGCCACTGATTATTAATTTCTGGTACATAATGACTTGTTACAATAAAACCGGCTTTCTCATTTGCATTGCATTCCTCTCTGGCTTATAATTCCTATTTCATGCCACTATTACCACCCAGAAACTGATTTAAGAAATTAGGATGCATAGCAAGGAGATTAGAAGAGAGAGACATAAAGATGTTAATCAAGACACCTAATTTGTCAAGTCTTTTCAATCAGTAATGGACTGAGAATGCGGCCTCCTGGGAAAATCTAGATGAATAGAGTCCGTCTACCCTGTAAATGACATATTTGCATATTATTTAATGTATTGCTTTGTAATCGCTCTGTACTACGTTTGTTCTCTTCATGTCAACAATACAAATCCTAATTGAATCTGGGGAAGCGAGAGAGGCGGGCAAATGCTCCGCAAGCATCGGAATGTGCGGAAAAGTGGTTATGAAATTAAATAGGGATAATTGCCTTTGGAAAACAGTTTTGTGGCTTTATAGGTCTATTATCCCCATTTGGTCAAACCCCCCTTCTCCACCTCTCTCCACCTCCCCCCTAATTCTTCACAGTTAAGCCAAATAAAGCTGAGGTTTATAGGAGCAGCAGATATGTCTTGTAAGGGTCTAATACGGAAGTAGAGTGGGGCATAGCGTTAGTGGAGGTCTATCTATTTTAGCAACTTAAGGCCGCTTTACACGCTGTGATATCAGTACCGACATCGCTAATGTGGATACCCGCCCCCATCGGTTGTGCGACACAGACAAATCGCTGCCCGTGGCGCAGAACATCGCCCGGACCTGTCACACTACTTACCTGCCTAGCGACGTCGCTGTGACCGGCGAACCGCCTCCTTTCTAATGGGGCGGTTTGTTCGGCGTCACAGCAACGTCACTAAGCGGCTGCCCAATCAAAGCGGAAGGGCGGAGATGAGCGGGACGTAACATCCCGCCCACCTCCTTCCTTCCGCATTGCGGGCGGCGGCAGGTAAGGTGAGGTTCCTCGCTCCTGCGGTGTCACACTGTGCTGCCGCAGGAATGACAAACTACATTGTACACGCTGCAGCAGCGATAATTGAGAATGGACCCCCATGTCACCGTTGAGCGATTTTGAACATTTTTGCGACGATTCAAAATCGCTTATAGGTGTCACACGCAACGACATCGCTAATGCGGCCGGATGTGCATCACAAATTCCGTCACCCGAACGACATCGCATTAGCGATGTTGTAGCGTGTAAAGCGGCCTTTATAGGGTATAAAAAAGTTAGCGTAAAAAAGTAAAATAAAATATATATACACAACATATATTTTATATATATACAGTGCCTACAAGTAGTATTCAACCCCCTGCAGATTTAGCAGGTTTACACATTCGGAATTAACTTGGCATTGTGACATTTGGACTGTAGATCAGCCTGGAAGTGTGAAATGCACTGCAGCAAAAAAGAATGTTATTTCTTTTTTTTTTTTTTTAAATTGTGAAAAGTTTATTCAGAGGGTCATTTATTATTCAACCCCTCAAACCACCAGAATTCTGTTTGGTTCCCCTAAAGTATTAAGAAGTATTTCAGGCACAAAGAACAATGAGCTTCACATGTTTGGATTAATTATCTCTTTTTCCAGCCTTTTCTGACTAATTAAGACCCTCCCCAAACTTGTGAACAGCACTCATACTTGGTCAACATGGGAAAGACAAAGGAGCATTCCAAGGCCATCAGAGACAAGATCGTGGAGGGTCACAAGGCTGGCAAGGGGTACAAAACCCTTTCCAAGGAGTTGGGCCTACCTGTCTCCACTGTTGGGAGCATCATCTGGAAGTGGAAGGCTTATGGAACTACTGTTAGCCTTCCACGGCCTGGACAGCCTTTGAAAGTTTCCACCCGTGCCGAGGCCATGCTTGTCCGAAGAGTCAAGGCTAACCCAAGGACAACAAGGAAGGAGCTCCGGGAAGATCTCATGGCAGTGGGGACATTGGTTTCAGTCAATACCATAAGTAACGTACTCCACCGCAATGGTCTCCGTTCCAGACGAGCCCGTAAGGTACCTTTACTTTCAAAGCGTCATGTCAAGGCTCGTCTACAGTTTGCTCATGATCACTTGGAGGACTCTGAGACAGATTGGTTCAAGGTTCTCTGGTCTGATGAGACCAAGATCGAGATCTTTGGTGCCAACCACACATGTGACGTTTGGAGACTGGATGGCACTGCATACGACCCCAAGAATACCATCCCTACAGTCAAGCATGGTGGTGGCAGCATCATGCTGTGGGGCTGTTTCTCAGCCAAGGGGCCTGGCCATCTGGTCCGCATCCATGGGAAGATGGATAGCACGGCCTACCTGGAGATTTTGGCCAAGAACCTCCGCTCCTCCATCAAGGATCTTAAGATGGGTCGTCATTTCATCTTCCAACAAGGCAACGACCCAAAGCACACAGCCAAGAAAACCAAGGCCTGGTTCAAGAGGGAAAAAATCAAGGTGTTGCAGTGGCCTAGTCAGTCTCCTGACCTTAACCCAATTGAAAACTTGTGGAAGGAGCTCAAGATTAAAGTCCACATGAGACACCCAAAGAACCTAGATAATTTGGAGAAGATCTGCATGGAGGAGAGGGCCAAGATAACTCCAGACCTGTGCCGGCCTGATCAGGTCTTATAAAAGACGATTATTAGCTGTAATTGCAAACAAGGGTTATTCCACAAAATATTAAACCTAGGGGTTGAATAATAATTGACCCACACTTTTATGTTGAAAATTTATTAAAATTTAACTGAGCAACATAACTTGTTGGTTTGTAAGATTTATGCATCTGTTAATAAATCCTGCTCTTGTTTGAAGTTTGCAGGCTCAAACCTATTTGCATCTTATCAAACCTGCTAAATCTGCAGGGGGTTGAAGAATACTTGTAGGCACTGTATATATATATATATATATATATATATATATATATATATACACATACACACACACACACACACACACACACATACACATACACTGGTATACTGTATACTAATATTGCCAGCTTTGTATGTTTGTCCCTTGTTCTTGAAAATTTACCCAACATACATCTGACATGATGAAAGAGTTTCAATGGAATCAAAATTATTAGCCTACATTGCAAATTCTATTTGTTAGAAATTTATGCAAATTGCCTCTTTAGAGAGGAAAAGGACATACATGTCAGTGTAAAGGGGGCTTTACACTCTGAGACATCGCTAGCGATTGCTAGCGATGTCGTGAACGATAGCACCCGCCCCCGTCGTTCGTGCGATATGTGGTGATCGCTGCCGTAGCGAACAGTATCGCTACGTAGCATCACACGCACATACCTGCTCACCGACGTCGCTGTGACCGTTAAACAATCCTTCCTTCAAGGGGGAGGTGCGTTCAGCCTCACAGCGATGTCATAGCGGCGTCAAACGGAAGCCGTCCAATAGCAGAGGAGGGGCGAGATGAGCAGCCGGAACATGCCGCCCACCTCCTTCCTTCCTCATTGCCGGTGGATGCAGGTAAGGAGATGTTCGTCGTTCCTGCGGTGTCACACACAGCGTTGTGTGATGCCGCAGGAACGACGAACAACCAGCGGCATGCGCCGCTGACGACATTTTGAAAAGGAACGACGTGTCAATGATCAACGCTTTTTGCCGTTTTTACGATCGTTGATCGTGCTCCTTGGTGTCACAAGCTGCAATGTCGCTAACAGCGCCGGATATGCGTCACTAACGACGTGACCCCGCCGATATATCGTTAGTGATGTCGCAGTGTGTAAAGCACCCTTAAGGAGGCTTATACGTCATGAAATGTTAAAATAGATATTGAAATTGCCTTTTTACAGAGAAAGGGGACTTTAACTCTGTCACCACCTAAGTCAGGGGTCCCCAACTCCAGTCCTCAAGGGCCACCAACAGTGCATGTTTTTAGGGTTTCCTTAGTTTTGCACAGGTGATAATTTAATCACCTGTACAGGTGATCATTCCAACACCCATGCAATGCTAAGGAAATCCTAAAAACATGCACTGTTGGTGGCCCTTGAGGACTGGAGTTGGGGAACTCTGACCTAAGTAATAATCCTAAAAGTCATTAAACACACTGCAGTAACACCAGTAAATATGGGAATCCTCCTCCCACCATATAGCATAAGCTAGCGTCAATGACACAACAGCACATGTGACATTAAAATATGTGTTTGTAATATGGTGGCAGAGACAGGAATCCCAGTTGCTGCATGGAAAAGTGCTGCCAGTGTGTAGTAAATTGCAGACACCCAAGACTCCACACATATAATGGGATTAGTTGTTAAATCGGCTATACATCAAAGCTGCACTACAGCCACCAGATTACAAGGTTACATGAAATTATAAATGCTCACCCATAATGTAAGAGTTGCGGTAATGCTGTCCAGGGGGCCCCGACGCTGCGTTTCGCGTAGGGCTTCCTCGGGGGGGCCAGAAGCCAAACCAGAATTTCAATTTGCAGACACAGTGTTTCTGGGGGATGCCCCTTGTCAGTGCAAAGTAAGAGATCTGATTTGGCTGCATGAGAGATGAAGACTGGGATCTAAGGTGTAAGATTTCTTCCTGTGTAGAGTGAAATTCCTGGCATGTCAGTATAAGGAGGCTTATATGCCATTTGATGCTCCTCTTGGAAATTATATACGATTGCTACTTCTGATAGGTAGCACTAGAGTTCATGTCCTTAGCTCAGGTAGACAGCAAACGTCAAACACTTATCTGAGGAATAGGCAGCCACCACAGACGTCTTTGGCGCAACAGGTGATGACTAGTGTAGACCACAGCAAGGAGCAAACTATAAATTTCACCGAAATCACCCCAGGGTGAGGTTAATAAAGGAAGTCAGAGGATAGCAACAGAGAGGAAAAACTGACAGCTCCCTAGAGTCATTAGCGTATGATCCAGTTTTTGGTGATTAGTTGTATGATATATTGTGTGGTGTGAAATACCCCTAGTGTCAGTTTATTGCCTCCATTTACCTTATTTCTTTCTGTGCATGTATTGTCTCTCCTCTGTGTCCGATTGCAGTGTGTATGTGTTTGGATTCTCCCCTGTTTGTGTTACATGTGGGGTGTGTTACTTTGGTCCCAACTCTGTATCTTATGTTTTCTGGTGCTGTCATTGTCTCTCACATGTGTCAGATTGCAGTGTGTATGTGTTTTGGCTTTCCCCTGTTTGTGTTATTTGTGGGGTTTGTTACTTAGTCCCGGCCCTGTATCTTATTTCTTCCTGTGCACAAATTGTCTCTTCTCTGTGTCTGACTGTGGTGTGTATGTGTTTGGGTTCTCCCCTGTTTGTGTTATTTGTGGGGTCTGTTACTTTGGTCCCGGCCCTGTGTCTTATTTCTTCCTGTGCACATATTGTCTCTCCTCTGTGTCCGATTGCAGTGTGTATGTGTTTGGATTCTCCCCTGTTTGTGTTATTTGTGGGGTTTGTTACTTTGGTCCCAGCTCTGTATCTTATGTCTTCTGGTGCTGTCATTGTCTCTCAAGTGTGTCAGATTGCAGTATGTATGTGTTTGGGTTCTCCATTGTTTGTGTTATTTGTGGGGTTTGTTACTTTTGTCCCGGCCTTGTATCTTATTTCTTCCTATGCACGTATTGTCTCTCCTCTGTGTCTGATTGCAATGTGTATGTGTTTTGGTTCTCCCCTGTTTGTGTTATTTGTGGGGTTTGTTACTTTAGTCCCGGCCCTGTGTCTTATTTCTTCCTGTGCACAAATTGTCTCTTCTCTGTGTCTGATTGTAGTGTGTATTATGGGGGGGAACGGCAGATTAGGACCAGGGGGTATATATCCCAATCGCCAGTCGGGGCCCACCGTGCTCCAGATGGTAATGGAGCTGCTAGCACCGTGTGGGTTAGGTGGAGAATATAGAGCTGGATGGCTCTGAGATAATCCAGGGAACCGGTCACGTGTGTAGTGACACGTCAGACCGGACGACAACCCATTTAGCGTTTCGGTGGAATTGGCGCAACCCCGACCACGTGTGCAGGGAACACATCAGGCCGGATGGTGACCAGGTAGCGTTGACCGAGAAGACCGCTGCAACAGCGCCCTGTCGGCCACGTGTGTAAGACACGTCAGGCTGAGCGGTCCTTCGATTAGCGTTTCTGGTCACTACTCGAATGGCCACGTGTGAAGAGGACACGTCAGACCAGTTAGTCACACCAGTAGCATTTGACTGGGAAGCCGAGGAGGGAAATAGGGTTCACACACCCAATCCAGGAACACCCTGTTAACTCCACAGGGGTTCTGGAATACGCTGTCCGTGCACGTAGGAGGCACAACCGGACAGGTGGTGCAACAGGTGCGTTGTCCGTGTGCATAGATGGCACTCACGTAGGAGGCACAACCGGACAGGTGACCCTGCAGCCACAGCCCAGTTAACGCCACTGGACTGCTATAGCACAACAGGAACGGTAACAAGGAAGCACGGCGCCTGACCCTCATGTGCTGAGCCATGAGTCTTGGCGTGACAGGCACCGTTCGCCTAGCCCTACCTACAGCTTCCAACAAGGCTTATGCCACCATGAACTCTAAATGAATATGAGTGAAGACTTCGCACCTCCATGTTGTCTCCAGCCCCTTTTATAACCTAGATCTGCCCCAAACCCAGGGTGGAACCACCAAGGTACAATAGCAGAGTGCCATATCATCAGCGACGTCACCAGCGGCCTATCCGGAACCGCCACGTCATTGATGACCTCATGGCAGACACGCCCCAAACACTTCACCAGTCATCGTCTGACGACCAATGGTGAGGCGGGCCTCTGCGACCCAGTGTGGAGTGGCCACGTGATCAGGACACCTGACATCCTCTGCCCTATCAGGGTCTGCCACCTCACGGACATGCGTGCCTGAGCATGCTCAGTAGCCTGAACAACAGACTCAGAAATCAGACTATCTGCCTGAGCATGCTCAGTAGGCACATCCCAGAACTTAGACACAGCACGAAGTCCAAGTACCTGTGCAAAGAGGCTGTTAGGATTAATTGTGGGAGCATGCTCAGTAGCCTGAACTGAGGACTTAGGATGCTTTACACGCTGCGACATCGCTAGCGATCTCATTAGCGATGTGACACGCCAGATCGCAGATGCGATCTGCCGAGATCGCACATGTGACCGGCGCTATAAAAACAACCTATGTGCGATCTCGGCAGATTGCAGATGCGATCTGGCGTGTCACATCGCTAAAGAGATCGCTAGTGATGTCGCAGCGTGTAAAGCACCCTTTAGTCTCAGAAATGACACAATGAGGCTGAGCATGCTCACTAGGCAAAACACCGGTTTTAGACTCTGGCTGGGGTAAATCGGTGCGCGCATTATCGGCTCTCCACACTTACACGTGGTGGAAGGAGCAGCCAACCAGATAATCCGAGGCACGGCCAAGAATGGCAGCCGACGCCTGGGCGCAACAGGAACCGCAGCAGGCTGCTTGCGGCTATGGCGGCGCCGGTTCGTAACAAGTGTGTATGTGTTTGGGTTCTCCTCTGTGTTATTTGTGGGGTCTGTTACTTTGGTCCCGGCCCTGCATCTTATTTCTTCCTGTGCACGTATTGTCTCTCCTCTGTTTGCAGTGTGTATGTGTTTGGATTCTCCCCTGTTTGTGTTATTTGTGGGATTTGTTACTTTGGTTCTGGCCCACCCCATGGGTAGGAGAGAGGTGGTGTTAGACCAGGGTACAGACAGAAGTTAGGATCATGCTGGCAGTCCAGACCTCGCCACCATAGGGTGTACCTCTGAGATAAGGGATAGCGCAGGGTCCCTAGCCGGAGGGCCAGTCTAGGTGCCCCTTGTTCAGTTACCCATCACTCTTGTGACAGTTATTGAGCGACTATTAGAACCTTGTAGACAGACACTATTTTATGTTTTACAAAAGTTTTTCCTTTAAGTCATTTCTGAACACTCTGAAATAAAACGTGGAACATTTCTAGATTTTAGAAAAGTTAAGGAGCTGAAAAATAATTATGACACTTTGATATAATATTCAATACATAGTTACATAAAACGTGAGTCATGCGATTCTTCTCAGCCTACTAGCGCTGCCAAATTTCAATATGACACTCAGAAAATAGAGCAAACTCTCTAAAGAAAAAGAACAAACTTTTCACAAAATTGCCATTTATCATTAATATATATCTGCCCTTGAAGCGATTTGTTTTAGCTGCTATGTGGGAGGATCAGAGCTGGATGTAATCTCCTCGAAAACAAAAAATAAACATGTTAGATGAGATATGACTGCGTGATGCACTTTACATTAATCATAAGTGCCGCGGATTAATCAGGTTTCAGATCTAGACGAAGTGTAAATATAATTGAAGGTTTGAGATGATCTTTTCATCCAACTTTGGACTTTACAGGTTGATTGATTGCAATTCGACCTAATAACATGGAGATTTGGTTGACAATCCTTTTCATTGTAACACAAGACACCCAACTGCTTTTTACATACAATTGTCCTCAAAAGTTTACATACCCCGGCAGATTTTTTTGCTTTCTTGGCCTTTGTTCAGAGAATATGAATGATAACACAAAATCATGTTTTCCCACTCATGGTTAGTGGTTATGTGTTGACACAAATGGGTTTGAATGACTAATAAAGGTAACATCCTCACCTGTGACCTGTTTGCTTGTAATTAGTGTGTGTGCATAAAAGCTGAGTGAGTTTCTGGGATCCAGACAGACTCTTGCATCTTTCATTCAGCCACTGACGTTTCTGGATTGTGAGTCATGGGGAAAGCAAAAGAATTGTCATTGGATCTACGGGAAAAGATAGTTGAACTGTATAAAACAGGAAAGGGATACAAAAAGATAATGCCAGTCAGCAGTGTTCAAACTGTGCTTAAAAAAAGGAAAATCAAGGGCTCTGTAAAAACCAAACCACAATCAGGTAGACCAATTTTAACTTCTGATTGAAAATTATTGTATACAAAGGAATAGCACACCAATAATAGGCATAAAAGGGGGGGTGTTTTCAAGAATGCTTTTTATTTTTTTACCCTCATATCCAAAAAAAATTACACTGCAGAATGAAATATAGCAATGTTTCGGTTACTGAACCCTTTGTCAGGGTAGGGATCAAAAATCCGAAGAAATGCAGCAGAACCAGCAGGTAAGGATGAATAAAATTTCTTGTTTATTGAAACATGAGAATAAAAATCTGCACAGGTACTGGCACCGACAGATATGAAGCTAATGATTATCCGACATGTTTTGACATTATGAATGTCTTATGGATTAAGACATTCATAATGTCGAAACGCATCGAATAATCTTCCTTCTGCTCCATATCTGTCAGTGCCAGTACCTGTGCAGATTTTTATTCTCATATTTCAATAAAGAAGTTTTTATTGATCCTTACCTGCTGGTTCTGCTGGATTTGTTTGGTTTGCTGATCCTTTGCCGCCATGGCCAGGGTGTGTTCCCTGCGGAGACTGTGACTGATTCCCTTACTTCACTCCATGGTGAGCGGGCTACTTTTCCTTTTTCCTTCATCAGGCTACGAATAGTGTAAGCGTGGAATATCTTTCTTAAATCAAAAAATGCAAAAAATCCTCTGGAATCACTGGCCTGTCTAGAGAGCCAAATAGAGTGTAAAAATTGCTATTGTCCATAGGAGACGGAACCCAGTGGTACAACATGCAGAATACAGCGTCAATTGTAACTTCTTCCGGGATGCCTGGATGGAAGGCTCGCACACCTCTTACCTTCCGGGATGCCTGGATGGAAGGACCGCACACCTGTTACCTTCCGGGATGCCTGGATGGAAGGCTCGCACACCTCTTAGTTTCCGGGATGCCTGGATGGAAGGCTCGCACACCTTTTACCTTCCAGAGATGCCTGGATGGAAGGCTCGCACACCGCTTACCTTCCGGGATACCTGGATGGAAGGCTTGCACACCCCTTACCTTCCAGGATGCCTGGATGGAAGGCTCACACACCTCTTACCTTCGGGGATACCTGGATAGAAGACTCGCACACTTTTTACCTTCCAGGATGCCTGGATGGTAGGCTTGCATACCTCTTACCTTCCGGGATACCTGGATGGAAGCCTCGCACACCTTTTACCTTCCGGGATGCCTGGATGGTAGGCTTGCATACCTCTTACCTTCCGGGATACCTGGATGTAAGACTCACACACCTTTTACCTTCCGGGATGCCTGGATGGGAGGCTCACATACCTCTTAACTTCCGGGATGCCTGGATGGTAGGCTTGCATACCTCTTACCTTCCGGGATGCCTGGATGGAAAGCTCGCATACCTCTTACCTTCTGGGATGCCTGGATGGGAGGCTCACACACCTCTTAACTTCCGGGATGCCTGGATGGAAGGCTCGCACACCTCTTACCTTCCGGGATGCCTGGATGGAAGACTCGCATACCTCTTACCTTCCCGGATGCCTGGATGGAAGGCTCGCACACCTCTTACCTTCCGAGATGCCTAGATGGAAAGCTCGCACACCTGTTAGCTTCTGGGATGCCTGGATGGAAGTCTCACACACCTCTTACCTTCCGGGATACCTGGATGGAAGACTCGCACACCTTTTACCTTCCGGGATGCCTGGATGGTAGGCTTGCATACCTCTTACCTTCCGGGATGCCTGGATGGAAGGCTCACACACCTCTTACCTTCCGGGATACCAGGATGGAAGACTCGCACACCTTTTACCTTCCGGGATGCCTTGATGGTAGACTTGCATACCTCTTATCTTCCGGGATGCCTGGATGGAAAGCTCGCACACCTTTTACCTTCCGGGATGCCTGGATGGTAGGCTTGCATACCTCTTACCTTCCAGGATGCCTGAATGGAAGGCTCACACACCTCTTACCTTCCGGGATGCCTGGATGGAATGCTCACCCACCTCTTACCTTCCGGGATGCCTGGATAGAAGGCTCAAACACCTCTTACCTTCCGGGATGCCTGGATGGAAGGCTCGCACACCTGTTACCTTCTGGGATGCCTGGATGGAAGGCTCGCACACCTGTTACCTTCTGGGATGCCTGGATGGAAGGCTCGCACACCTGTTACCTTCTGGGATGCCTGGATGGAAGGCTCAAACATCTCTTACCTTCCGGGATGCCTGGATGGAAGGCTCGCACACCTGTTACCTTCTGGGATGCCTGGATGGAAGGCTCACACAACTCTTATCTTCCGGGATGCCTGGATGGAAGACTCGCACACCTCTTACCTTCCCGGATGCCTGGATGGAAGGCTCGCACACCTCTTACCTTCCCGGATGCCTGGATGGAAGGCTTGCACACCTCTTACCTTCCGGGATGCTTGGCGTGGCTTTTATTTAGCTAGGCTAGTGCAATATCATCTGACGGCATTTTGCCAAACCAACTAATCAAAAGCTGCCCCAGGAAACCCAGAAGGTAAGGGATTCGTGAGCCTCCAGTCCAGCAGCCATAGATTACAGACCTGGCTGATGGACCGCAGTTCCGCCTCTATCTATCTAATGCCCTTTGGTCCCATAAAAAGAGTCCAATAATATAAATGGTAAAATATGTGGGGACCTTGTTATAGAATTTGCATTGGAGTCCATGAGCTTCAAATTATGGAGGCACATTGAATGCCTATCATTTCATAGTATGGAACAATATTTGATATGAGGCCAAGAGATTCCGCAGACTATCAGATGTTGCTGAGACTTGTATTTTTTGAAAATCCGAAGTACCACAGATTGTAGTGGTATAAGAAGGAGTCTTGGTGAAGCTTACAGGTAAGGAATTCCCAGTGTGAGATCTCATTTCCCTTTCAAATGCCGTCACTACATCTGCTAACTGTTAATCCTATGGCACGGCTACAGAATAAGTTCCGTTCTCGAAGATTAAAAATAAATCTAGTGGTCTGCTTGTCACTGGACTGAGTTACCTAAGCCCAGTACTCCGGGGTATATGCCATCTGGTTTCTTCTTATAGTGAATATATAACGTAATACTTCTTCATTCTCTTTATCCCAGGATTGAGCTCTTGAAAAGTGAGATGGGTAGATAATGATCTGAATCTTCTTAGCATTCAAAGATCCAATATTCGCCTTCATCTTTTGACAATTTACATATTTGAGAATTTTACTCCCAGGATTGGAAATCTTTGTCATTTATGATCCATTTTTCATTTACTACTTTTTCTTTTTTTTTTTAACAAACTTTTGTATCGATATTTTTGAATTTTTGAACTTTTTTGTAAATGTTTGCAGGTTTGACACAACTTTAGGGCAGTAGAGTTTACTGCGATATACTCAAGACTATTACCCTTAAAAAATACCGAATTTTAAAAAATACCGAAAATACCGAATAAAGATGTTCTAGTGCATTAAAGTCAGAAAAGTGATAAAAGAAAAAAAACAACAAATATGATGGTTCTGATGATAATGATAACATAAGAAGACCAATTGTTGAATGAAATGATCCATTTGTGGCCCTTTTCAGCTCATGCCATCGAGTGTTGCCAAATACCTTTATGAAATCTCCCGCTATGTATACTAATCCTTGAGTTTGCTCCGATGGGCATCCTATTTTGCGGTTCCTGTCCCTCCTTTCGGTGTTGATCACCATTCTCTTTTGATTATTAATGTGGACGACTCCTCTGGCACTATCCACTTGGGTGGGTGCACACTTTGCTCTGCTCTATTGCGGGAAAAGACAAAAACATTGGTGCGCTTGCGTGAGTCAGCAAGTTCTCTGCGCAGGCGCAAGATTTTGTCCAGTGATGTGGATGACGTCACCTTCATAATCCACATAGCCGGGCAAAATCTCACTTCCGGTAATGGAAACAGGAATGCCCTGACCAGCTGGTGCACATTTATGTTTTGACTCTGCCCGCAGTAGGGTAGAGAAAAGTGAGCCTGCGCGAGCCAGCAATGTCTCTGTCTAGGCGCGAGATTTTGTGCAGCTATGTGACGCAGGTGACGTCATCCACATCACCGAGCAAGATCTCGCGCCTACGCAGAGAACTCGCCGGCTCGCACTGTCGCACCGATTTTTTCGGCTCTGCTTGCAAAAGTGGAAAGCGGAATGCGCCTGCCAAGCAGGAAATGTCTCTGTGCAGGTACAAGATTATGCCTAGCTATGTGGATGACGCAGGTGACGTCATCCACATCGCTGAGTAAAATCTTGTGCGTGCGCAGAGAACTCACCAGCTTGCACAGTTGCACTGATGTTTTCAGCTCTGCCCACAATAGAGCAGAGTGAAATGCGCCTGCGTTGGCTGGCATCGTCTCTGCGAGATTTTGCTTGGCTATGTGGATGGCGTCAGAGGCGTAATCCACCTTTGTCATCAAAGTAGGACGGTAATTAGCACCGAAGAGAGAGATGGACACAAGACGCAAAATAGGACGCCCATCGGACCGGACCCAATGACTAGCATACATGGCTGGAGATTTTAAAAGGTATTTGGTGGGTCTACAGGCAGAGTCAGGGGATAAAATACATCTTTATACACGTAGAATGCCACACAGGCGCTGCTGAAGGTGCTAGTTTTGGTTTAGAACTCAAAAATCTGGTGACAGGTTCCCTTTAAGTTAGAAAAAAAGCAATAATGTGCACTAGATTTCTGAAATCTCACAGCTTTTAGTGGTACTGGTGCATAAAAAAATGCAATGTGTGAATATAGCCTAAGGCAGTGGCAGTGATCTCCCACCTGTATTGTACAGTTCCAGCTATTGCACTGCTGCAACCTCCAAGAGGCAATGATCTCCCACCTGTACTGAACAGTTCCAGCTATTGCACTGCTGCATCTTCCAAAAGGCAGTGATCTCCCACCTGTATTATACAGTTCCAGCTATTGCACTGCTGCACCTTCCAAGAGGCAGTGATCTCCCACCTGTACTGAACAGTTCCAGCTATTGCACTGCTGCATCTTCCAAAAGGCAGTGATCTCCCAACTGTATTTTACAGTTCCAGCTATTGCACTGCTGCACCTTCCAAGAGGCAGTGATCTCCCACCTGTACTGAACAGTTCCAGCTATTGCACTGCTGCATCTTCCAAAAGGCAGTGATCTCCCAACTGTATTTTACAGTTCCAGCTATTGCAGTGCTGCACCGTGCAAGAGACAGTGATCTCCCACCTGTATTGTACAGTTCCAGCTATTGCACTGCTACACCTTCAAAGAGGCAGTGATCTCCCAACTGTATTGCACAGTTCAAGCTATTGCATTGCACACCTTACAAGAGGCAGTGATTACCCACCTGTATTGTACAGTTCCAGCTATTGCACTGCACACCTTACAAGAGGCAGTGATCTCCCACCTGTATTGTACATTTCCAGCTATTGCACTGCTGCACCTTACAAGAGGCAGTGATCTCCGACCTCTATTGCACAGATCTAGCTATTGCATTGCTGCACTTTCAAAGAGACAGTCATCTCCCACCTGTATTGCACAGTTCCAGCTACTGCACTGCACACCTTACAAGAGGCAGTGATCTCCCACCTGTATTGCACAGTTCCAGCTATTGCACTGCACACTTTACAAGAGGCAGTGATCTCCCACCTGTATTGTACAGTTCCAGCTATTGCACTGCTGCACCTTGAAAGAGACAGTGATCTCCCACCTGTATTGTACAGTTCCAGCTATTGCACTGCTACACCTTCAAAGAGTCAGTGATCTCCCTCCTGTATTGCACAGTTCCAGCTATTGCACTGCTACACCTTCAAAGAGGCAGTGCTCTCCCACCTGTATTGCACAGTTCCAGCTATTGCATTGCACACCTTACAAGACGAAGTGATCTCCCACCTTTATTGTACAGTTCCAGCTATTGCACTGCACACCTTACAAGAGGCAGTGATCTCCCACCTGTATTGCACAGTTCCAGCTATTGCACTGCACACTTTACAAGAGGCAGTGATCTCCCACCTGTATTGTACAGTTCCAGCTATTGCACTGCTGCACCTTGAAAGAGACAGTGATCTCCCACCTGTATTGTACAGTTCCAGCTATTGCACTGCTACACCTTCAAAGAGTCAGTGATCTCCCTCCTGTATTGCACAGTTCCAGCTATTGCACTGCTACACCTTCAAAGAGGCAGTGCTCTCCCACCTGTATTGCACAGTTCCAGCTATTGCATTGCATACCTTACAAGACGAAGTGATCTCCCACCTTTATTGTACAGTTCCAGCTATTGCACTGCACACCTTACAAGAGTCAGTGATCTCCCACCTGTATTGCACAGTTCCAGCTATTGCACTGCTATACCTTCAAAGAGGCAGTGCTCTCCCACCTGTATTGCACAATTCCAGCTATTGCATTGCACACCTTACAAGATGCAGTGATCTCCCACCTTTATTGTGCAGTTCCAGCTATTGCACTGCACACCTTACAAGAGGCAGTGATCTCCAACCTGTATTGTACAGTTCCAGCTATTGCACTGCTACACCTTCAAAGAGGCAGTGATCTCCCACCTGTATTGTACAGTTCCAGCTATTGCACTGCACACCTTACAAGAGGCAGTGATCTCCCACCTGTATTGTACAGTTCCAGCTATTGCACTGCTGCACCTTACAAGAGGCAGTGATCTCCCAACTGTATTGCACAGATCTAGCTATTGCATTGCTGCCCCTTCAAAGAGACAGTGATCTCCCACCTGTATTGCACAGTTCCAGCTTTTGCACTGCACACCTTACAAGACGCAGTGATCTCCCACCTTTATTGTGCAGTTCCAGCTATTGCACTGCACACCTTACAAGAGGCAGTGATCTCCAACCTGTATTGTACAGTTCCAGCTATTGCACTGCTACACCTTCAAAGAGGCAGTGATCTCCCACCTGTATTGTACAGTTCCAGCTATTGCACTGCACACCTTACAAGAGGCAGTGATCTCCCACCTGTATTGTACAGTTCCAGCTATTGCACTGCTGCACCTTCCAGCACACGAGTAGTTATCAAGGCAAAGTTATGATACTCGTTTTGCAATTCCTTCTCATATCTTTTTTTTTTTAGATCTCTCCGTCCTCTTCTCTTGCATATCATACATATTTTGGAACATTTGTTTCTCATATTTTGTAGTTTCTGTTGAAATAGTCTAGAGAGTCCGGCGCGTTGTTTATACCCAGCCTGTATTCCCTGGTGTACGTCTGCTATACACATGTTGGAAGTTATGTGATTGTGTTGTCTAGTTAAGTCAGCATGTCTGTGCGTTTCGAAATGTGTAACGTAAGTCTGTCTCGTTTTATTTATGCAGGTCACTCTGTTTGTATCATCGTAATGAACATAACTCACACAACGGCATCCATCAAGCCGCAATCCTCCGAAACACGTCAACGGCCACAAAGTGCACATCTACCCTATCGGAGGAAGACGAACTGTAGACTTTTTTTTTTGCAACCAAGTGTATATATACTGTATATGTATATCATTCATTGTGTGACCTCTGTAAATAATTCCGGCATATCTGTGTGAGAATGTGATACACAGTATATTCACAATGCAATGTGTGCTTTGCATGTACTTAATTTTCACAGGGTGAGGGCTGTAAGGAAACGCAGACCAGCTGCGGTGGTAGAAGAAGAAAACACATAAAACTAGAGTTATTGTTAACATATGGATCTATATCATAAAACCTGCAATCTGACCATGACCATGACTTCAGCACATTGCTGTTACAAAAAATAAAAAAGAAACCCTGGATACATTTGTATTCCAAAACATGTCATAATAAAAGATTAACAGTTTAAAAAAATTGGAAATAGAAATCTTCCATGCTGCATTGCAGATTTCCTTTCCTCTTCTGACATTTCTCAAAATCCTGGGAAAGGGGATAATTGGATTTTAAAGATCTTAAGTGGAGCGTTATGTGCGTATACTTAGAGGCTCCGTTGGGATTTCCAGAGGCCACATGTAACAATATGATGCAGTACATGAACCGATGTGTCTAACTGTAGAAGAACAGCATTGGTGTGCGGCATTGAGTGCCACCATACGTCATGCCATAGACTAGTGGTCCGCAATCTGTGGTTCTCAAATATTGCAAGTCCTGACAGCTGCAGGTTGTGATTTGTAGAGATGTAATTGCCAGTAGAAGAGTCTGGCAGCTGCTGATCCCAATCTTAGGGTATGTGCACATGATCAGGACCTGCTGCGTCCTGGATGTGGCAGGTCCTGACTTGCAGTGCCATGAGTCTCCTCCGCAGGATACCGGCGCTGCTCGTGCCCATGATCAGGACCTGCTGCGTCCTGGATGTGGCAGGTCCTGACTTGCAGAACCGTGAGTATTCTCTGCAGGACACCGGCGCTGCTCGTGCCCATGATCAGGACCTGCTGCGTTCTGGATGTGGCAGGTCCTGACTTGCAGAACCGTGAGTATTCTCTGCAGGACACCGGTGCTGCTCGTGCCCATGATCAGGACCTGCTGCGTCCTGGATGTGGCCGGTCCTGACTTGCAGAGCCGTGAGTATTCTCCGCAGGACACCGGCGCTGCTCGTGCCCATGATCAGGACCCGCTGCGTCCTGGAAGCGGCAGGTCCTGACTTGCGGGGCTGCAATTCTCTTCCACAGGAGACCGTGGCTGCTCGTGCCGATGATCAGGACCCGCTGTTTCCTGGACACAGCAGGTCCTGACCTGCAAGGCTGCAGGTGTTTTTTTTTCTGGATGAGAATGGGACTGATTTTTTATATGCAACTAGGAGAGAAATTTTAGGCTGCCTATATCTCTGGCAAATGCTTTATTGGATAACCCTTAGACCCATGTCATACTGGGGTGCAGAGCCAATCAGCACTTTTTTTCTCGTGCCGTTTTGGCACGAGAAAAAAAACACAGAATGCTACGAGTGGCAGCGCAAATCGGACAGCATGCTCCAAATCAAGTCTATGGGTGCGTGAAAATCATTGGACTGCACTCAGATGACATCTAAGTGCAGTCCGATTTCTGCAGACTAGTAATATGTAGAAGATGGAGAAATTTTGGACTGCCCACACCCTTAAACAAAAGCCCTTTTTTTCCCCGACGCAAAGAAAAGACCCACATTAGTAAGTCAAATAACTTTATTGGAGAGTACCAAACATATTTTAAGACCACTCTCTTCTTTTACTACCACCTTTTTGGAAGGGTACGGTTGCAGCTCAAAACTAAACACCGGAAGTGCTGAGGTTATGCCGCCAAACTCCCGACACATGTTTCCCATAGCCGACTTCTGCCATCCACTGCGGCTTTCAACAACCATTAATCTCAACACCAAACAGTAACATAAAAGGGGAGGGAGGGTGGGCAGCTCTTGATCGCTGATCAAAGAGGCCGGAAGGACCTCAGGCACCAAACTATATACCCCCCAAGGGGGAGGGGGAAGGAGTACTGCAGCACATCCGGATCCGGGTCACCTAGGAAGAAGGTAAAAACAAACACAAGGAGGAGGGAACAAGCAATGTATGATTAACCCCTTCCAATGCGCCTGGGAAAAAAGAGGGCATAGCATGCCAAAATCGGGTTAACCAGTCAGGGGCTCCCCGGCAAATAAAGCCAAGCCCCCTCATTCTCCTCCTTTTCTTCAATAATGCTGCAATTATCTCATCAAAGGACTCAGATTACACTTAGCTGACACTTGCATCAAACTCTGATCAGAGTTTGATCCAAGTGTCATGAGCATAATGGAAAAAAATTCTCTCGCATGAGAGAATCTATGGCCATCTGGCGGCAACCTTAGTAGTAAATGTGACGCCCTGGCCCGGCCAGGTAGTCACAAATAGGGTCCCGCATTACACCTGTCCCTCATAGGTAACATACAGCCAAACATTTAAACCCTAGTCACCCCCCTCAGGGCTTGATGGACACACCAGGGTTGCGGAACCAGGCGGTTGGAAGACACCCACCGAAGAGTCTCAGACAGCCTGGGGCGGGAAAAAGCCAGTTGGTGTTTAGAGTCCAAGTTGGAGAGGTGTGTGGGCTGGAGCTTTGTGCAGCTCCAGCAAAGGAGAGAAACCAATTTGAGCAGGTGCCGAGGTAGGAGCCCTGGTACCTTTGGCTAGGAGGCAGACAGCGATCTCCGTCTGCAGGAGCCGGGAAGACGGCTCGGTGGAACCGAGGTGGACCGGGACAGGGTTGTAGCCCGCCGGTACCGACCTGGGGAACCGACTCGGAAACCGGAGCACAAAGAGGGGTACTCAGACCCTAAAGCTAGGTCCAGAAGCTACTGGGGGCTAGCTAATTAACTGATTGCGGCCAGGACTAGAGGTCCTGTCCCACCCAAAGTCCCGACTGAAGGCAACAGCCCAACCAGGGGGATAAATGGCCACCGCCATGGCTCAAAGATCCCACGGGCCAGCGTCTGCAGGCAAATGGCTCCTTAAGCGACAACAAGCCGGGAGCGGACTCCTGAAGTTGCAAGCACAGGCAGTCCACCATCCAACACAGGTGCAGGAGAAAGACAGAGACCACTAGCCAGATGGGGGACCAGACCGCAGCCGGCTGCGGCCACCGACCACCATCACCTTGGTTTACCAGAGACTCGTGTGTTTACTAATAGTGAGTACAACAGCACCCTCCGGTCGCCCATCTCCCTGCACAGCCAAACATCCCCCCAACGGATCCCAGGGCCACCATCCCTGCCCACGGAGGGGTTAACAACTTGCTGCACAATATCTCCCCCGGGTGCCCCGTAACTGCAGCGGTGGTGTCCACCTTCACAACATCCCGTGGGTGGCGTCACGAACTTAACATGGCTCCGGCCATACATCTACGTCCCCAAACCACAATCCCCCTTTTAGTTGAAGTGACCGCGAGACCCCCGGGTCCGGAGATCCTCGAGCCACCCACTGAAGGTCCGGATCCGAGCGGCTCGGCTGCCGAGCACAAGGTGGTACATAAATATGTGTGACGCCCCAGGGACATCGATCCAGCTCCAGGGACGCACAGGGTCTTCTTTTAATATGGCAAACAGGTATGTCAGATTTTGTATGTGTCATGACGCCACTCACGGCTTGCGGTCAGGGATATGGATGACCGCCACTGCAGATTTTATGAGCGTCTGGGGCTAATGGGGTCTGTAGTCAGATGGTGTGGCCTCCCGTGAGTGAGGCAGGCCCCAGTGGCCCAGGTGTGTAGAATAACGGGTCCCAGAATAACTCAGGCAGAGTCAAAAAGTCATTTAACTGATTTTTACTCACTCAGATGTTGCTGTGAGCTGACCCGGGCGTTGCTGTGATGAACTAGGTAGGACCAGGAGCTCCTTCAGGCCAGTCTGAGGGTAACAGGTTAGCGCAACTTCTTAGTACTTCTGTGTTCGGATAACCCCCTGACTTGAAGTACCATGGAGGTCTATCCAGGGAGTCACTACTGCCTTTTCTCCCCTTTTTGGACCGTTTGCCGGCAGCGTGGACCAGGTGAGATGGCTTCTGGCTCTGTCTCCTTATGGATCCCTGCGTTCCTGCTGAGGCTCGGACTCTGTCAGGTTGGTGAGGTACTTGTAGTTCCCCTCACCGGCAGGTTTAGCAGATAGTTACACTGGAGTCTGCTCAAAGGACCTGTACCCCGTACGTGCCTAGTCACCAGGAGCACCTCTTCTTCTGACTCCTCGGTGACCGTTCTCCCCCGCCAACTGTCACTACACCGCGCAGGGTCTGACTAGTGGCAGCGCGCGAGTCCGCCTCGCGACTGTCACGCTCCACTACCAGACTGGCTCTCCTCTCTTCCTTACAACCTCTGCACTTGAGCTCCCAGCCCCTCCACTCCACCTCTTGATGAGATTTGAAAGCTAGCCCCCCTCTGGAGACTATCCAAGGGTCCCCTCTAAGGGTGTGGGAGACTTGGTTTCTATGTGTCTGTGCGTACACACCACATTCTGGCCTTTAGGATTACCTGGAAGTACTGTGCCAGCATGGGTGCAGTACTCAGTGGTGCCTGACCGGGTAAGTGGCGCCACATATGCACCACCAGATTTCTGCAAGTTGCCAGTGCAGACTGTGCAAGTGTATGGAATATCTTGATACGTTCCTTTATTGTCCATCCTCTACTAATCCTTGGCTTCCTCCTGACCTGACCACAATTTGTCTTTTCGCTTCCGCTGTTGACCCTCATGTCTCTGACCACAATTTAATAAACAGGTGCTAACTGTCATCCAGTGAGTAGAGAGGAGCGTACCAGAAGTATTAAGCTCAATGTTTGTACAGAACACAGACTTTACCAAAAAAAGCAAAGCTCTGGTGCTTTACATATGCAAACCACTCTTGTGAGCATTGCTATGCTCGTGGACACTCAGTGCTCAGGCCAGTGCGAGGCGCTTGAAGCATGGGGGTAACAACAGCGCTATTGGATGCATAAGAAAAAAAAAGTAGAAAAACCCGAACTGCCCAATTAGTCACTTCCATTGGGGTTTTGTCACGCTGGCTGGGTGTAACAAGTGTGGCGAAGTGTTCAGACCTATGTGCATCTGAAGCATCAAAAAAAAACCCACACAAAAAGGGTGGCACTGGGGTCACAAAAACAATGGGAGGCCCTGGAATTAGTGAGAGGAGTATCTGGGCACCTTCTATCCTCACCTGCAACTGTCCCTTCTCTCCTCACCAGTACCTATACAGTCTCCAAACAGGAACCTGGGACCCTCAAAATACATTATAGTGACCCTGACTAGTGAGGGGTAGGTGGGGTTCACTAGACCTCACCGCTGCACTAACAACACACCAGGGAAGTAAAGGCAAACAGAGGAAAAATAAAGAAACAAAGATATTGCCTGAGCACAGGAACTTGACTTGCAGAACTTTCCTCAAAGGCGGCCTGGACACAAATGACTTTGTATCTTCAGCAAGGAATGCTGGGATACATCACTATTTAAAGCTGAAGGGCGTGACTACAAAGTAAGTGCAGCTGATCACTCAGCAAGGAACTGCTGTGGAAAAAGCTGCAATAGCAAAACTGGCACTTAACCACTTCAGTGCCAAGACAAATGAAACCCATTTAAATGAAGAGAGCCAGATGAGAGGTTCCTGTCCAAAGGCTGTCACTGGTCAAAACATGCAGGGAGACGATCGTGACAGATTCAGGTCAAGTCCGGCAGAGCCTGCCAAACCGAACTTCCATGGGTCCGTTCATCTCTACCAGAGAGTACTTTGTAATGCGGGGTTTCTATGCAGCAGCGGCCAGAACCATAAGAGAGTAAAGACCAGGGATCTCTAAAATCAGCACCCAGTTGTGCCAGCACCAAGTGGACTTTGGTTATTTCTCCTTTTGCAGCTAAGAATGTCAAAACATCATGTTTTCTCTTCTTATAATCTGGGTCTTGTGGGAGGAAAGAGTTTGGAGTCGTTTTGTATCCCATCCAGAGTATTCCTGTAAATCATTACCTGATTGGTTATTAACGGACTACGCCGCTTTCCTGACCATATTAAAAACACGTCTATTAAAAAACACAGTTATTCTCACTGACATTGTTTCAGTCTGGTAAAGTAATAATTAAAGGATTTTCCTTAGAGGAAACTAATGAATGATGTCAAGGTTTAAGAACGCAGAATTCCAAGAATATGACATTTAGAAGAACATGTCAAAAATTCCAAAAAGAACTTTATGAACTTTTTTTTTTTTCTTTCTGGCAAAATTCAAGTTCTTATTCTTAAAACTGAATTCTTGAAATATTATACCAGATAATGAGTCTTAATCCTACGATCGCGGCTGCACTCTTCTGGAAGGCTTTCCATTAGTTTTTTGGAACACGGTTGTAGGGTTTATGCCCATTTGCGTCAGGCAGTAATGATGGATTATAAGAGCTATATTTTTTTTAGAAACATTTGCATTTATATGTTTTTCACTCGGCATTGACTGCTTAATGTGACGAGTTTATACCCTTTATTGGGAAAAAAAATATGTTGAAGCTTGTACTACGTCAATCTAAAATATAAGCTGACTTTTTTTTTACCACTATTACAATATTCTATTTTTTTATATGAATTATTATTTTTGACTATACAGAAGATCTAGTTGGAGAATAATTGCGCTGCAGACTTTTCACTGAAGGATGAAATTACAAAGCTGTTATAAAGCAAGAAAAGTTGAAAAAGTGATTTGTGTTATATAATTTTGGCCTCTATCATCTTAGGCAGAGAAAATATGGCTCCAGAATAGTAAAATTGCCCATCAAGACATTTTTGGCACAGATTAACTCATCTTTAGTCCTCTTTCACACATCCGTGCATTTAGGCTATGTGCGCACTTACCGGATTTTGCCGCGGATTTTTTGCGGTTTTGCTGCATGTTTCGCTGCAGAAAATGTTCATAACATCTCTGCAGTGAATCACCAGCAAATCCTATGGAGAAAAAAAATCCTGTGCGCACTGGGCCTGGGCGGAATTTGACAGCTGCATGTTTTGCTGCGGGAATCCCGCAGCAAAAACAAGTGCATGTCACTTCTTTTCCGCACATCGCTGCGGGATTTCACTCCATTGACTCCAATGTTAATGAAGAAATCCCGCAGGGAATAACGCAGGCAGCAAATTCTGTGCGGTTCACTGCGTTTTCCTGCGTTATTCCCTGCGGTATTTCGCGGTTTACCTCCGGTAATGTACATCGCTTGTCTGTGGTTTGCAGGGAAGTGATGTCATTACAGGAAGAGGAAGCCGTGCAGAGAGTAAACACACACATCACAGACACAGACACACACAGACATCACAGACACATAGAACACAGACACAGACACATAGAACACACATAGAAAGAAAACGGAAATATAGAAAACAAAGAACGTGGGTTCCGCTGTATATTTACCGTCCAGCCGAGGTAAGCACACAGCGGCGGCCCGGTATTCTCAGGCTGGGGAGGGAGAGGGGCAGGGGTAATGTCCCCCGCCTCACTCCCCCTCCGGCAGCCGAGAATATCAGCCGCAGCTGCATTCATTATGCGGCAGCACTGGCGTGTCCTCGGCTCTTCTTGCCGCCGTGTAGCAGTGGCAGCAAGGTAATACAAGGGGTTAATGATGGTGGGGGACCACCGCCATTAACTCCAGGCTTGATCATGGCAGCGTCTATGTGACAGCTGACATGATCAACCCGTAAGTAAAGTGAATAAAACACAGACACCGAAAAATCCTTTATTTTAAATAAAACAAACAAGCCTCGTTCACCATTTTATTAACCCCTCCCGCACCAAAGCTCCGGCGTAATCCACCGCTCCGGCGTAATCCACAGGTCCTGCGCTGCTTACATCCAGCCACGACTGTCACAGACACAGCGCTGAATGAAAGCAGCAGACAGCAGAGGTAATTACCGGTCATTTCCCACGGCCGGTAATGTGAACTCACTGCCGACCGTGGGAAATGCAGCGATCTGTCCTCTATCCGTCTATCTATCCCTCTATCTGTCTGTCTATCTATCTATCCCTCTATCTATTCTTCTGTCTATCTATCTACTATCTCAGGATTAAATGACTTTTTTTTTTTTTTTCTTCAATGTGCTTTATTGCATTGAATGCAATAAAGCACATCCCACCCCGCACGCGGCAAAACCGCGGCAATACCGCGAACAATACCGCGGTAAAACCGCAGCAAACCGCATGCGGTTTTCGGGTGCGGTTTCCCGCGGTTTTTTACCGCGGGTGCGGTAATCTTTGAGAGCATGCGGAATTTTCTCAAGAAAATTCCATTTCCCAGTGCGCACATAGCCTTAATGTACGTGTGTGACGGTCCATGGGGAAGGTGCCTAAGGCCATCTGTGTGTCGGGTGTGTTCTATGTGTGCTATCTGTGTGGCATCCAGATAGCACACGGACAGCATGAAATGGTATACTTACCTGTCTCCGGCGCTGCTGTTACTTCCGGGTTGGCGATGAGTGCAGTGAATTTGCATGAGCTTAATGAGCGGCCCGGAAGCAACAGCAGAGGCAGAGACAGCAGCACTGTAGACAGGTAAGTATAACAATTCTTTATGACTATGTGTCTTTTGTTTTACATGTGCTGTCCCTGTGATATCAATGTGTCATCCGAATAGCACACGGACAGCATGAGCTGGTATACTTACCTGTCCCCGACGCAGCTGTTACTTCCAGGGCCACGGTGAGTGCAGTGAATATGCATGAGCTTAATGAGCGGGCCTGGAAGCAACAGGAAAGGCAGAGACAGCAGCACTGGAGACAGGTAAGTATAACAATTCTTTATTATTAATCCTATTGTTTTACGTGTGTTGTCCCTGTGCTATCAGTGTGACATCCGGATAGAACACAGACAGCATGAGCTGGTATACTTACCTGTTTCCATCACTGCTGTTACTTATAGGTTCGCGGTGAGTGCAGTGAATATTTGTGAGCTTAATGAGTGGACCCCGAAAGTAACAGCAGAAACAGAGACAGCAGGGCCAGGGATAGGTAAGTATAAAGATTCTTTATTATTATGTGACCTGTGTTTTTCATGTGCTGTCCTTGTGCTATCTGTGTGACATCCAGATAGCACACGGACAGCATGAGCTGGTATACTTACCTGTCTCCAGCGCTGCTGTTGCTTATGGGTCCGCAGTGAGTGCAGTGAATATTCATGAGCATAAGGGACAGGTGTTTTCTCTGGTATGTGTCAGACGGATCACATCAGTGTGCGGTCCGTGTGACACCCATGCTCCTGTCAGAAAATGTACATGTCGCTGTGCAAAGCACCGTTCACACGTGCTCCACACAGATGTGTGCAAAAATCCATTGAATTTAATGGTTCTACGTGTGCCTGTGTCTCCGGTACGTGTGAAAACGGACGTCACACGTACCGCAGACACGGATCTGGGAGGGAAGCCTTAAGCCGGGTACGCAAGAGTATAAGCAAAATAATCTACGATACATCCACAATAAAAATTATAAGGTTTAATCCATAATCATCCGTATGCTCCTTTTGTCCATCCGCGACTTCTGTTTTTTTTAGAGGACAAATACAGTTTTCTCCTTTTATAATTGTTACGTAATTGTTTTAAAAAATACATGACATATGGATTGTAACTATTATGTGATTTTTGTACACCCATTGATTTAGAATTGGTTTATCTAATCCAGAATATGGATTAAAGTGGTGCATGATTGGATTTTTTACAGCAGGCCATCGGTCCATGTGTAAAAACGTTCATGTGATTGCCACATTGGCTTGTCTTGGAGTGTTTGCTGCCCTTGTGCTACCAGTTTTGCACGCGGACATTTAATACGTTTGTCTAAATGAACCTTTAGTTGTATAATAGATTGCTTTTGTGGAAAATTGGTGCCAAAATTCTCACAACATCTTGATGAAAACCTCATGGAATCATAGAATGGTAGAGTTGGAAGGGACCTCAAGGGCCATCCAACCCCCGGGGAGTGCAGGTTTATACAGCTTCCGCTTGAAGATTTCCATTTAACCAAAACAGTGGAGGCTATTGTAGCTGAAAATTTGGTAACAGCTCCATATTAATGCCTATGGATTTAGAATGGGAGGCCATAATAGCTTCTATAAGTCTCATGTGTAGGTGTCCCAATACTCATAACCATACACTATATATGTGGGAGAATAAGGCTACACATAAGGAAGAAGGTAAATGAAGAGCAAATGACTGCAGGATAGAAGCTGTGCTAATATATTAGAAAGGATCAACCACCAGGATTTTCATATATAAACTAAAGCCAGTGCTATACTGGCGCTATCATGCTGATTCTATACATACCTTTAGTTGTGAGATCGGATGTATAGTTTCTGAAATACAGGCAAGTAAAGTTTGTGAAATGCACTGTTATTTGATTGATAGCAGCTACAGAATATCTAATAGGTGGGTCAGATTTTGCTAGTTATTCTCGCCCCTGTCTGCCTGCCTGTCCTTCCTCCTGTCTCTGTTATTACAGGGGGAGAAAGGAGAGAGGAAGGACAGGCAGGCAGACAGGGGCTAGAATAACTAGCAAAACCTGACCCACCTATTAGATATTCTGTAGCTGCTGTCAATCAAATAACAGTGCATTTCACAAACTTTACTTGCCTGTATTTCAGAAAGTATACATCCGATCTCAAAACTAAAGGTATGTATAGAATCAGCCTGATAGCGCCAGTAAAGCACTGGCTTTAGTTTATATATGAAAATCCTGGTGGTTGGTCCGCTTTAAGTCCTGTTAGCTCGCACTTCAAATCCAGCCTTTATTACTGGGATAGACACTCCCACAAGAGAAAAATCAACTGTCATCTGAGAACCAGACTTATGTGGGCACATTTGTGTATGAGCGTCTATGAACGTGGTCTGCAGATTAGTCTCCTTGATGGAGTCAAGTGCCGTATGTTTGTTAGTTTGGACACCAACAAGTAGAAAGTGGTGGACGCAAAGTTTCCAGGTAGCACAAAATAGGAACTTTAAAAAAAAGAAAAAAAGAGAAGAAATTCATGGGTTGAAATCTACTTACATCTCAATTAATGATCAAAACCAAATTTTTGGAACACAGCATTTTTAACAAGAGGTCCATGAAGTCATGAAGTATTATAGAAGACTTTTAAAAAATTCCTTTCTTGACATGATTACAATGAATTAATGGCACGCGTGTTTGGACGACCTCGGTTAGGCTTCCTAAACTCTAATTACAGCCTTTAGCCAGATATGGTTTGGAATTAAATCTTGGCTCGGGCTGGGATTGGAATTGACTTGGTGGTCTCCACCTATTCTCCTGTGAATCATTGCTGAAAATGAACCACCAGAATAAAGCATCCTGAAACGTATCGAGCAATAGCTGGAGCAGAGAGCGATATCTGGTAATGAGGTGTCACCGTGAGTTAATGTGTCAGCTATCTAAATCTCACAGACATGAGCGCAATCCGATCTGTGATTGCTCATTACACTGCAAGGTAAAAAGAAGAAACCGGACCAGCAATTAAAAGAACCCATCCTGGATGGCAAATAATTTGCAGGACTTCGTGTATTCACGTCAGTAATCCACTGGTTTGCTTTTTTTTCTGGACCGAGGCTGAGAAACAACAAATGTCTGCGGTTAATGGGTGTAATCTTAAGAAATATCTGCTTATAAAGCATCTCAGATACGCAAGAGCATGAGCAGACGCCAAACTACACCCAACACATGTCACCATCACAATGTGCTGCAATAACAGCGCTGTCCGGCCAAGATTAAGTCATCTTAGCTCTGTCTGGATTGCCTTTGAGAGAATGCATATTTTATTGTTTGGGTTTGCATAATAATTGATCAGATCTAGAGATGAGTGAACCCGAGTTTCGGTGTTCGGTGTTCGGACCAAATACAAACTTTTCCCAAAAAAACAGATTTCAGGTGCTTTACGTTTGCAAATCACTTGTGCAATGTTCGTCTCTGCACGCATTTGGTGGCATTGGACTCTGTTCACACTACAGTGTCTTGCAAGCAACCTGATGCTTCAGAGTTTTTCAGACAAAACCAGGCATCGGCTGGTTCAGGTTCACTGGTTTTCAGCCCTGTGGGAGTTAATTCCTGCAGACTGGTGAGCAGGACCTAAGAGCTCAGGTTGCTAATTGCTACGTGTAGCTGTCTCCTTTATATTTAAGGTGCTGGTTTCTTCAAGTATGTGCCGATAATATCTTCAGCGATTCCAGTCTTAGTGGTGATCATGTATATGGTGATCTGTAATTGCGATTTTGAGTGGTATGGAAGTTCCCCTGTTGTGTGTTTACTTCCTTCCCTTTTCTTTATTTCCCTGTACACATATTGTCTTTCCTTTGTGTTTGAGTGCAGTGTGTACAAGTTTTGG
Source organism: Anomaloglossus baeobatrachus (assembly GCF_048569485.1). NCBI lineage: Eukaryota > Metazoa > Chordata > Amphibia > Anura > Aromobatidae > Anomaloglossus > Anomaloglossus baeobatrachus. Next base: position 155,083,040 of record NC_134363.1, on the reverse strand, counting down.
TTCTTTGTTGTTAGTGTTATTTCTGTAGGGTTATGTTATTGTGTTTCCGGCCCACTCCAATGGTGGTGGAGATGGGGAGTAAGAACAGAGCTCGGACAGGAATCAGGGTCATGCTGGGGGCTCAGACCTAGATACCATTAAGCCTACCTATGAGATAAGGGACAGCTTAGGGTCTCGAGTCTGAGGGCCAGCCTAGGAAACCCTTGTTCCATTATTACAAACCCCGTGACATGCGAGCATCGCTGTACTCAGGTACACTCGGTGCTCTGCCCAGTGACAGCCGCTTGCAGTGTTTGAATGGCTTGCACTGGGGGTATAACATTATTAGATGTAGTGTGCCCCAAAAAAGTAAAAAATGGAAAAACCCTGCCCACCAACCCCTGGAAGTGGTCTGTTTATGGCTGGCTGTAAATGGGCGGAGACCTGAACTGCTCAATTAGTGACACCCAATTAGTGACTTCCATTGAGGCTCAGGTCAAGTCCGCATCTCAACTGAACTTTATTAACAGTCCAGCTACACCCACCAAACCGAAATTCCACAGGTCTGTTCATCTCTAATCAAGTCGATTGATCAGTTCTTTTCTTTTTCCTCCATGTTCTTCACTTTCCACCCACATTCCCAAAACACATTTTGACAATTTGCTGTCTACGAAAGTGGCCGACCACTGGTGGGTACGGAGGTGGCATTCACCCCATGTCCTATATATATAGAAAGACAGGTGGTACATAGTAGGTGGGGTATCCAGTTTCAGATTTTGCATTGGTGCCCAAATGACACCTCTGACCGCTGGATTGACATTTTGGTTCTTTTCTTTTTTAAAATGGCTAATCTAGTCTAGTTCACCACTCTCAGCAATGCTGATAGACGTCCCTAGTCTATACCACTCTTGGCAAAACCAGTAGACTGCTTGCCTAGAGAAAATTCAGAAGAAAGAGTAGCAAACACTTCTCTGGGCACATTTCTGTCTCATAAATGGGGTTGTCACCTATGTGATGGGTCATCAAGCTCAACTGTGATTTTCTTCCTTTAGTTTTTTAACGTAACGCTTCACCAATTTACATGTCATTTCAGTTTTAGTATATACAGTATGCTGCCTGAGCAAGCACTCTACATCTAATTAGCTGGTCTTTAAAGTAAATCAACTCAGGACCATTAGTGCATAAGGCAGAAACTCTAAGGGCAGAGGCAAACGGCTGTAGATTCTCTCATCCGAGAGAATTGGGACCATTATGCAAATGACACTCTGATCAAACTCTATTAGAGTATCAGCTTAGTGTGATCCAATTCTGTCAGATGAGAAAATTGGGTCACCCTGTGAGGAGAAGATGGAGAACAACATTTCTCCATCTTCTCCATTGTGTAAGTCCACAGAGTGCAGTCCAATGACTTCCTGTCACGTTAGGTGAAGTACCAAGAGAGTGGCAAAAGGTAAGGGAAGGGGACCCCTGCATCTAGGGAAGAGAGAGATGGTGACCCCTGTTAAACCTACAGCTGGTCTCTGGGTTCCCTCACCACCTTAGATAGGTTCCACACCAATGCACCGAGCCGGATACCTGACCCTAGGTATCCCTAGTGCTGGACCCTGAATAAGGAACGGGTGGGATAAGCTCTTCGTCAACCCCACTAAATACTAAAGGATGACACACAGGGAAAATGCATGAACTACTTATTCACAGATGACTCAGGCAGGAGTTTAGAAAGGATACCACAGATGAGTACAAGCAACCTGCTTACAACCAGAGCTAGAATGAACTGATTAATATCACCAGTGCTAGTCCAGAGGAAAAGGGAGTATTTAAGCACCAAGAGAATACTGATAATCAGCAGCTGGGTGGAAGGCGAGCTCCTGCTGGGTCCAAAAGGGGAAGAGATGAAAATCCAGCAGGAAAGCTACCTATACCAATGAATACTGACAGCAGGAACAATGGAAAGTCAGGGAGCATTTTGCACAGCTAAACACTGTGACCTTCTATGGCCAGAAACCCCATGACTGTCACTCACTCATTGACTTTCATGGCCAAGTGTGATCTGAATATCAACTCAAACATGGATATTCAGTTATTTTTTCCTCGGACAGACAAGGTCTAAAGGGTACTTTACACGCTACGACATCACTAGCGATCCCGTTAGCGATGTCAAATTCTAGATCGCAAGTGCGATCTTTGGAGATCGCACTTGCGTAAAATGACCTATGTGCGATCTACAAAGATCGCACTTGCGCTCTAGAATTTGACATCGCTAACGGGATCGCTAGCGATGTCACAGTGTGTAAAGTACCATTAAGGAAAAAAATCTGACATGTGAACGGCCCCATTAGTCAGAGTGCAATCCGATATTTTGTCGGATCGCAATGGGACCAAAATTACAGGAGTGTGCCCCTGCCCTTACATTGTGTCACAGGCTGAACTTTTATTGGAATTTTTTCCGACAAATCCACAACTAATATTTTTCTGATTCTCTCTCAATATTTCATAGCTTTGAGATAGATTCAACCAATAACCTAACATTTGTCCGCTGCCCTCCATTTTTTATTCACTTTCCACCAGAAAAAAAAACCAGGTAATTGTCGTGACTGCCTTAGAAGGACAGTGGACTCTATGGTCTACGGCTGCGTCTACTATACTGGAAGTCACGCGTGACACCTCAATGACAAGGTTAATTCTGTAACCTAGTTGAAGAATATTGAGAATTGTTTGTCTACAGCTGTGTACATCAGGAACACTCCGGAGAGAATTCATGGACTGGACCTTCTCCAATATATTTAATATCCAGTGACGTTCCATGTGCACGCCGGTGTGACCTCCGCCACCGCTGTCAGTGTCCTCCAGTTAGTGATAGTTTATAATCTCCTGGGTAATGAAAGCTGAGGTTTATGGTTGTAATAAAATGTTTGCCTGACAACTAAGAATCCAAATAAGGCGACTTCCATATGGTGGAAAATACATCACTGTTCCAAGCCAATACCAGATTTACACAAACCTGACCATATTAATCTTATAGCTATGTCAAGCACCTCTCGAAAAGAGGCTACAGCACTTGGAGTTGGCACGGTAGAAGCATTCAGATATATACAGTGCACCGGAGAGAGGCCATTGATATCTAACCCATAAATTATAAGGCAACACAACAATCCCAAGTGGAGATTTGTCCTTGCGTTGCCGTATTCTTCCCCATTGACCCTATGTCTACTGATGCTATACCTCTATCACTTTTTGGGCTCTCTCACATGGCCTTAGATCTCTTCATGCTAGAGAATCAGGCCGATTATGCCAACGTCACTCAGAACAAACTCTGCTGCTGTTTGAGTTGAGTGTCACCTTAGTGTGAGAGAATCGGAGCACAGTTGCGGAGAAGACGGAAAACAATTTCTCCATCTTCCCCATTGCTTTTGTCCATAGATCTTCTCATGGCAGAGAATCAGCAGGAATTATGTCAATGTCACTCGGAATAAACTTTGCTAGAGTTTGAGTCGAGTGTTATCATAGCGAGAGACAATCGGAACACAGTTGCGGAGAAGACGAAGACCAATTTCTCCATCTTCCCCATTGCCTGTGCCCACGGTAAATGGACTGCACTCCAATGTTTAACACGTACCCATAGACTTGTATGGGTTGCATGATTCAAATATTGGAGCCATTCGCAGAACGTTGCGATTGTTTACCCATGCCGAACTGGCAGGAGAAAAAGATTCCGCTGGGAGCTCACTTAGGCGGCGCACGCTGTACTCTGCTGGGATTTAAAGAAACAGTCTGCATGTTCCTTGTTGTGCTGCTTCTGATTGCAGGATTGCTCCCTGCTTATAAGGCACCTTCTCCCTATGAGTGGTGCCTGGGCAACATGCTCATTCCTATAGAACGCTGCTAGGGTTCAGGTCCTTTCTGCTGTGCTCTGCGATTACTGACTGTGCTGCATTCTGCTCTGTAAAGATGCTTACTTCTTTTTCTCCACAGAACTTTCAGCAGCTGGTCCTTTTTACCTGGTCTCACCTTATAGTCCGGATCCCTATACTGCCCTCTGGACCTTCAGGTCCTTCCGGAACTCTCCTGATTTCTACAATGGCCGGATTCGCTTCTCCAGGAAAAGTGCAGAGCATTCCGGATTCCTTCTACTACAGGATCCGCTTCTCTTGGATGGTACAGAAAATTACGGATTCTAACCTTCTATTGAGCCGTCATTCTACTGACTAAGCCAGGACTCTAAACAGACTGTCTGACCCTCCGTAGCCATGACCATGATAATTCCTGTATAAGGGTTCCCTCGCCAGTAGCCTCTCCGGGGGTGCTCAGCATTGGTCGTCTCTCTGGCAAGCGGTAAGCCAGGACTCTAACGGACTGTCTGACCCTCCAGAGCCATGACCGCGATAATCCCTGTATAGAGGTTTCCTCGCCAGTAACCTCTGTTAGGGTGCTCAGCGTGAGTTGTCTCTCTGGCAAGCGGTTGTCGGACCCTCCGGGGCTGTGGAGGGATAATCCCTGTATAGGAGTTCCCTCACCGGTTGCTCCACCGGCGGTACTCTGCACCGTGACCCTTTGGGTCCTCTCACCACCTGCTCTGTAAACCAATCCCTTAATAAACCATCTTCTATTTTCTCCAAGTTCTCTCTGGTCTCTTGTTGTATCGGGTAATCTGCTACCATCAGACCTCCGGTGGTCTAGTGAGTCTACAGTACATCTCCACGTCTCAGCCATACTGTTTAAATCTTAGCGTACAGTGAGAAGTATCAATCTTTATGCAGTAGGCACATGGATTTCATATGATTTTTTGGCACATTTAAATTTTTGGAAAAAAAAATATTTGCATCAATGAATATATGAGACAAAACATGTGTTATTCCTTTAATCTAGTCACTCGATGAGACATGAATACATAGCGATCCAGTCCTACGGTTCACGCTGTTATATAAGTGATTCAAAATGGGTGTACGGTTCTTATTAATAACAGAAATGACATGTAACATCAGAGGGCTTAGGGCTCCAAATCCTGTAAAAGTTGCATATTCTGCCATGGCCACAGATGAGGAGGGATTCCTGGATTTGTTTAAGACACATATCTATGGTAAATTAAAAACACAGCTCGCGCTCCGGACTTGGCATTTGGTGGTAAGCCTATTCTGAGTGGGATGTAAGTCCAAGGATTTACTGAATTCAAAACATGTCTTCTCATTCCTCCATTCCAAAACGGTGACTAAGACATCAATTGGATTGTGATCCGTAGAAATGTTACCTAATATTGTTCTTGTTCTGTATTCTCATCGGGTAAATATGTTCCATTTAAAGGGTCCTACACAGCTATGAAACGGGGGTATATCACTGCCTTCTAATATAGATTTTCTGGCACCCAGGGTAAAAATTCAATTTGGTGCCCCCTTCTTCAGGCAAATGAGTAGTCGCCATGTGACCAATCATTCATATGCGATTTAGAGACTCAAGGGGGCTTTACACGCAACGACATCGCTAACGAGATGTCTTTGGGGTCACGGAATTCGTGACGCACATCCGGCCCTCGTTAGCGACGTTGTTGAGTGTGAAACGTACAAACGACCGCTAATGATCAAAATTACTCACCTAATCGTTGGATCGTTGCCACATCGTTCTAATCCCAAATATCGTTGGTGTTCCAGGACGCAGGTTGTTCGTCGTTCTTGAGGCAGCACACATCGCTACGTGTGACACCCCAGGAATGAGGAACAACACCTTACCTGCGTCCTCTGGCAACAAGGTGGGCGTCACTTTCTTTCGGCTGCTCTCTGCCCCTCCGCTTCTATTGGACGGCTGCCGTGTGACGTCACTGTGACGCCGCACAAACTGCCCCCTTAGAAAGGAGGCGGTTCGCCAGCCACAGCGACGTCAATAGGCAGGTAAGTCCGTGTAACAGGTCCAAGCGATGTTCTGCACCACGGGCAGCAATTTGCCCGTGACGCACAACCGACGGGGGCGGGTGCTTTCACCAGCGACATCGCCGCGTGTAAAGCAGCCTTTACAGTCATGTGCCAATTCTCTCAATGTTCGGTGAAAGATTTTGGGTACGTGCCCACAATCCAAACCCACTGCGAGACCTGACCTACGAGGCCTCGAGTCTGCTCCACAGGAGACTGCAGCTGCTCTTGCCCATGATCAGGGCTCGGACAGTTGAGGTCTCTTTTGTTCTCCCTGCGGAGAACGCTTGCCACTCTGCAGCAAAAAATTGATATGCTTCGGCTCGGAAAGTCGCACCGCAGGTCAGTTTTTGCTGCGGAAAAAACAAGCACAGTTGGCACAGGATTTTTAGAAATCCCATCCACTGTGTTTGCACCTTACATTGCAGCATTTTGGACGCAGCTGAAACACGCGACATCCAATACTCTGCAAACACTGATCGTGAGCATGCAGCCATACAGTCACGTGCTGACTAGCTGCCTAATTCTCTCAATGGTCAGTGAAAAACTAAGGGAAGAAGGAAGAAAAGACAGTTGTCTCATGACCGAAACTATGAAAATCACATATGAGGTGAACCATCAAGCTGAGCTGAATCCTGACAGTGATTATATCACATGCTGTTAGGATTGGATGTGCTTCAGTACTTAATTTATTTTTTACTGTTATTTTAAAATTGTCCCATGATGGTCCTAAAATAATAAGAAAAAAAACAAACCCAGACACTGAACAACAGTACCCCCAGCAGCTCTCAGATGTGTTGAGGTATTAAATTCCAGAGTCCCTGGGAAGCTCAGGAGAAGTTTGTAAGAAGGTTGGGAGTAAAGAAGACAAGAAAAGTGAAAAAAACAAAAGACAAAAACAAATGTTATGGGAGGCCCCAGGTGCAATAAGAGGCATTCAAACTATGGCATCCGCAGCAAAGTGATATAAGTATCGTTGTCAGCTCAGGGTGCAAAAGATAAGCTATCACTAGTGATGAGCGAGTACTAAAAAGCTCGGGTGCTCGAAGCTCGGGCCGAGCCTCCCAAGATACTCGTGTACTCGGCCCGAGCAACGAGCCCAATGTTATCCTATGGGAGACCCGAGTATTTTTGTGAAATGACCCCCCGGCAGCATGGAGAAACCCTAAAAATGTCACAAAAGTCTCAGAAGAGTGCTCAAATGACATGGCAACAGCATGGGGAAGACCCCTTGAAGCATTTATCACTGAAAAGTCACAGCTGTGAACAATTTTGTCCGCGTTTTACGCCATTTTTACGGACTCACCAGAAAACCTTCCAAAATGACCCCAAAATGATTTTTCATGGCGGAAATGTTAAGGGCACATACCCAATAGTGAGATAGAGCTGGTGTATGTTACTTTTTGAGATTAATACATGAAAGATTTTACGTGAAAACATTGTGTGGCACTCCGATGTCCCTGAGAAGAGACGTACATGAAGGCCTCTTGAGTCTAATGTGCCCATTTTGAGGAAGTGAGTCTTTGTAGTATTTTCCTTTGCCAGGGCAGTCCAAAATTGTGAGGTTCACCAATGCCCCTGCATACAGACGTGCATGATGGCCTGTAAACCTGAAGTGCCCATTGTAAGGAAGTGGGTCTATTGTAGTATAGCCCTTAGGCAGGGCAGCCAAAAATTGGGAGGCTCCACGTTGTCCCTGGGTAGAGACGTGCATGAGGGCCTCAAAACATTAAGTGTCCATTGTCAGGAAGTGGGTGTATTATAGTATAGCCCTTAGGCAGGGCAGCCAAAAATTGGGAGGCTCCACATTGTCCCTGGATAGAGACGTGCATGAGGGCCTGTAAACCTGAAGTGCCCATTGGAAGGAAGTGGGTCTATTGTAGTATAGCCCTTAGGCAGGGCAGCCAAAAATTGGGAGGCTCCACGTTGTCCCTGGGTAGAGACGTGCATGAGGGCCTGTAAACCTGAAGTGCCCATTGGAAGGAAGTGGGTCTATTGTAGTATAGCCCTTAGGCAGGGCAGCCAAAAATTGGAAGGCTCCACGTTGTCCCTGGGTAGAGACGTGCATGAGGGCCTGTAAACCTGAAGTGCCCATTGGAAGGAAGTGGGTCTATTGTAGTATAGCCCTTAGGCAGGGCAGCCAAAAATTGGGAGGCTCCACGTTGTCCCTGGGTAGAGACGTGCATGAGGGCCTGTAAACCTGAAGTGCCCATTGGAAGGAAGTGGGTCTATTGTAGTATAGCCCTTAGGCAGGGCAGCCAAAAATTGGGAGGCTCCACGTTGTCCCTGGGTAGAGACGTGCATGAGGGCCTGTAAACCTGAAGTGCCCATTGGAAGGAAGTGGGTCTATTGTAGTATAGCCCTTAGGCAGGGCAGCCAAAAATTGGGAGGCTCCACGTTGTCCCTGGGTAGAGACGTGCATGAGGGCCTGTAAACCTGAAGTGCCCATTGGAAGGAAGTGGGTCTATTGTAGTATAGCCCTTAGGCAGGGCAGCCAAAAATTGGGAGGCTCCACGTTGTCCCTGGGTAGAGACGTGCATGAGGGCCTCAAAACATTAAGTGTCCATTGTCAGGAAGTGGGTGTATTATAGTATAGCCCTTAGGCAGGGCAGCCAAAAATTGGGAGGCTCCACGTTGTCCCTGGGTAGAGACGTGCATGAGGGCCTCAAAACATTGTTCCCATTGCAAAGGAGCGGGTCTCCTGTCGTTGTAATGTCCATTCTGCAAAGAATGGGCGAAAAAATTTACCACTGGGGGTATACCTGAAACAAAGGCCTAAGTATTGCAATTTGTAACGGTCATCATCATGGTGGCGCATGAGGAGAAGGAGGAGCAGTCCAGCGATTATCCAAAGTCCAGAAGTGTGTACCCATGGGTGAGTGGAGGTACATGGCAAACTTTAAATTCCGCTCTCATTTGCTGGTGGTGTGGTGAAGTCTGGCCCAATCCAACCCTTGTTCATCTTGATCAGAGTCAGCCTGTCAGCATTTTCAGTTGACAGGCGGGTGCGTTTATCTGTAATGATTCCACCTGCGGCACTAAAAACACGCTCTGACAAAACGCTAGCAGCAGGGCAGGCCAGGACTTCCAAGGCGTAGAGAGCCAATTCATGCCACGTGTCCAGCTTGGATACCCAATAATTGTAAGGCACAGAGGAATGTCGGAGTACAGTTGTTCGATCTGCAAGGTACTCCTTCAGCATCTGGGCAAACTTAGGATTTCTTGTGGCACTACCCCGCACCTCAGGGGCTGTGGTACGTGAGGGGCTGAGAAAACTGTCCCACATCTTAAAGACTGTTCCCCTACCTCTGGCGGATTGGACTTGTGCCTCTCTCGGCTGTACGCCTCGGTTGTCCACTGATTCATGACCTATGCCGCTAGCGTTTTGTGAGGGGAATGCTTTGCCTACTTCCGTAACTATGGCCTTCCGGAACTGCTGCATTTTGGTTGACCTCTCCTCCACGGGAATAAGAGACAAAAAGTTCTCCTTGTAGCGTGGGTCTAACAGTGTTACCAACCAGTAATGATTGTCGGCCAAGATGTTCTTAACGCGAGGGTCACGAGACAGGCAGCTTACCATAAAGTCAGCCATGTGCGCCAGACTCTTAACAGCCAGGACTTCAGTAGCCTGACCAACAAGATGACTGAACATGCTGTCCTCCTCCTCCTCCTCCTCCTCATCTACCCTGTCCTCTGGCCAGCCACGCTGAACCGAGGATATGCCTGGTGTGCATGTCATATCCTCAATTTGGCCGGAGAGTTGCTCCATGTCTTCATCCTCCTCCTCGTCATAGTCCTCCACTGCACGTTGTGATGAGACGAGGCTGGGCTGTGTGTTATCATCACCCACACCCACTACTGTTTCTTGCTGCAACTCATCGCGCTCCGCCTGCAATGCATCATGTTTGTTTTTCAGCAGAGACCGTTTTAGAAGGCAGAGTAGCGGTATGGTGACGCTAATAATGGCGTCATCACCACTCACCATCTTGGTGGAGTCCTCAAAGTTTTGGAGGATGGTACATAGGTCTGACATCCATCTCCACTCCTCAGGTGTTATGTGTGGAGTTTGACCCATTTCCCGACGGCTTAGGTGATGCAGGTACTCAACAACTGCCCTCTTCTGCTCACATATCCTGACCAACATGTGCAGAGTTGAATTCCAACGCGTGGGGACATCACACACCAGTCTGTGAGCCGGAAGATGCAAACTGCGCTGAAAGCCGGCAAGGCCGGCTGAAGCAGTAGGTGACTTTCGAAAATGTGCAGACAGGCGGCGAACTTTTACCAGCAGATCAGACAGCTCTGGGTATGACTTTAGAAACCGCTGAACCACGAGGTTGAGCACATGGGCCACGCATGGAACATGTGTCAGCTGGCCTCGCCTCAAAGCCGCCACCAGGTTCCGGCCATTGTCACACACGACCTTTCCTGGCTTTAGGTTCAGAGGTGTGAGCCAGTGATCTGCCTGCTGTTTCAGAGCTGTCCACAGCTCTTCTGCATTGTGGGGTTTGTCACCTATGCAGATTAGCTTCAGCACAGCCTGTTGCCGCTTCGCCGAGGCAGTGCTGCAGTGCTTCCAGCTTGTGACTGGTGTGGAGGGTACAGTGGATGAGGATGCGCAGGAGGAGGAGGAGGCTGAAGAGCATGACATTCCGGAGCTGTAGAGTGTGGGTGAAAGACTGACTGAGGTAGGGCCTGCAAACCTTGGTGTGGGAAGGACGTGTTCCGTCCCTCGCTCAGACTGGGTCCCAGCTTCCACAATATTAACCCAGTGTGCCGTCAACGAGATGTAGCGGCCTTGCCCACAAGCACTTGTCCACGTGTCTGTGGTTAGGTGGACCTTGGGTGAAACAGCGTTGTTCAGGGCACGTGTGATGTTTTGTGACACGTGGTTATGCAACGCGGGGACGGCACACCGGGAGAAATAGTGGCGGCTGGGGACCGAGTAACGTGGGACAGCTGCCGCCATCAGGTCACGGAATGCTTCTGTCTCCACCAGCCTAAAAGGCAACATTTCCAGCGCAAGCAGTCGCGAAATGTTAGCATTTAGAACTGTGGCATGTGGGGTGTTGGCAGTGTATTTGCGCCTGCGTTCAAAGGTTTGCTGAATGGATAACTGAACGCTGCGCTGGGACAAGGACGTGCTTGATGATGGTGTTCTTTCTGCGTAGGCAACTGCAGGTGCAGGAGTGGAGGAGGCTTGTTCGCAGGCAGCATGGACAGGGGATTGGCTCGCATGCACAACCAGCGAAGACGTAGCAGTGACATCAGCAAGCACTGCTCCTCGACTCTGTTGTACTTCCCACAAAGTCGGGTGCTTGGCTGACATGTGCCTGATCATGCTGGTGGTGGTCAGGCTGCTAGTTTTGGTACCCCTGCTGATGCTGGCACGGCAGGTGTTGCAAATGGCCTTTTTTGAATCATCTGGATCCAACTTAAAAAACTGCCAGACTCGGGAAGACCTAACATTTGTACAGGCACCTTGTGTCGTCGTGTTGTTCCGGGGAACGGTTGCCTGACTTCTGCCTGGGGCCACCACCCTGCTTCTTACTGCCTGTTGTGATGCTACGCCTCCCTCCCCCTGTGCACTGCTGTCCTCGCTCTGCATATCCTCCTGCCAGGTTGGGTCAGTTACTGGATCATCCACCACGTCGTCTTCCTCTTCCGCACCCTGCTCCTCCTCCTGACTTCCTGACAATTGTGTCTCATCATCGTCCACCACTTGTTGAGACACGTTGCCAACTTCGTGAGAACGTGGCTGCTCAAATATTTGGCCATCTGTACAGACGATCTCCTCATGACCCACTTCAATATGAGCTGGCGAGAGGCCAGAATGTGTGAATGGAAACGTGAACAGCTCTTCCGAGTGTCCAAGTGTGGGATCATTAATGTCCGAGGAGGACGTGTACTCAGCCTGGTGGTAGGAAGGAGGATCAGGTTCAGAAATGTGCGGTGCAGTATCACGGCTACTGACACTTGACCGTGTGGAAGACAGAGTGTTTGTGGTGGTGCCAATCTGACTGGAAGCATTATCTGCTATCCAACTAACAACCTGTTGACACTGGTCTTGGTTCAAGAGCGGTGTACTGCTGCGGTCCCCAAGAATTTGGGACAGGACGTGCGAGCGACTAGATGTGGCCCTTTGTTGTGGCGAAATTAGAGCTTGCCCACGACCTCGGCCTCTGCCTGCACCACCATCACGTCCACTTCCTTGTTCCTTGCCAATGCCCTTGCGCATTTTGCAATGCTGTGCACTGCTGACGTGTATATTCACTACTTGGGCGTTATATCAAAGTTTGTGGAAATTGCACACAAGTGCACCTGTACGCTGCCACCAACAGGCACACACGTGCGGTTTTAAAAACCAAGCACGGACGCAATAAGAACCTAACAGGTTTTTTTGGGGAGCGACAATTACAGACAAGTCAGACACTATCTGGACTGTTTTACACTGTGTACACCAGCCCCAGATATGATGAAGGCTGGTATACGGTCACCACTACCCTGCCTGCCTGCCTGCCTGTATACTGGTACAATAGTCCTGACAAGGACTCTTCTGGTCACTAGCCTGTATTCAGACCTGGCTATACCCTGCCTGTATATAGCAACAATAGTCCTGAGAAGGACTCTGCTACTGTACTCCGACCTGGCTATACCCTGCCTGCCTGTATACAACTAGAATAGTCCTGAGAAGGACTTTTGGTCACACTGTTTGCAGCCCTGCAACTGAAAAAGCTATAAAGGGCCGCAAAGCTTTCCCTGAATCAGCGACACTCTCCCTGCACTCACTGTCTGGATAGCTGTGAGCAGAGCACAGCGCGCCGGCCGGTATAAAGGCTCGGTCACGCTGTGCAGGCCGGCCAATCACTGCAATTCCACAACTAACAGGGCTGTGGCATTGCAGTGGTCTGCCAGCCAATCCCTGCATGAGGGCTGGCTCTCAAAAGAGCGCCAACATGCAGAAATGAAGACCACGAGTACAGCACGAGTATCGCGAGATTACTCGGTCCCCGCCGAGCAGCCCGAGTACAGCGATACTCGTGCGAGTACCGAGTAGTTACAAGCATGCTCGCTCATCACTAGCTATCACTCAACTTCAGAACCTGAAAAATTAGAACATTACGTATCCTAGAAAATGGCATCAAAAGCACCATTTTTTTTATACAAGTTTCTGAATTTTTTTACCACGTAAATAAAAAGAAATTATACATGTTTGGTATGTGCGAACTCATACTCACCTGTGGCGTCATATTGCCAGGTCAGTTTTTCCATATAGTGAACATGGTAAATAAAAAATAAAAACATTGTGAAATTGAATTTTTTTTGCAATTTCATTGCACTTGGATTTTTGTTCATGTTTTCCAGTAGACTATGTGGTAGAATGAATGTTGTCATTCAAAAGTACAACTCATCCCACAAAAAACAAGCCCTCATATGGAAATATTGACTGAAAAATAAAAAAGGCAAGAAGGGGAAGAGAAACAAAAGCAGAAAATGGAAAATTGCCACGGCGGGAAGGGGTTAATAAAAGTAGAAGTCTAACTAAGTGCTAGGAGACAGGTCACGGATCACCAGGCAGCACCATTGGGGACGGGACCCGGACGAGCTCCCCTCAGCGGCAGCGGTGTCCAGAGATTTGGTTTACCGGTTGTCAGTGTCTGCTTAATGGACTGAGTGAGTACAAGAGTGACCCCTGCACCCCACGGCACCCCCATCACCGAGTCCCGGGGCATCCCCCTACCCGTGGAGGGTTACAAAATCTTGCTGCCCTACTTCATCACCCCAGGTACTCCCAGCAACAGTGGCGGTACATCCCGAATTACCGCACACCACGGGTGGCATCACAAACTAAATATTAATCTACCCCTGTAAATACCCCCTTCATTTGAGCGGGCCGCACGACCCCCCGGGTCCGGAGACCCTCGAGCCACAGCGAACCGGATCCGAGCAGCTCGGCTGCTGACACGGGGGCGGTACATGTACATATTAAAACCATTTAAAAAGATAAAATAGAGGAAAGTATAGGATGCAAAAAACAAACCCAGGGCACAATATAAAAAAGTGTTGTCTAAATCAAACCACCAAGATGGAAAGGTATACACACGTAAAAATAATGAATGGTAGTAAGATGCATATGGTAAACAGGTAACCATGTATATATATATGTAAAGACAAAAGAATGTGAACAGTGTGTAAGGGCTCCAAGGTGTGAAAGTATGGGAGTCTCACATAGGGGAACTAAGCCAGTGCAAACATAAGAGCAAAATGATGTGTAAAATCAAATAACAACCATACATATCCATTATAATATGTTTAGTACACCTGTAAACAATGCAGGAGAATAGTTACCATATGGATGTGCTCCAGGGATGCCCAGGTGCTATTTGACACTCATATTGACACTAAGGTCAAATTTTTTTATTATCCATCTCTATAGCATTCACTGCTGTCTAAAAACGCATGTGCAGTGCACCACGGGTCAGGTGGTTAACCTATTCATTGCCGGGCCGTTGCGGGTCGGGTCAGGCGATGTCACAAGTGGCCTTGCCCGGTTCCGTTGCCCCGAGGCATGCAGTAAATGAAGGGGAAGTGGGGTCATTGGGGAAAGTTTGTCGTGACGCCATCTATGGTGTGTGGCTAGGGAGTAGCCGCCGCTGCAAAATTCCTCGCCGGGGCAGGTGTTATGGCAGCTGGGAGGGGGCCTGTGTGCCTGGGTGGATGACGAGGGCAGTAGTCCACGGGACACGCTGGCAAAGGCAGGATATGACACAAGGGGCTGCGGTTCAAAGTTCTCTTTACTCCCAGTTCTTAAGGTTCCACGGAGGTGCTGCTCTCTGCCTCAATGGGCCTCAGCTGGTCCCAGGTAAATCAGAGGCAATCACAGGTGTCTGTGGAGTGTGAGACCTCCCTTCCTTGCGCTTGGTTGTGGATCCCCATGGCTTGAAGTAGCTTGGGGACCCCAGTGTGTCTGTTAACGTTAAGTATCCCGTCCCGTATGCAGGTGTCGTGGATCCTATGTGTCACTGTGCTCTAGGAAAATGGGTGGTGGGCAATGGGACTTGGAATCCCCATCCCCTACAGATTCTGGCAGACAACATAGAGTATAATCTGCCCTAGGGCTTCTGCACCCTGGCAGCGCTGGCACTGTGAGAATGGTTAGGCTCTACCTCCAGCTACCATGTTCTTCTCTGTCTCACCATCTCCACCGATTACCTCTCGCCCTCTTCCAGTCTGCCTGGTTCTAGCAGAAAAAGCTCTTAAGCATGCTCTCCTGCGACCAAGTTGTTCAGAGTCTCAGACCTTTTTGACTAGAAACTGTTTGTGTCTGTTCACTTTCTCAGGCAGCCCCCACCCTTGGGATGACTAATTGGTGGTTGCCCTCGTAACTGGGAATTCCACAGGCTGTCTGGCTTCCTGTGTTGTATAACTAGCTGACTCATGGGCTTGGGATTGTGTAAAGGGGGCTTTACACGCAACGATATCGCTAACGATATGTCGTCAGGGTCATGGAATTCGTGGCGCACATCCGGCGTCGTTAGTGACGTCGTTGTGTGTGACACCTATGAGCGAGTATTAACGATCAAAATTACTCACCTAATCGTTGATCATTGACACGTCGTTCATTTCCCAAATATCATTGCTGGTGCAGGACGCAGGTTGTTCGTCGTTCCTGAGGCAGCACACATCGCTACGTGTGACACCCCGGGAACGATGAACAACAACGTACCTGCATCCGGCAACGAGGTGGGCGTGTCGTTAATGCGGCTGCTCTCCGCCCCTCCGCTTCTATTGGCGGGCCGCTGTGTGACGTCGCTGTGACGACGAACGAACCTCCCCCTTAAAAAAGTGGTTGTTCACTTCCCACAGCGACGTCGCTAGGAAGGTAAGTATGTGTGACACATCCTAGCGATATTGTGCACTACGGTCAGCGATTTGCCCGTGACGCACAAACAACGGGGGCGGGTGCTTTCATGAGCGATATCGCTAGCGATGTTGCTGCATGTAAAGCAGCCTTAAGTGAACCAAACACCAGTGATTAACCCCCTCTTACCCGGAATGAATACTACATCTCAAAACAATTGCAGTACCCCGTGGCGACTGAGCCTCAGGGGTGCCACACATGCAAAAAAAAAGCAAGCAAAAATGCTACAAAAATGGAGCAAATCTGCAATCATTTTCATACCTGCTTTTTTTTTTTTTTACTAAATTCACTGAAGTTAATGGATGAAAAAACACTGCAAAAACGGTGAAAGAATTGACACGCTGCAGATTATTTTCACAAATAAGTGACGTGAACATGACACTTCTGGATTCTCAATGACTTTTCTGGTATAAGGATTGCCTTTCAGGTTTTGTGACAAATCTGCACTCAAAAACACGATAAAAATGCAATGTGTGCAGACGGCCCAAGTCTCTCCATTCCCTACTGTACTTATACCATTGATACTTTGTAACTTTTATTTATAGATCTCAACTTCTTTTTAATGAAATAATGAAAAAGTATCAATCACAACACAATAAAGCTGTAGCTCCAGAAGCCTCTCACCATGAGGAATGATTATGTTTAGCATATGAAATATTTATTCGCCTGTCTGCGATATGATAAGTTGTGTTCTATAGACTGTTTTACTAGTTATAAATGCAATTTGCTTTGTTAATATTTCTCTTCGAGTCGGCAATTAACATCATAATGTGCTACTCGCCAACTAGAGGGTTTCACGTCTCCTCTTCGGCAGCAGAAGGCCACACAAGTAATTAGACTTGTCAGTCTGCAGACAGGGACGGCTCGGAGATTACCGATTGTTGCATTCTTAGGGAACGTCTTTCCTTTCATGACAATCTTGAAGTATGTTTAAGTATTGGCTTCATAGGTGTATACAGAGCAACGGCGAAATGGCATCTGTAATTTCTGCTGTGGGAATATGACATGATTTTATGATATGTTACTCAATGGTGGATACAGGGAGCAAAAACTCCTTTGAAAGTAACGTATAAAGGACCTTAAAGTGCACCAATCACCCGGATTTTCCATTATAACCTAAAGCCAGTGCTATACTGGCACTATCATGCTGATTCTATACATACAGTGCTATACTGGCACTATCAGGCTGATTCTATACATACAGTGCTATACTGGCACTATCATGCTGATTCTATACATACAGTGCTATACTGGCACTATCATGCTGATTCTATACATACAGTGCTATACTGGCACTATCAGGCTGATTCTATACATACAGTGCTATACTGGCACTATCAGGCTGATTCTATACATACAGTGCTATACTGGCACTATCAGGCTGATTCTATACATACAGTGCTATACTGGCACTATCATGCTGATTCTATACATACAGTGCTATACTGGCACTATCATGCTGATTCTATACATACAGTGCTATACTGGCACTATCATGCTGATTCTATACATACAGTGCTATACTGGCACTATCAGGCTGATTCTATACATACAGTACTATACTGGCACTATCAGGCTGATTCTATACATACAGTTCTATACTGGCACTATCAGGCTGATTCTATACATACAGTGTTATACTGGCACTATCAGGCTGATTCTATACATACAGTGCTATACTGGCACTATCAGACTGATTCTGTACATACAGTGCTATACTGGCACTATCAGGCTGATTCTATACATACAGTGCTATACTGGCACTATCATGCTGATTCTATATATACAGTGCTATACTGGCACTATCAGGCCGATTCTATACATACAGTGTTATACTGGCACTATCAGGCCGATTCTATACATACAGTGCTATACTTGCACTATCAGGCTGATTCTGTACATACAGTGCTATACTGGCACTATCAGGCTGATTCTATACATACAGTGCTATACTGGCACTATCAGGCTGATTCTATACATACAGTGCTATACTGGCACTATCAGGCTGATTCTATACATACAGTGTTATACTGGCACTATCATGCTGATTCTATACATACAGTGCTATACTTGCACTATCAGGCTGATTCTGTACATACAGTGCTATACTAGCACTATCAGGCTGATTCTATACATACAGTGCTATACTGGCACTATCATGCTGATTCTATACATACAGTGCTAAACTGGCACTATCAGGCTGATTCTATACATACAGTGCTATACTGGCACTATCAGGCTGATTCTATACATACAGTGCTATACTGGCACTATCAGGCTGATTCTGTACATACAGTGCTATACTGGCACTATCAGGTTGATTCTATACATACAGTGCTATACTGGCACTATCAGGCTGATTCTGTACATACAGTGCTATACTGGCACTATCAGGCTGATTCTATACATACAGTGCTATACTGGCACTATCAGGCTGATTCTGTACATACAGTGCTATACTGGCACTATCAGGCTGATTCTATACATACAGTGCTATACTGGCACTATCAGGCTGATTCTGTACATACAGTGCTATACTGGCACTATCAGGCTGATTCTGTACATACAGTGCTATACTGGCACTATCAGGCTGATTCTATACATACCTTTAGTTGTCAGCTAGCAGGTTTTGAAACACAAGCAAGTAAAATTTGTAAAATGAAGAGTTGCTGATAGCTGGGGTGGGGTTAGATAGTTATTCATGCCCCCTGTCTGTTGTTCCTTCCCCCTATTATTTATGCTAATTCCATTATAGAAGGGTAGCATCTAAATCCCAGTGGCCAGAGGGACCTCTGCTGACGTCACGCCCATGTGATCAGAAAGGGGTGGGGCCTCCGCCGACATTGTTCATACCAAGAAGATACATTATTCTTCTAAGTCCACATCGGCATAGAGTTGATTATAATAGAAGCAGGGGTCTGGGGGTAAGACCCCCAGATGGGGGGGCTGTAGAGGGGGGCGAAGCATGAGTATAGTGGACGGAAGGAAACATTGCCACGCCCACCAAAAAGCCGTCATGCCCACTAAGGAAGCCGGTCACGCCCACAGGTCCTTCTACCCACTGGGATTTAGCCACAACCATTATAGAAGTGTTTACTAATAATTCTGGCTAACTCATGGTGGCTAAAAGGACCTGTGCTGATGTCATACCCATGTGACCAGAAGCGGCAGGTCTCAGCCAACATAGCTGATACCAGGAAGCAACATTATTTTTCTGTTGGCTGAGGCCCCGCCCCTTTTAGGCATATGGGTATGACATCAGTAAAGGTCCTTTTAGCCACTATGATTTATAGCCACAACCTTCTATAACGGAGTTAGCATAAATAATAGATAGGGGGAGGATGGACAGGCAGTGGGGCAGAAATCATTATGAATACCCACACCAGCTATCAGCTGCTCGGCAGCTGCTGCCAATCAGAAAATTGTTCATTTTACATACTTTACTTGCTTGTGTTTCAAAACCTATACATCCTAGCTGACAACTAAAAGGTATGTATAGAATCATTAAGCAAAGGAAGAAAAAAGGAACGGCACTCACCGGTAATTGCTGTGGAGTATTCAGGTTTATTTTATGGTCAGAGGATACATGCTTCGGCCGTTTCGCCCCTGTAGGTGGGGCTTCAACAGGTAAGACCTGTTGAAGCCCCACCTACAGGGGCGAAACGGCCGTAGTCTTTTTGTGCTAACCATCCTCATTCCCTCCCTGTAACGCCGAAGCATGTATCCTCTGACCATGAAATAAACCTGAATACTCCACAGCAATTACCGGTGAGTGCCGTTCCTTTTTTCTTCCTTTGCTTAATGTTCTATGCTCTGATGCTTTTGGAACAAGCACCCCGCAGCTGTATTCAGTATAGTCCGACCTGGAAGTCTCCTTTGGTCGCAGCAGAGATCAATAGCACTGCGTGTACTTTCTATAACTAGCTGCTGATTGTTTGATGTGGACAGTCCTCAGTGAAAGTAGTGCCCCGCAAATCCTTCTTGTTACTACTACATATGTATGTATAGAATCAGCCTGATAGTGTCAGTATAGCACTGGTTTTACGTTATATAGGAAACTCCGGGTGATTAGTGCGATTTAAAGTGCCCCACGCATCAGTATGTGTATCGGGTAACCATTGCGACCGATGCCGGAGCTTCCGCTGCCAGAGCGCTGATGTCAAAGGCAGGAGCCGCTTGCCTTTGATTGGTCAGCGCGCTGCCTTTGAGTAGTGGCTGACAGCGGAAGTTTGTCCATTGTCGCGATGGTTACCCGATACACATCCTGTACCAGCAAACTACAAGATCCATGAGGTTGGTGATGGAACAGAAGGTAAGGTGAGCATAATATGGGTGTGTGCGTGCGTGTTTGTGTGTGTTTGTAAGTGTTTGTGTGTGTGTGTTTTTGAGGACTGCAAGAGCAGGTTAGAGCGCGGTAAAAGTACGGAACCGGAAGTGTGTGCAGTGAGTATTTGCTTGTACAGCAAAGCTTGCTTGTAAACTGAGTTACAAATTTACAGCAAGCTTTGCTCGTATAGTGAAATACTTGCAAACCGGGTTTCTTGTAAACCGAGGTTCCACTGTATAGGGGTTCGCTACCGGTTAGCTCCTTCTCGGGGAGCCCGGTGTACGGCCAAGTGGGTCCACTACCGGACGTTCGCCGCCCCTCGGCGACCGTAACAGAACCTTTATGAACACATTCAGTTGTATTATTTGGGCAGGGCGATGCTTTAATAATAGAATCCGAGGAAGCAGTGAACTCAGACATTCTACATTTCACGTTCATCACATTCTTCAGATGAGTCTTTATAATAAACTATTTCAATTTGCTCCTTCTCGGCTTTCTCAAGCGGATGAATAATTACTTTAATTCCCACGGATATCGCAAATGTAATGTCAGGGCAAAGGCGATGTCAGTTTTAGATGTTCCCAATAAAAAAAAGACTTTTAATGGTAATCGCTGAACACCTCAGTCACAATGAACGGTGATACAGAAGACGCAGAAATCCACATTTCATTTTCCAGGAACTTACCTTTTATTCCATCATTTTTGATACATATCAGTATCATCCGTGGATCCGCGATTTTCTTCCTTTTGGTTTTCCTGGTGGTAGAAAGTACCGTCTCGTTTTTTTTTTTTGTTATGCGCTATAGATTTAACATCTTTTTTATCTTAATAATTTGAATAAAAACTATTTTCCCATCAATATACAGTAAATGGATGTTATTTTAGTGCTACCAATGCAAAGATGATCGTGACCAGAAATCATCATGGATTCAAATATATGCAACGTTACTATATCTCTAGGCAGTGTACGGCTGGCTAGTAAAAAAGTCATAAATTTCATGGCTTCTAACAAGCGTTTTTGTGGCTTTTTTTTAATACACACATGCATTTTTTAATGAGATTTTTACTATTGCCTAAGGGAAAAGGATTGAAAAAAGCCTCCTCATCTACAGCATGCTGCATTTGGAGTAAAACGGCAAAGACCCAAAAATCGTACCAAAATGATGAAAAAAAAAACTACAAAAAATACTCTAACAGGTTGAATCTTTTCCTATTAACAGCCATTTTCTAGAAGCCGTTTTCTCAAAAATTGGTTTTTATTACGTTTATAGACCTGCAACGTGTCAATGTCTGTTGACAAATCACACATTTTTTTGGTGCAGATTTTAATAATTTATTTTTCTCAATTACTCAGGTTACAATACTGGTATCATGCTAGGTACGGGGAAGTACTAAGCGAGCGGCGAAGGGTAAGGGAAGCAGACCCCTGCGTCTAGGGAGAGGGGAAATTGTGACCGAACCTTCTGCTGGTCCCTGGGGTCCCTCACCACCCTAGATAGGTTCCGTACTTATGCACCGAGCTGTATACCTGAACATAGGTATCCCTAGTACTGGACCCTAAATAGGGAACGGGTGGGATGAGCTCTTCGTTAACCCCACTAAGCACTAAAATAAGACACAAGGGGGACACACAGGGGGAAAAATGCATGACCTATGTATCCACAGGTGACTCAGGCAGAAGTTCAGCAATGATACTACAGATGAGTGCAAGCCACCTGCTTGCAACTAGGGCTTGAAAGAACTGAATATTATCACCAGCACCAGTCCAAGGAAGAAGGGAGAATTTACCACAAGGGCAATACTGATGATCAGCAGTTGGGTGGAAAGCGAGCTCCTGCTGGGTCCAAAAGGTAGAGAGATGAAAATCCAGAAGGAAAGCTAGCTATTACAATGAATACTGACAGCAGAACAACAGAAAGTCAGGGAGCATTCTGCACAGCCAAACACTGTGACCTTCTATTGCTAGAAACAACATGACTGTCTGTCACCCGTAACAGCTGGCCTGCCATTGTTTTGTTGTATTTTATATATGTTTCTCATAAAGATGCATCAATAAGTGCAGCAAATATGAGTAGAGTTTGGATGCAGAAATGCGGCAGATTTCAGTTTAGAGATCCCTGCTTAAATCTGCATCGAATACGCTATTTTGGGGTAAAAATTTTTATCAAGTTTTTGATTCATTTAATTAATTAAAAATTTTGATATATCGCACTTCTATGAACTCCGTGATACTAGATTTATTTTTTATTACTGGCACTAAAAGGGGGTTATTCAAACTTTTCTTTAAAAAAACATTTTTTTTTTTAAATTTATACCGTACTTTATTTTTCGAACCCCAAAGTGGACGTGAACCTGCTATTGACTTATCACTTATACTATATACTGCAATTACTGCAATACCGTAGTAAATAGTGTAAATCCTGGTCTCTGTAGTGTCACGCCAGGGTTACCCGACGAGGTAGACCAAGGTACCGGAGGAGCGGACCAAGTTTTGACTACTACCACTGGAGTTGGCAGCAGGTACACACGCTCGTAAATGTCCGCCCAGAGGCAGCCCTGGGGGAACCTGATACCTCAGCAGCTGGCGCCACAAGACATAGACCAGGAACAGGGACAGATAAGGCAGAGTCAGGTGTGGTCCGGGATTGGCTCGCACTAGTGGTAACAGGCAGGCGGTAGGTGTTGGCAAGAACGGGAGGTAGGCAAATGGACACAAGCGGGAACACCGGCACTACTAGACAGAAGCAGAGACAGAGTCACAACAAATATGGAGTGCAGGATAGCACGGGAGACCTGACAACTAGCATGGGTAGGCTAAGCTATGGGGACATATTGAACATGCAGCTCCCAATAGGGAGGGTGCCTTAAGTACCCATTACCTGCAAGGGTCATAGGAAGAACATCTGGGTTGGGTGGTGCTGCCCCTTTAAGAAAAAGGAAGGGAATATG
The DNA here is from genome assembly GCF_048569485.1 of Anomaloglossus baeobatrachus. Lineage (NCBI taxonomy): Eukaryota > Metazoa > Chordata > Amphibia > Anura > Aromobatidae > Anomaloglossus > Anomaloglossus baeobatrachus. The sequence goes on along the minus strand of NC_134363.1, from coordinate 155,059,966 downwards.
TCTGTGCCATAGTTCGCATACGTGGACCGCGGGACCCATCCGCCAGAGCAGGAAGCACGAAAAAGGAGGCCAGAGCAGATAGTCGGCTCTTCAGCACATGGAGACCGGAGCGGTGGGTGACATTGGCTCTTGCAGGCTGGAAGCACCGATGGCGTGATACGGGGCTTCAGGGAAGGACCAAGGTAGCAGTGATGGGATCGGTGCACCAGCAATACCCCTTTATGAAAATGGCTTAAAGGCGGCCTTGTTATTAACTTAGATCCAATGGTGCACAATACTCTACTCTCTGGTGCTGGAGAACCCTTAGAATGCAATGCACTGGAGAACCCTTAGAATGTACGGGAGAACCCTTAGAATGTATTAGAGAACCCTTAGAATGCACTGGAGAACCCTTAGAATGTCCTGGCAAACCCTTAGAATGTACTGGAGAGCCCTTAGAATTTACTCGAGAACCCTTAAAATTTACTGAAGAACCCTTAGAATGTGCTGGAGAACCCTTAGAATGTACTGGAGAGCCCTTAGAATGTCGTAGAGAACCCTTAGAATGCACTGGAGAGCCCTTAGAATGTACTGGAGAGCCCTTAGAATTTACTCGAGAACCCTTAGAATTTACTGAAGAACCCTTAGAATGTGCTGGAGAACCCTTAGAATGTCGTAGAGAACCCTTAGAATGCACTGGAGAACCCTTAGAATGTCCTGGCAAACCCTTAGAATGTGCTGGAGAACCCTTAGAATGTACTGGAGAGCCCTTAGAATGTATTGGAGAACCCTTAGAATGTACTGGAGAGCCCTTAGAATGTATTGGAGAACCCTTAGAATGTGCTGGAAAGCCCTTAGAATGTATTGGAGAACCCTTAGAATGTACTGGAGAGCCCTTAGAATGTATTGGAGAACCCTTAGAATGTGCTGGAGAACCCTTAGAATGTCGTAGAGAACCCTTAGAATGCACTGGAGAACCCTTAGAATGTCCTGGCAAACCCTTAGAATGTGCTGGAGAACCCTTAGAATGTACTGGAGAGCCCTTAGAATGTCGTAGAGAATCCTTAGAATGTCGTGGAGAACCCTTAGAATGTACTGGAAAGCCCTTAGAATGTATTGGAGAACCCTTAGAATGTACTGGAGAGCCCTGAGAATGTCGTGGAGAACCCTTAGAATGTACTGGAAAGCCCTTAGAATGTATTGGAGAACCCTTAGAATGTACTGGAGAGCCCTTAGAATGTATTGGAGAACCCTTAGAATGTGCTGGAGAACCCTTAGAATTTACTGGAGAACCCTTAGAATGTCCTGGAGAACCCTTAGAATGTGCTGGAGAACCCTTAGAATATACTGGAAAGCCCTTAGAATGTACTGGAAAGCCCTTAGAATGTACTGGAGAACCCTTCAAATTTACTGGAGAATTCTTCAAATTTACTGGAGAATCCTTACTTAATGTACTGGAGAACACTTAGAATGCCGTAGAGAATCCTTAGAATGTCATGGAGAACCCTTAGAATGTACTGGAGAACACTTAGAATGTGTTGGAGAACCCTTAGAATTTACTGGAGAACCTTTAGAATGTACAGAATGTGCTGGAGAACCCTTAAAATTTACTGGAGAACCCTTAGAATGAACTGGAGAACTCTTAGAATGTGCTGGAGAACACTTACAATGCCGTAGAGAATCCTTAGAATGTCATGGAGAACCCTTAGAATGTACTGGAGTGCCCTTAGAATGTATTGGAGAACCCTTAGAATGTCCTGGAGAACCCTTAAAATGTGCTGGAGAACCCTTAGAATGTGCTGGAGAACCCTTAGGATATACTGGAAAGCCCTTAGAATGTACTGGAACGCCCTTAGAATGTACTGGAGAACCCTTCAAATTTACTGGAGAATCCTTTGAATGTACTGGAGAACACTTAGAATGCCGTAGAGAATCCTTAGAATGTATTGGAGAACCCTTAGAATGTACTGGAGAGCCCTTAGAATGTGCTGGAGAACCCTTAGAATTTACTGGAGAACCCTTAAAATGTACAGAATGTGCTGGAGAACCCTAAAAATTTACTGGAGAACCCTTAGAATGAACTGGATAACTCTTAGAATGAACTGGAGAACCCTTAGAATGTGCTGGAGAACCCTTAGAATGTACTGGAGAACCCTTAGAATATACTGGAAAGCCCTTAGAATGTGCTGGAGAACCCTTAGAATGTACTGGAAAGCCCTTAGAATGTCATGGAGAACCCTTAGAATGTACTGGAGAGCCCTTAGAATGTATTGGAGAACCCTTAGAATTTACTGGAGAACCCTTAGAATTTACTGGAGAACCCTTAGAATGTCCTGGAGAACCCTTAGAATGTGCTGGAGAACCCTTAGAATTTACTGGAGAACCCTTAGAATGTCCTGGAGAACCCTTAGAATGTGCTGGAGAACCCTTAGAATATACTGGAAAGCCCTTAGAATGTACTGGAAAGCCCTTAGAATGTACTGGAGAACCCTTCAAATTTACTGGAGAATCCTTAGAATGTACTGGAGAACATTTAGAATGCCGTAGAGAATCCTTAGAATGTCATGGAGAGCCCTTAGAATGTACTGGAGAGCCCTTAGAATGTATTGGAGAACCCTTAGAATGTACTGGAGAACACTTAGAATGTGTTGGAGAACCCTTAGAATTTACTGGAGAACCTTTAGAATGTACAGAATGTGCTGGAGAACCCTTAAAATTTACTGGAGAACCCTTAGAATGAACTGGAGAACCCTTAGAATGTGCTGGAGAACACTTACAATGCCGTAGAGAATCCTTAGAATGTCATGGAGAACCCTTAGAATGTACTGGAGTGCCCTTAGAATGTATTGGAGAACCCTTAGAATGTCCTGGAGAACCCTTAAAATGTGCTGGAGAACCCTTAGAATGTGCTGGAGAACCCTTAGAATGTGCTGGAGAACCCTTAGGATATACTGGAAAGCCCTTAGAATGTACTGGAACGCCCTTAGAATGTACTGGAGAACCCTTCAAATTTACTGGAGAATCCTTCGAATGTACTGGAGAACACTTAGAATGTCGTAGAGAACCCAAAGAATGTATTGGAGAACCCTTAGAATGTACTGGAGAACACTTAGAATGCCGTAGAGAATCCTTAGAATGTATTGGAGAACCCTTAGAATGTACTGGAGAGCCCTTAGAATGTGCTGGAGAACCCTTAAAATTTACTGGAGAACCCTTAAAATGTACAGAATGTGCTGGAGAACCCTTAAAATTTACTGGAGAACCCTTAGAATGAACTGGATAACTCTTAGAATGAACTGGAGAACCCTTAGAATGTGCTGGAGAACCCTTAGAATGTACTGGAGAACCCTTAGAATATACTGGAAAGCCCTTAGAATGTACTGGAGAACCCTTCAAATTTACTGGAGAATCCTTAGAATGTACTGGAGATCACTTAGAATACTGTAGAGAATCCTTAGAATGTTGTGGATAACCCTTAGAATGTACTGGAGAGCCCTTAGAATGTATTGGAGAACCCTTAGAATGTATTGGAGAACCCTTAGAATGTACTGGAGAGCCCTTAGAATGTACTGGAGAGCCCTTAGAATGTATTGGAGAACCCTTAGAATGTACTGGAGAACACTTAGAATGCCGAAGAGAATCCTTAGAATGTCGTGGATAACCCTTAGAATGTACTGGAGAGCCCTTAGAATGTACTGGAGAGCCCTTAGAATGTATTGGAGAACCCTTAGAATGTACTGGAGAACACTTAGAATGCCGAAGAGAATCCTTAGAATGTCGTGGAGAACCCTTAGAATGTACTGGAGAGCCCTTAGAATGTATTGGAGAACCCTTAGAAAGTACTGGAGAGCCCTTAGAATGTGCTGGAGAACCCTTAGAATTTACTGGAGAACCCTTAGAATGTACAGAATGTGCTGGAGAACCCTTAATATTTATTGGAGAACCCTTAGAATGAACTGGAGAACTCTTAGAATGTGCTGGAGAACCCTTAGAATGTACTGGAGAACCCTTAGAATATACTGGAAAGCCCTTAGAATGTATTGGAGAACCCTTAGAATGTCCTGGAGAACCCTTAAAATGTGCTGGAGAACCCTTAGAATGTGCTGGAGAACCCTTAGAATGTGCTGGAGAACCCTTAGGATATACTGGAAAGCCCTTAGAATGTACTGGAACGCCCTTAGAATGTACTGGAGAACCCTTCAAATTTACTGGAGAATCCTTCGAATGTACTGGAGAACACTTAGAATGTCGTAGAGAACCCAAAGAATGTATTGGAGAACCCTTAGAATGTACTGGAGAACACTTAGAATGCCGTAGAGAATCCTTAGAATGTATTGGAGAACCCTTAGAATGTACTGGAGAGCCCTTAGAATGTGCTGGAGAACCCTTAAAATTTACTGGAGAACCCTTAAAATGTACAGAATGTGCTGGAGAACCCTTAAAATTTACTGGAGAACCCTTAGAATGAACTGGATAACTCTTAGAATGAACTGGAGAACCCTTAGAATATACTGGAAAGCCCTTAGAATATACTGGAAAGCCCTTAGAATGTACTGGAGGACCCTTCAAATTTACTGGAGAATCCTTAGAATGTCCTGGAGAGCCCTTAGAATGTCCTGGAGAGCCCTTAGAATGTACTGGAGAGCCCTTAGAATGCACTGGAGAACCCTTAGAATGCACTGGTGAACCCTTAGAATGCCCTGGAGAATCCTTAGAATGTACTGGAGAACCCTTAGAATGCCCTGGAGAATCCTTAGAATGTACTGGAGAACCCTTAGAATGTACTGGAGAGCCCTTAGAATGCCCTGGAGAACCCTTAGAATGTCCTGGAGAACCCTTAGAATGCACTGGAGAACCCTTAGAATGCACAGGAGAGCCCTTTGAATGCACTGGAGAGCCCTTAGAATGTACTGGAGAACCCTTAGAATGTCCTGGAGAGCCCTTAGAATGCCCTGGAGAACCCTTAGAATGTCCTGGAGAACCCTTAGAATGTCCTGGAGAACCCTTAGAATGCACTGGAGAACCCTTAGAATGCACTGGAGAGCCCTTAGAATGCACTGGAGAGCCCTTAGAATGTACTGGAGAACCCTTAGAATGTACTGGAGAACCCTTAGAATGTACTGGAGAACCCTTAGAATGTACTGGAGAACACTTAGAATTTGGAATGTGGTTATTAAGAATGGAGAAGTAGAGAGAACCCATAATAGTTGTGTGATTTTTTTGACTAATTTCAATGATTATAAGCCAAATGTAAAAGTCTAATTCTTGACGTCACTAATCTACACAGAATTGTGTGAATTAAATCCATTTCCTAAATGGCATGATGAACCTATATAATTGTGAGTGAATGCCATAAAGCCAGAATGTGCGCAGCTGCCTTCCCCTTAACGTTCAATATCCGATTTCCCCATTTGAAAGCTCGTATTGTTTGCATTAAGGCCTGTGAAATGTCCTGTAAAGTAAGAGTGAGTGTCAGGGCAGCTGGACAATGGAGGATGGAGCCCGTGGATTCTGTCACAGCTGCACAGTCCTTTCTGTGGCATGACCGAATTTGGAAAAGACACAAAAGACAAAAACTGCAGTGTCGACTCGTTCTCAACTTACAAGTATCTGCATTGCATGTGTTCTCCCTGTACGGGGAATATTCTGCATCAATGGGAAATATTACATGGAACTGAAACATCCTAAGGAAATCATGAGCCGATTTTCCAGATACTTACTGGATGTGGCCAACAGATTTTTGTTTGTACACTATAGATACTTTAGGTGTTTGCGTCATATAAATAGTATTATTATGGGCAAAAAGTTTATCTTATCCACAAGGTGCTTGATTTTGCTGGAAATGTGCGTTTTTTTTGGCAACTTGTGGATGAGCTTTTTTGGTGCTGTAACATGCTGCAGATTTCGTACTTCCTCCTCCTAAATTTGGTTGGAAAATCTGCAGAGCATCAGACATCTGTAAACATGTCCTTAAAGGGAACATGTCACTTGCTATTAGTATGAACAATACAAAAAATGTAGAAATGTAGAAAGTTCTTATTGGAATGTGCACATTGCAGGTTTCAGACTGAAGGCAGCAAATCCAGAAATAATTACATATGAAAGAAAGTAGTAAAGAAACACATGAGACTCAAATCAAAATGCAAACAGTTTCTGAAGGCCGGTGATGCCACAAATGAATTCTTGATGAGGCATTCCATTCAAAGTGATTAAGCAGCTTGAATGCCGGGATGAAGGGCGTGAAGCTGGCATCAAAGTAAAAGTTGGTCATTTTGAGGAATCTAAGGCTATGTGCGCACGTTGCGTACAAGCCCTGCAGAAATTTCTGCAGCGATCTGAAGAGCACATGTGCGCTTTAGATCGCTGCAGAAATGTCCGTAGTGAGCGCCGATTCCATGCGCTCTGCCTGCAGCTCCTGCCATAGACAGAGCAGGAGCTGCCGGCAAAGCGCAGGAAAGAAGTGACATGTCACTTCTTTTTGCGCAGCGCTTCGGCAGTAGCCGAAGCGCTGCGCTCTTAGACGCCACGTGCGCACGGCCCCTGCACAATCTCCATAGACTGTGCAGGGGCCGCAGGACGCATGCAGTTACGCTGCGCTACAAAGCGCAGCGTAACTGCATGTTTTTACGCAACGTGCGCACATAGCCTAAAGGTTTAACACACTGTCTGATTTATGTCACATGTGTTTCTTTGCTTCATGTTTCCATATATGTCCAGGGCTGTATTTTCCACTAGGCACTGGAGGGCCGGTGCCTGCGGCGGACTTCAGGGGGCGGCGCCAAGACCAAAACTTAAAAAAACATAAATATTTTTTTTTTTCAATCTTCCTCCCTCCTCCAAACTCTTTATTAAATCCGGTGTCGTTTGGAGGAGGGAGGGGGCACCGCGGTCATTTATATTCGCGTCTATAAGACTCGCGAATATAATTGAAGCTGTGAGCCCGCCGGCACTTCCAGGATCAGTGGAGCTCCAATCAGCTCCCTGCATCGACGTGTGGCCGTGCGCTCACTGTGCAGAGGTCACAGCAGCGTGACACAGCGCCGTGGAGAGGAGGGCGGGAGATGCAGCCTGGAGCAGGAAAGCGCTCTACAGCCAAAGACGGCGCCGAACAAGCAGCCTGGGGGGGGGGGCGCAACATGGAGGATGGAGGGATGGAGCATGATGGGGGTGCACAGAATGGGGGATGGAGCATGAATGGGATGTGCAGCCTGGAGGATGGGGTGATGGAGCATTAGGGGGTGAATACTGTATGTATGTACGGTGTAAATGCCACTGTTCCTTTGAACTGTCATCACTTTTCTGTTGTTCTGCACCTGAAATATGGCCTCTCTTCACAGTATGGAAATCTATTTTTTTTCTTTTTAGCAAAGTTGGTGTGTGTCTCTCTGTGGGTAGCTTTTGAAGGACCACACCCAGTTGGCTAAAAATATTAGATTTATATACAAGGAAAAGAAAACTATATCTCAGGAATGGCGAGGTATAGAAACAGTAATTAGGCCTCAGGTCCACTTGCTTGTCACGTCCGATGCAAGAGCATCAGATGTAATATGCTAATGATCCACGGCTCCCGCTCTGCTGCGAGCATGAGCCAAGTGTTATGTGAATGTGATCCGATCTTGTGATCGGATCACTACTGTGGAGTAGAGGTAGAGAGCACTTTCTGCCTGTCTCTGCGTACATCACACTGCACTCTGATAACATCTGAGTGCAGTGCGATGTTTCACACGCACCCATAGACATGTATGTGAGCCAAGACTTGCCGGCAAACGCAGCATGCTTATTTGTTAGTTGGAAGACCAGACCCAAATTCATTCAGATCAGAGCCCTAAAATTAAAAGAGACCAAGCAAAAAAAAACCCAAAAATTACAGTATTCTTCTTCTTAGAAGATACACCGGATTATGAGAGCCACCCCAAATTTAGAGAAAAAAAAAGGTAAAAAAAATAAAAAATTAAAATATATGGGGTCTGTTTTATAATTCAGGGAGAGGGGAGGACGACAGTAGTGGAGCAGGTGTCACAGGAGGCAGGGGCAGTGGTGGAGTACAGCATTGCTGCGGGCAGTGCAGAGGGGGCCCAGATGCTCACTGTGGGCGGTGGCGCTGTACTGGGGCTGCGGGCGCTACTCTCTCCTGGGGCGGCAGGCGCTGCTCTGTGCTGGGGCAGCGGGCACTGAGGCATGGGCCATTCTGAAGATGTCAGCAGTGTGGACTTCAAAGAAATGGCGGCCGGAGTCAGCGCGTCCGCAGATTGAGCTAGTTGCTTAATGACGAGCAGAGATCTCATCTGCACACGCGCCACCTCCGAGCGCCATTTTTCTTAAGTCTACTGCTTGGACGTCAATGGACCGGGGGCGGCACATGCGCAGATGAGAGCTTGAGCCGAGAGCTGACTGTGTGCCATTATTTGAAGCCCTCACCGCTGACATCTACAGAATGGCCCATTCCTCACTGTCCACCGCACAGAGCCTCACCAGCCGCTGCACAGAGCCTCACCAGCTGCCGCACAGAGCCTCATCAGCCGCCGCACAGAGCCTCATCAGCCGCCGCACAGAGCCTCATTGCCTGCCGTACATAGCCTCACTGCCAGCCGATCATAGCCGTGCCACCAGCCGCACAGAACAGAGCCGCACAGAACAGTGGCTACAGCCCTGGCACAGAGCAGCACCCGCAGCACAGTGCACAGCATTGCCCTACCTTCTATGACCCCTCTCCACCACACCCCTGTAAAGCTACTTTTGGATATTAAGAAGCATCCCTCAGTTTCCTCCCAAATTTTTGGGAGGAAAAGTGTGTCTTATAATGCGAAAAATACAGTAAATAGAATTAAGTGAATGGGCTGAGCTTCAGTACCAGGAATCATTGCAGTCCTAGAGATGTAGATGCGCCAAGTACTGCAATGATCAGGTGCCTCTACATCAGAAAAGAACATACATTAATTACATTGTTAGGACACAACCTTTAACCCAATGATTCCAATTAGTAGCAAAGCCTTAAGGAGTAATGTTTACTATTAATTTATTACATAAAAATGTATATGTACTGTATATACACATATATATCTTCACATACACACACATGTATGTATATACTTTTTGTTTTAGTACGGCACTCCGCTATTAAATACTTGCATGGTTTGGCGGGACAGTTGTGTCACACGTAACAAATATGTACGAACGTAAAGTATTATGCCCTCATCTTGGTCACATGCACATCTGAAGGATTATATAAGTAATGAAGCTAAGACGCAGACATGGGGCATTAATAACTGTCTTAATTAAAGCCGGAAGGAAGGCAGGAAGCCCCATGAAGGAATATAGATAAAAAATAATGTGAACACACTGCACATAGCGTACATTTTCTTTTTTTCCGACGACATCTGTTCTGGTTTTATTTTATTAGGATCACATTCTGCAAAGATTTTAATGTTGTGCTAATCTGTATCATCTAGTGCAGGTTTAATAGTCATGTCTGTCATATATCAGGGATAATATATTACACTTTTTGTATGATACTATGACTTTAGTATGGTGTACTTTGTTTTGTACATTTTTTCTTTATCATAGTGCTATGATATATAGGGATGGTGCAAATCGATTCACTGGACCAGTGCACACTATGACCCACAGGCACAAGAACATCAGAAATGAGCGGTATGACCATTAATCCAGTTTAGTATGGCATTGGTTGGGTATCAAGTAACAGTATGGTTCATAGAGATCCTGGTTTGCAAATTAGGTTATGTGATACTTTCTGGCGGCACCGGATGCATCCAGAGCATTGGAGACAAGAATGATTCAAAGGGAGAAGATCAAGAAAAAAAACAGTGAACGCTGATCAATATGGGGGTCAACTAGATGCCTTCTCTTACACCTATCTGATCCCAACCTGTGCCTGTAGATCATAGTGGCTGTGGGAAATGGAATCTCTGAAAAGCTTGTGTTCATTGTATTACCTGTACACCATACACTACATACAGAGCTCCTATGTATTATGTCACTGGTGATCCCTGTATTAACAGTACACTGACACGACAGAGCTCCTTTGTTTAGTGTCACAGGGGATCACTGTATTACCTGTACACTATACACTATATACAGAGCTTCAGTGTATAATGTCACTGGTGATCCCTGTATTACCTGTACACTGACACTACATACAGAGCTCCTGTGTATAAGGTCACTGGTAATCCCTGTATTATCTGTATACTGACACGACAGAGCTCCTGTGTATAATGTCACTGATGGCCCCTGTATTACCTGTATACTATAGACAGAGCTCCTTTGTATAATGTCACAGGTGATCACTGTATTACTTGTACTCTATACACTATATACAGAGCTCCAGTGTATAATGTCACTAATGAGCCCTGTATTACCCGTACACTGACACTACATACAGAGCTGCTGTGTATAAGGTTACTGGTGATCCCTGTATTACCTGTACACTATACACTATATACAGAACTCCTGCATATGTCCCCAGTGTTCACTGTATTACCTGTATACCATACATTATATACAGAGCTCCTGTGCATAATGTCACTAGTAATGATATTAATGTTATTAGTACTGTAGTTATTATTATCAGTATTGTAGTATTCAGTTACTATGTGTTAGCATTATGAGGTCTGGTCTTGTTGTAGTGGTATTTCAATCTTGTATATGGTTCTATTTGGTCACTATCTTGTGGTAATATGTTGTCCGTTCATGGTGTAGCAGTATGTCAGTCTTGTATGTGGTATTGTTCAGTCAATATGGGGTGGTAATATGTGGTCAGGTCATAGTGTGTTGATATTTCTCTCTTGTACATGGTATTATTGTTCAGTATGTGGTGATATTTTTCCATGTATGTGGTAATATTCAGTCACTATGTGGTGGTAATATGTGGTCCGGGGATAGTGTATTTATCATTTAACAGGACACACAGCGATGGGATGCATAGAATGAAATGCCCAGCTCACTGAGAGGGAGGGCCATACCCTATTTGTACTAAATACAAGAGACTACATAAAAACAAAAAAGTGAGCCGGAGTATGAGATGGTATACATGGAGCTTGTAAGCTCATGTTGACACTGGCCATAAGCCAAAGAAAAACAAAGGTGAAAAATTTGTGGATGTATACCCTGCTGTAACTTAATAAAAGCATAGTGCATATAAACATAGGGCACTCCCTGTCAGTGAGCTGGGCATTTCATTCTATGCATGCCATGGCTGTGCGTCCTGTTGGGACCCAGTCACTCTCAGTCCTTATTCCCATTGAGGCCTATTTTGACCCATAGTAAGGTTTTAATATTGGACAGTGTAGGTACTGTCCCAACTGGGTACACCTTGTCATTGGTGGGATGGCTTTATGCTTTTCTTGATCAAAAACAGTGTTTACTAAGTACCCTATGTTTATATGCACTATGCTTTTATTCAGTTACAGTAAGGTATACGTCCACAGTTTTTTCCCCTTGGTTTTTCTTTGTCTTTTGGCCAGTGTGAATATGAGCTTACAAGCTGCAGGTATTTATCTCTTGTATGATGTACTAATTGGTCACTATGTGGTGGTAATATATGGTCTAGTCCTGGTTTGGGGTCCTTTCTTGCATATTTGGCCTGTAGATGCTAAGGCTACAAATTGGCTGCAGCACACAGTTGAGGTCACAGAGGTACAAGTGGTCATCCTTTTTAATTTGAGCAAAGTTCCTTTACAACTAATTTTAAAAACGTTGAAAATCTCTTAATACAATTCACAATACTAAGAAGTGACTGGAATAAAGTGGACCTGACATTAAACAATGAGACAATAAATGAAGGTAAAGGTGGGGTAAGAAGGAGAAAATTCTTTTACTTTACACTGCCATTAATTGCTTGTTTTTTTGTGGTTGAGGAAAGCGTGTGAAAATGGGTGTGGTTATACGTATATATGTAGACTAGTGGGGTGTCAGTATTATTTATTATTTAAAAAATAAATAAATTAAAAAAAATATATATATTATATATATATATATATATATATATATATATATATATATATATACAGTCATATGAAAAAGTTTGGGCACCCCTATTAATGTTAACCTTTTTTCTTTATAACAATTTGGGTTTTTGCAGCAGCTATTTCAGTTTCATATATCTAATAACTGATGGACTCAGTAATATTTCTGGATTGAAATGAGGTTTATTGTAATAACAGAAAATGTGCAATCCGCATTTAAACAAAATTTGACTGGTGCATAAGTATGGACACCCTTATCAATTTCTTGATTTGAACACTCCTAACTACTTTTTACTGACTTACTAAATCACTAAATTGGTTTTGTAACCTCATTGAGCTTTGAACTTCATAGGTAGGTGTATCCAATCATGAGAAAAGGTATTTAAGGTGGCCACTTGCAAGTTGTTCTCCTATTTGAATCTCCTATGAAGAGGGGCATCATGGGCTCCTCAAAACAACTCTCAAATGATCTGAAAACAAAGATTATTCAACATAATTGTTCAGGGGAAGGATACAAAGAGTTGTCTCAGATATTGAAACTGTCAGTTCCCACTGAGAGGAACATAGTAAGGAAATGGAAGAACACAGGTACAGTTCTTGTTAAGCCCAGAAGAGGCAGGCCAAGAAAAATATCAGAAAGGCAGAGAAGAAGAATGGTGAGAACAGTCAAGGACAATCCACAGACCACCTGCAAAGACCTGCAGCTTCATCTTGCTGCAGATTGTGTCAATGTGCATCGGTCAACAATACAGCGCACGTTGCACAAGGAGAAGCTGTATGGGAGAGTGATGCGAAAGAAGCAGTTTCTGCAAGCACGCCACAAACAGAGTCGCCAGACGTATGCAAAAGCACATTTGGACAAGCCAGTTACATTTTGGAAGAAGTTCCTATGGACTGATGAAACAAAGATTGAGTTGTTTGGTCATACAAAAAGGCGTTATGCATGGAGGCAACAAAACATGGCATTCCAAGAAAAGCACTTGCTACCCACAGTAAAATTTGGTGGAGGTTCCATCATGCTTTGGGGCTGTGTGGCCAATGCCAGCACTAGGAATCTTGTTAAAGCTGAGGGTTGCATGGAGTCAACTCAGTATCAGCAGATTCTTGACAATAATGTGCAGGAATCAGTGACGAAGTTGAAGTTACGCAGGGGATGGATATTTCAGCAAGACAATGATCCAAAACACCGCTCCAAATCTACTCAGGCATTCATGCAGAGGAACAATTACAATGTTCTGGAATGGCCATCCCTGTCCCCAGACCTGAATATCATTGAAAATCTGTGGGATGATTTGAAGCGGCTGTCCATGCTCGTCCATCATCAAACTTAACTGAACTGGAATTGTTTTGTAAACAGGAATGGTCAAATATACCTTCATCCAGGATCCAGGAACTCTTTAAAAGCTACAGGAAGCGACTAGAGGCTGTTATTTTTGCGAAAGGAGGATCTACAAAACATTAATGTCACTTTTATGTTGAGGTGCCCATACTTTTGCACCGGTCAAATTTTGTTTAAATGCGGATTGCACATTTTCTGTTAATACAATAAACCTCATTTCAATCCAGAAATATTACTCAGTCCATCAGTTATTAGATATATGAAGCTGAAATAGCAAAAACCCAAATTGTTATAAAGAAAAAAGGTTACCATTAATAGGGGTGCCCAAACTTTTTCATATGACTGTATTATATATATATATTTATATGTATATATATATATATATAAATAATATACATATATATATACATATATATATACATATACATATATATATATATAAAAAAAAATAATATAAAATGTCTTTATTTTTTTCTAATTTTCCCTACTGTTTGGAGATATTTTTAATAATAAAACATAAGTCTAATATTCTTGGATTCTAACAAAAGTGGAAGTTTATTTTGGAAAACACATTCTCCCTGCATACGACTTTTCCCTGCTCTGTAACCCCACCTCTTTCTGAAATGTAATTCCCGCATTTACAAAAAGTTTAAAAATAACATAATAATTTGTGTCACGCTGAAAATCTATAGTGCAAATAATGACTAGTAATTTAGGCATAGAGCACTTAAACATGTCAATACTATGGAGTAAAATGAAACATCTATTAAGTCGTTAATGAGGTCGTCTCTGATGAGATGTTAAGCAAACGATCATCTTAATTTTGTATTTCAACATGAAGACACGTCACTGGCACAGCATGGATTGTGTGGTGCTTTATAATTAATGTCTTAGAATTGGGGGGTGTACACTCATGGATTTATTTCCGGAATACTGTATTTGTACTTATTTTTTGTAGTTACAGTGTTTTAGATGTTTCACTTAAATTGGCACTATACAAATATTATTTCTTTCCATGTATTTAATAGTTTGATATTCCAGAAAATCTCATAATCTGACTTTTATTTTTAACAAATGCAATGTAATAATATTTTATAATACCAGAAGAAGCGAAAAGTGCATAGAAATAAGATTGCTCTGAATAGGACGAGAACCTATGTAGATGCCACGCTCCCGATGTTCTGGCAACGTGTGGCAACGTGTGACGCCTGCCAACAAGCCGGAGCGGACCATGGCTGTTCTAAATACACTATACCGAAAAAGTATTGGCGCACATGTCTTAATCATCTAATTCAGATATTTATTCAGTTTCTTAGTCGCAATTTATAAAATCCAAATATATATTGATAGGGAATTTAGATTGTGAGCTCCAATGAAAACAGTGATGATGATGTTTGTAAAGGGCTGCGGAATATTTTGGTGCCATATAAGCACGCATAATGAATAAATAAATAAATAAATAAATAAATAAAAATCCAGCCCCGTGCCATGGATTGGTGACAGAAAAGCTGGGGGAAAAGAATTCACTGATAGCAGTGCATCCTGTAATAGGAGCCACTGGGGTAACAAGTCCATTCAGGACATTTCTTCCTCCTATTTCTTGCCAAATCACCTGTGATCTTATTGAGAAGTGGAAGGAACCGCAGTAACTCAGCCACGAAGCGGAGACCCTGTAACGTTACAGAGCGGGGGCCGAGTGCTCAGGAACACAGGACAGAAAAGTCACCACCGCTCTGCTGACCCTCAAAGCTGCAGAGTCCAGACCTCCTCTGATAACATCAGCACTGGTATGGCGCCAACCGGGAGCTTCGTGGTCGAACAGCTGCAGCTGTACATCACCAAGCACAATGCCGAACCGTACATCACCAAGCACAATGCGGAGCCCTACATCACCAAGCACAATGCCGAGCCGTACATCACCAAGCACAATGCCGAGCCGTACATCACCAAGCACAATGCTGAGCCGTACATCACCAAGCACAATGCCGAGCCGTACATCACCAAGCACAATGCCGAGCCGTACATCACCAAGCACAATGCCGAGCCGTACATCACCAAGCACAATGCCGAGCCGTACATCACCAAGCACAATGCCGAGCCGTACATCACCAAGCACAATGCCGAGCCATACATCACCAAGCACAATGCTGAGCCGTACATCACCAAGCACAATTCCAAGTATCAGAGTGGTATGAAACCACAACTGGAGAAGTGGAAATATGTGCTGTCAAATGACGGATTATACTACTCTACCTGGCATCTGATAGCAGAGTCTGGGTTTGAAGAATACCAGGAGATCATTACCAGCCTGACTGTATTGTGCCCACTGTACAGTTTGGTGGAAGAGGGATAACACTAAAGGAAGGTTTTTCAGAGGTCGGTCTCAGCCCCTTAGTTCCAGTCAAGGGGAATCTCAATAGTTCAGCACAAGACATTTTGGACAGATGTCATTCCAGCTTTGAGGGAACTGTTTGGGGAAGAATTACTGGTCTTTCCTGTTCCCCAAAACTGTGGTCAGTACACAAAGTCCATAAAGACATAGTTGAGGGAGCGTGCTGCAGAAGAACATGACCGGCCACATAGAGCTCTGACGTCTGCCCTATTCAACGTCTTTGCAATGAACTGGAACAGAGATTGGGAGCCCAACCTCTCCTCCAACCTCAGTGTCTGACCTCACAAATGCTCTTCTGGATGAAAGGGCAAAATTTCCACAGACACTACAAAATCTTGCAAAAATCCTGTTATTTCTGCAAAGGGACCAATTCCATATTAATTTCTATGGATGTAGGCTGGACGGTGGGAACATTTTTTTTCTATATTGTTTATAACGATACAACTGCCCTAATATGGCACAATTACAGTACAGACCAAAAGTTTGGACACACCTTCTCATCTCTAGAACAACTGTTAACAGGAGACTTTGTGCAGCAGGCCTTCATGGTAAAATAGCTGCTAGGAAACCACTGCTAAGGACAGGCAACAAGCAGAAGAGACTTGTTTGGGTAAAGAACAGAAGGAATGGACATTAGACCAGTGGAAATCAGTGCTTTGGTCTGATGAGTCCAAATTTGAGATCTTTGGATCCAACGACTGTGTCTTTATAGAAAAGGTGAACGGATGGACTCTACATGGCTGGTTCCCACCGTGAAGCATGGAGGAGGAGGTGTGATGGTGTGGGGGTGCTTTGCTGGTGACACTGTTGGGGATTTATTAAAAATTGAAGGCATACTGAACCAGCATGGCTACCACAGCATCTTGCAGCGGCGTGCTATTCCATCCGGTTTGCGTTAAGTTAGACCATCATTTATTTTTCAACAGGACAATGACCCCAAGCACACCTCCAGGCTGTGTAAGGGCTATTTGACTAAGGAGAGTGATGGGGTGCTACGCCAGATGACCTGGTCTCCACAGTCACCAGACCTGAACCCAATCGAGATGGTTTGGGGTGAGCTGGACCGCAGAGTGAAGGCAAAAGGGCCAACAAGTGCTAAGCATCTCTGGGAACTCCTTCAAGACTGTTGGAAAACCATTTCCGGTGACTACCTCTTGAAGCTCATCAAGAGAATGCCAAAAGTGTGCAAAGTAGTAATGAAAGCAAAAGGTGGCTACTTTGAAGAACCTAGAATATAAGACATATTTTCAGTTGTTTCACACTTTTTTAAGTATTTTATTCCACATGTGTTAATTCATAGTTTTGATGCCTTCAATGTGAATCTACAATTTCATGTCAGTCATGAAAATAAAGAAAACTCTAATGAGAAGGTGTGTCCAAACTTTTGGTCTGTACTGTATATAGGAATGTTTAGTGTTTTAGCTATATCTGGATAGAACGGATCTGCTGTGGACTTTCCATAGTGGAATATGAATAACAAAAAACTGTGAAGGGGTGCTAAGCTGACCCTAAGACTGTAGGCCCTGCACTCACCCTGACCCTGGAGGTACCCTTGATGGTAGGGAGGTCCAGGTCTCCACCCTGGCCCTGTCTCCTGTCAAGCCCTGTCATAAAACCTCCCCCATACCCCAATCCTGGGATGAGCTGGATATGTAGTAGCAACCTTCCCAAGACACAGACGAGGGGATGAAACTGAAACACGCTCACTGCAAATAACCACAGAGGAGAGACAAATGACACAGGAGGGAATAAACCAAAAGGGTAGGAGTAATTCACAACCAAGGTACTCACAAACAGTGCAAGCAACAAGTCGCTGATCACCAAAAAGAGGTATGCCATGGATGCCGGGATTTTGCAACTGCAAGCAGAAACTATCTTTGGCGGTCTCCTACTATACACCCCAGCCTTAAATAGAAGGAGACCAGCTATGGAAGGTAATCAGCAACCTGTCTCTCGGAAGAGTAGTACGCTGCTCCAAAAAGGATTAATTCATGCATTGCTGGGAGCAGTGAAACAACTCAGCCGATGTCCAGCCGAGGTGGGTACTTAAGAGAGACCAGGTTGCACGTCGGTCTCTGCAATGTAAACAGCGTTCAACGCTGTAGAAGTAATCCGCGTGTGCGGATCCGGACAGTGCATGAGAGAAACATTGGATTTTGTTGTGGAAAGGCTTTTTTTCCTACAGATTTTATTATTTGCATTACAAAGACTGAGGGTCAAAGTAAGAATCTGCAACCTGAATTGACAAGCTGCAAATTTCAAGACGCTAGATTTCAAATCAGTGTTTCAATGTTGGTCAATTTTGGTTGTTTTATTCGGAATGTATTTTCCCCATATATTTTATAATATGAAAGCACCAACACTCCAGTCACTTGAAAATGTGACTCCAGTAACACAAGATTTACTTATTACAGTTCACTGTATATAAAAAGCACAAGTGTAAGAGTGAGATAAAAAGCTAAAAAAAAAAAAAATCACATAAATAGGATGTCTGAAAAGAAGAATTACCGATTCATCCTTGTGTGCTCGAGGAGGCTTAGAGGGAAGATGGCTGTGAGTAACGCATACCACGATAACGAAGGAGGAAAGCTTTTAGGCAAATTATAAGAGAGCAGAACAGTCCTTTGGGGAATGATTTCAAGACATTAGGCACAAATGACAAGGAAATGGAGGAGATATTAAACATTATTTTGCATCTGTCCTTGTTAATAGAAATCAATCTGCTTCAGTTAACAGTGTCGATGGCAAGTACACTTGGCAGATAAGTGAGTTGATGAAACAAAAAATTACATTTATGATCAGAAAGTGATATTAAAACATAATGGTCAGAATGGACCTAAATGTATATACTGTACATTAGTTAAAGGTTATCGGCCACCAGAATATAATACCACCGGTTGCCACATGTCTCTCAAATGGCTATTAAAGCGGCATATTACTACACTGAGAATCTTCTAATGGGCAATGAGATCTAAATTACTCAAGTCCAATGTCCAATTTTTTCCTCCATTGCAGCAGTGCCAGGGCAGTGTTCATTTACGGTTCGGCAAAATTTTGATGTTCTCTAGGTCCCTGTGACATCATGACATTGAGGTCTAGTAAGTGGCAGAGGCACCCAGGATGCTGGAAAGAGGATTTGCCAATGCTGAAACTAGAACTAGAAAACAAACTACCAGTTAGATTTAGAACCCTCCACGACAAGCACCACAGAAGGTTGCTTCCCCATCCTAATAAGGACAGAAAACACAAAGAGGTTAAGTAGCCCCTTTCCATCCTCTATCCTCAATGTTTAAAAGGACCACATGGTTATAAATGCTTCAAATATTTATTTAACCCCAAGGATTCAATAACCATAAGGGACAAAAAAGGAGGGGTGGAAACTAGCCTTGCTGCTGTGGAGGGTTCTTAGTAACCGAATTACCAGTAAGACATTCTATTTTCTTGAATGCCCTCCATGACAGCACCATAGGAAGAATATCAAAGAATAGCGCTAGGGCGAGACGATTGACTGGAGGACTCTTTCTTTTGCAACGAAAGAAAGGAATCCGGTGATGTGAAGGAGTCTCATACAAGGACGTAGAGAGGCTATCTTTAATGTATGCACCAAGTAAAAACAATCAGATAAAGACATCCAAAACAGTATGAAAAAAGTAAGATGCACCCCCCCAAAAAATGAAGCTTTTTTTGCTTATGCCTTAATCATTTTGAATGTATAGTATTATCTGAGAGACCTCTAGCTTTCAGGATTGAGGCTTCAGAAGCCAGAAAGCCAAACACAGACTCTATGGGCCGGATGATATATCCGACCTATATGTAGAAGGTCATAGACTAGATGAAGGATAAGAGGATCCTCCAACTTCAAGTTGTCCAATGTTTCAAACCAGCTTCTTTTCGGTCTACAGAGGTGTTATCAGAATGATTTTGACTTTCTCTGTTTTTATTTTTTGCAATGTCCTAGGTAGTATTGGAATTGCAGGAAATGCATAGGCCAGTAAGAGAAGTATAGATCTACTTTTGTATTCTGATGATTTGCAAATAGGTCTATTTCTAGATAACCACATTTTCTGGTTGACATCTGGAAACTTTCGGCATTGAGGCTTCATTCGACCAGATGTATATTTGTTCTGTTTATTAAGTCAGCTTGAGTATTGATGGAAACTCTTAAGGCCACTTCACACATAACGAGATCGTGAACGAGATCGTTGCTACGTTACAGTTTCTGTGATGCAACAACGACTTTACTAGCGATCTCGTCATATTTGACAGGCACCAACCATCCGCCCCTGCTGTGAAATTGTTGGTCGATGCTGAACAGTCTGGGCCATTTTTGGCTCGTTGGAGTCCTGCTGGGCAGGATGGATCTGTATGTTTGACACCTACCTACGATTTCGTTAACAACCTAGATTAGAACTTTATTGTTGCACGTAGGCGTGTAGTTGCGTCACCGTTTCCACGCCCCCTCTGCACCGATTGGTTGGTGCTGATAAACACTCGGGAACGAAGGAGGGATGAATCCGGGTGCAGATGCAGCTTCGATCCGAAAAGCAAGCAAGCAACCGGGTACAAAGTATGAATGAATCAGGGTGGAGTCGCAGGTTCTATTCTCACAGCAAAGCTCAAAAGAAGTGACAAAACATGACGCGATACAACAGTTACCTTTTAGGCAAACCCGCCCACCCGCCCAGTCAGAACGCAGTATTGGCCACCAATCGGAGCGGAGGGGTGTGGAAAAGGCGACGCAAATGCACGCCTACGTGGCTCACTGCGTTTCACTACGCCCCTAATCGAGATCGGAATCATTACCACAGCTGTTGTGTGACAGGGTCCCGACGATTTACAAGATCGTTATACGGGTCTCATGCTCGTACCTAAAGTCGGTGTGTGTGACACCTCACATACGATTTCACCAACGACTCAGCAACGATCCGGGAACTGTGACGTAGTAGCGATCTCGTTCACGATCTCGTTATGTGTGACTGGACCTTTAGATGAAGAGCTGATAAGGATAGGAGATTATGTTTTGCCCAAGCAAAGATTTTCCCCAAGACCACCCATAGACTCTCAAATTTCCTCTCCTTTGATGTCGCAGGTGAGTCACTGTGATTAGTCGGAATAGACCCTGATTTGTGTCCCCCGAAGTAAAAACATTGTTGATTTGAGTGCCTCCCGTACTGCCTATATTCCATATTTTGTGGCCAGATTCCCTGGAAGATCATAGCTTCCAAACCTCTCTTACTGGCATCTGTCATTTCTAATGATAGGGAATATTGAATCCAAGACGCTCCATTCATCAGATTTGTTGGATTGAAGTGAGGGCCATTTTCACATAATAGGGCACTTGGATCCTTCTGCTGAGTGAACCTGGAGATCTGTCCCAGCATGAAAGACAAAATTGTGAAGGACTCTTGTATAGGCTTGAGCCCAAGGAACTGCCTGAAAGCATGATGTCATGGACCCAAGGACCGACAATGCAAGCTTTATGGAGACTATTTTCTGTTTTTTAAAGTATAAATTCTGTATCCTATTTGTATTTATTGGATTTCTTGCAAAGAAGAGGTCTCATTTTGGAATCTAGGCGAATCCTTGAGAAAAGCTTTTTGGTAGAAGGATTTACATTTGATTTCTGCAGATTTACTAGCCAACCGAAGGATACTAAAATTTCAAGTGTTGTTTGGAGATGCTCTCTGAGTAATGGAATAGAAGAAGTCATAACTAAAAAGTTGTCCAGAACCAGAATGATGCAAATGTGTTGCTTCCTGATAAATGCTTCTACCTCTTCTGTGATCTTTGTGAATATCTGAGAAGCTGAAGAAATACCGAAGAGGAAATTGAACTGAAATTCAAGAACTTCCTGTCCTTGAGGGACGACGAATCTTAGTAATTTCCAATTTGCTGAATGTATGGGCGCGTGATAATAGGCACCACGTTTCTGCCAATTATTGTGGATCTTATAGATTCCATTTAGAATCTTCTGTAGGAGCAATTACTCCTGACTCTGGTAGGTCTCTGGGATCAGGTTCTACCGTAATCTCTAAGGTAACAGAAATGTTACTTCCAACCTTTGTTGGGGTTAGGAAGAGAACTCGATCTTTGACAGATTCCAGAATTCCTTGATCCGAAGACATTGTTTGCTACTGTAAAAGAAATACTGAAATTCTGCCTCCTACATGCCTGGTGTCATTGTATCTCTTGCCAATGGTTCCAAAAAAAGATTTCTTCCTCTTTCCCTTTTTGGGTAACACCAGCATCCCGATTTATCCTTCACTCTGTATTGCAGGGTCTGGGCCTGTGATGGATGAAAGGATCTTCTGAAGATTCTTGGTTAAGGTAGTGACTTCTTTTAATCCAAAGCTTTCTCTAACAGATCATCTAGAGCTGGACCAAACACATACTCTCTTCTGAAGGCAATAGAACAAAGTTTGGATTTTGACACTATCTCCCCTTTACATCTTCAACCAGAGTGCACTTCTCATGGTATTTTATAAAATAAAGATCTTGCCTCTACCCTATCCTGTGGAGGAATTGGCTTGGAGTTCCATTGATTTCTTTAGAAGAGGAATAAGGCAAGCAAGTCTTCTCTAGAAGGGCCACTACCAAGATGATTTTCAAGTTGCTGTAACATCAGAACATGGACTTTGCTATACAGGTGGAAATTACATTAATTTTCAATGAAGCTACCAATGTCTCCCAAGACTTTCTCAACAGACTATCCATCTTTCGATCCATCTGGTCCTTGAACTGAGAAGTCTTCAAATGGTACGGTTGTTTTCCTTGCCCGTTTAGCCACCTGGATATCTACTTTAGGACTCTCTGACCAGTATTTGGCCAGGTCTTCTTCTAACAGAAATCTGTCTTTCAGCTCTCCCGGGATGCTTAGATGTTTCTCTGGGAACCCCCACTCATCCAGAATTAAACTCTGTATGTTGTTATCATGAATAAGGAATACCATTTTCCTTTTTGACCTCAAACATCCGAATTTTTCATTCTGGACTTTTCGAGTTGTCTTTTCTTCTTCTACAATACTTCCATTGTATCTCTTACTGCCAATAAGAGCTCCTCTGATCTAAATTGCTACTCAAGGTTAGTTCTTCTTTTTCCAGCCATTACTTAGGAATGGCACATTTACGATTTGTAGCTGTAGCTTTGACTTTTGGAGCAGCATCCTTGTCCCTCTAAAAGAGAGGGGAGATGACATAAGTTTGGTTCCCACATCAAAGTGGGACCAGTAATACTTGGCCTGAGTTTTTGCTGGGTTCTGCAGAATTAAAGAAAGTAACACGCTCCATTCTAGAAATACCACTCCTACCTTCTGTCAGGGTCAATTTTAGTCCAGTGACCATGACTAAATGCAAAAACATCCAATAGTATGAGACCCCCTTCCCAGGAATGCTCTGTGCACATGTCCAGTTCTAATTGGTTGGATCCCAGCTTCAAAGGCAGATTTTCAAATTAGCCACTACGGAACTCTAGGTGTTCCATCGTGGAACACAAATCGTAAGTGCCGTCATTCTAAGGTATCCGGCGGCTCGTGTTACTTCCTGCACATGCATAACTTGCCTTAGAAGGTGGAGAAGAAGGAAATGGGGCTGGGGAGCTATGGGAGGAGCTCAACCTATCACCAGTGTTGCCCAGGGTGCAGCAGAATATTGCTGTCCAGCTCCACGAGGAAGTGGAAGCAGCAGGCAGAGGAAGAAGGCAGTACAATCTTCTTGCTTCCCAGCTACTTTCAGAGGTAAATTGTGACTGCTCACCTGCCACAGCACCAAAGAATACCTCTTCATGCCCCTAGGAACAGGAAAACCACTGAGGATAGAGGACGGGAAGGGGCTATTTAACCTCTTTGGATCTCCTGTCCCTTCAAGGATGGGAAGACAACCTTCTGTGGTGTTGTCGTGGACGGGAGTAGAGAATATAAACATTGCTCTGCTTCGGCTGCAACAGAGGAGTGAGCTGGACCCCTAACCAGGGTAGTTTGAATATTTTTGAGAGACTCCTCCTTTTGGTTTATTCTCCTTACAATTGGGAGAGGCGAAACCCAAATTGTTTGGAGTCTACAATATTTTGTAAAGCCTACTTAAAGTGAAATTCAGTGCATGCAGTGTTGGACTAGAGGGTGTGTGTCCAGCACTGGAAACTCTGAGGGTCTTCATGTTTTTCCCAATCCATAGAAAATCACATGTAGGTGCACAGCTTTAAGGAGGTACAGGTAGGTAGACAATTCCGAGTCTTTGAGGAGGTTCATAGGTCCCACTAACAAGTAAATTGCTTATCTAAAGAGAGGCTTGTGCTCTGGACACTAGTTGTTGTGTGGGGCACCAACAAGCCACTTTGCCTTCTCCATGGTATTCAAAACAATGGCTAGGAGAGATACAAAACACCATACTAGCTAGAAGTTTTTCACAACCCGGTACACCCTTTTGTGGTCCTTCCCTGGTCGTCTTCCTGCTCTAGCCTCTCCTGCGTGCCCCGCGCCTCACACACAGTGCCTCGAGCCGGTGACAGCAGATCCTTTTGATGGGTGGTTAGCCTGCCTTGTCCCTTGGTCCTATATGGTCACCTTTTCACTGGATGTGACTTCGGTGCTTGCAGTAACCTCAGTCTCTGGTTTGCTAGCTGAGCCTTGTAATTTTCAACTAGTTAAGGGGCCAGTCCCCTTTGCGGCCAAGTGCCTCCACACCGGGATACCGGCTATGCATACGAGCCCACGGGTGTATGGCGCACTTCCCATGGTTCTAAGACTCCTTCTGTCCTTTGATCCTGGGATGAGCATGTCAGCTCCAGACCCCAGGACCTCTCTCCTCCACATCCACTCCCTGACGTTCTAAAGTCTGCTCCCACTAACTAAACTCCACCTCCAGACTAGCTTCAGACTGCTTTTCCTAAGGCGACAGCTTAGTTTGCAACTTGCCCTAACTACGGCCTAATGAAGTGTCGCTAAATTAACAGTGTGTGTGCAATGACCTGTGTCCTCCTCCTTACCCGGGAATGGGATACCACACCTCTGGCTGAGGTGCAGTACCTCTATTGCGACTAGAGCCTCAGGGGCGCCACACGATGATCTGTTCTGGCTCAGTGCAGTGATGGACCATGCTGGTCAGTCTGCTTCCTCCTTCCGGTGACATCACGTTAACAAAGCAGCTCCTTCTCTTCTGCTTCATTGATGGGGCGTCTACTGATGTCATGCTGATTGACAACGGGCTCCCTCTTATTTAAATGCAGGGAGCTGACTGTCAATTACCATGATGTCAGCAGTGACGACCAGTTGACAGCGCAGCCTTGAAGAGAAAGAACTGCTCTGATGACGTGAACTCTTATGAAGCCACAGAATCACTGCCTGAGCTGGAACACATTGTCGTAAGACAGAATAGGCAGGTAGATTGCACCTACCTAACCAGTAAGATCTTACCTCTGTAGCCCCCCCCCAAAAAAAAAAAACAAAAATAAAAAAAAAAACCTTAAGTCCCAGACAACCCCTTTACATACTGTATGTGGATAAAGTAATGGCAACACCATGTGGATGGACCCTGTACAGTAACAAAAAGTCCCATGGTCACTGTTTGGCAGTATGGTTCTATATTCTTCCCTAAACGTAATGCGTATTTTGGAAAATTCCTATCATACGGCATGACAATATTTATTTTTTCATAAGGAATCTATGAGAAAATCATCTCTGTATAGCATTAGAAATTTACACATGTAAAGTATCAAGAAAAGAGTTAGGCTGGCATCGTGTTACTTTTGTGACTGTTTTTCCATTATCCATGTCATCTAGGAGGGGCGAGATGTATATATGTGTTTTTATGGCTCATATCTAAAAGCAATTATTTTTTTAATGATAAATAGCGCCACACCTGTTCATGTTTAGTATTGCAGCTCAGCTTCAATTATTATTATTATTATTATTATTATTATTATTGCGCCATTTATTCAATGGAGCTTTACAAGTGGAAAAGATATACATAAAAACAAGTAAAATAATCATGTACATTACAAAAACAGACTGGAACAGGAGGAAAGAGGACCCTGCCTGTGAGGGCTGAGTCTACAGGGGATGGGTGAGGATGCAGTAGGTGAGAATAGAGCTGGTTGCGCAGTGGTGTACTAGTCTAAGAGTTATTGTGGGTTGCAGGCTTGTCAGAAGAGGTGGGTCTTCAGGTTCCTTTTGAAGCTTTCCATGATACGGTAGCTGAGAGTCTGATATGCTGGGGTAGAGTGTTCCAGAGTATGGGGGATGCACAAGAGAAATCTCGTATGCGATTATGGGAAGAGGAGATAAGAGAGAAGAAGAGAAGGAGATCTTCTGAGTACCTGAGGTTGCGTGCAGGTATGTACTGGCTGACTAGGTCACCGATGTGTGGAGGAGACAGGTTGTGGATGGCTTTATATGCCATGGTTAGTGTTTTGAGCTGAAGTCTTTGGGCAATCGGAAGCCAGTGAAGGGATTGTCAGAGAGGAAAAGCTGGGTATGGACAGGTGGATTAATCTGGCCGCAGAGTTTATGATAGATTGGAGAAGTGCAAGAGTGTTGGAAGGGAGGCCACAGAGGAGGAGGTTGCAGTAGTCGAGGCGGGAGATGATGAGGGCATGCACTAGTGTTTTTGCTGGTTAAGGAATGCACAAATCTGAGAGATATTTTTGAGTAGTAGTCGGCAGAAGGTGAAGACGGATTGGATGTGTGGCTTGAAGGAGAGAGAGTTGAGGGTTACTCCGAGGCAACGAGCTTGCGAGACAGGGGAGAGTCAGCAGCCATCAACTTTGATGGATAGGATTATTGGAGGGGTTGAGAGAGGAGGAGGAAAGATAATGAATTCGGTTTTGTCCATGTTAAGCATTAGGAATAGTGCAGAGAAGAAAGATGAAATAGCAGACAGACATTGTGGGACTTTGGTTAGTAGGGAGGAGATGTCGGGTCCAAAATGGTAGATATGCATATCATCAGCTTAGAGGTGATACTGAAAGCTGTGGGACTCAATGAGATGGGCCAGGGCGAAGGTGTAAATAGAAAAGAGGAGGGGTCCAAAAACAGAACCTTTTGGGACACCAACAGACAGGGGGTGGGATGAGGAAGTGGTGTGAGTGTGGGAGACACTAAATGTATGGTCTGTTAGGTATGAAGACATCCAAGAAAGGGCCAAGTCTGTAATACCCAGAGATGAGAGAACCTGTAATAGGAGGAAATGGTCCACTGTGTCGAAAGCAGAGGACAGGTCCAGGAGGAGGAGGATAGAGTAGTGTTGCTTTGCTTTGGCAGTTAGTAGGTCATTGGTGAATTTAGTTAGGACATTCAGTGAGGCTTGGCTGCAATATCACAGCTAACCAGCAACCAAAAGTAGCACAAGTTACTATTGTAAATGTTTTATCAATATCATCCATGTTTTTATGGCTCATTTCTAAAAATAATTATTTTTTCACAAGAAATAGCGCCACACATGTTCATGTTTGGTATTGCGTCTCAGCTTCATTGTAGTCAGTGAAGCTTGGTTGCAATATCACAGCTAACCAGCAACGAAAGGTAGCACTAGTTGCTATTGTGAATGTTTTATCCATGTCATCCATGTTTTTATGGCTCATTTCTAAAAGCAATTATTTTTTCACAAGAAATAGCGCCACACTTGTTCATGTTTAGTATTGCAGCTCAGCTTCATTGCAGTCAATGAGTCTTGGATGGAATATCACAGCTAACCAGCAATGAAGGTAGCACTAGTTACTATTGCGAATGTTTTATCCATGACATCCATGTTTTTATGGCTCATTTCTAAAAGCAATTATTTCTCAAGAAATAGCGCCACACCTGTTCATGTTTGGTATTGCAGCTCAGCTTCATTACAGTCAATGAGGCTTGGCTGCAATATCTCAGCTAACAAGCAACTAAAAGTAGCACTAGTTAGTATTGCGAATGTTTGATCTATGTCATCCATGTTTTATGGCTCATTTCTAAAACTAATTATTTTTTCACAAGAAATAGCACTAGACCTGTTCATGTTTAGTATTGCAGCTCAGCTTCATTGCAGTTAATGAGACTTGGCTGCAATATCACAGCTAACCAGCAACCAAAAGTAGCACTAGTTACTATTGCAAATGTTTTATCCATGTCATCCATGTTTTTATGGCTCATTTCTAAAAGCAATTATTTTTTCACAAGAAATAGCGCCACACATGTTCATGCTTGGTATTGCAGCTCAGCTTCATTATAGTCAATGAGGCTTGGCTGCAATATCTCAGCTAACCAGCAACCAAAAGAAGCACTAGTTACTATTGTGAATGTTTGATCCATTTCATCCATGTTTTTATGGCTCATTTCTAAAAGCAATTATTTCACAAGAAATAGCGCCACACATGTTCATGCTTGGTATTGCAGCTCAGCTTCATTATAGTCAATGAGGCTTGGCTGCAATATCTCAGCTAACCAGCAACCAAAAGTAGCACTATTTATTATTGTGAATATTTTATCCATGTCATCCATGTTTTTAGGGCTCATTTCTAAAAGCAATTATTTTTTCACAAGAAATAGCGCCACACATGTTCATGCTTGGTATTGCAGCTCAGCTTCATTATAGTCAATGAGGCTTGGCTGCAATATCTCAGCTAACCAGCAACCAAAAGAAGCACTAGTTACTATTGTGAATGTTTGATCCATTTC
Source organism: Anomaloglossus baeobatrachus (assembly GCF_048569485.1). Classification (NCBI taxonomy): domain Eukaryota; kingdom Metazoa; phylum Chordata; class Amphibia; order Anura; family Aromobatidae; genus Anomaloglossus; species Anomaloglossus baeobatrachus. Next base: position 155,031,635 of record NC_134363.1, on the reverse strand, counting down.
ATCCATGTTTTTATGGCTCATTTCTAAAAGCAATTATTTCACAAGAAATAGCGCCACACATGTTCATGCTTGGTATTGCAGCTCAGCTTCATTATAGTCAATGAGGCTTGGCTGCAATATCTCAGCTAACCATCAACCAAAAGTAGCACTAGTTACTATTGCGAATGTTTGATCCATGTCATCCATGTTTTTATGGCTCATTTCTAAAAGCAATTATTTTTTCACAAGAAATAGCGCCACACATGTTCATGCTTGGTATTGCAGCTCAGCTTCATTATAGTCAATGAGGCTTGGCTGCAATATCTCAGCTAACCAGCAACCAAAAGAAGCACTAGTTACTATTGTGAATGTTTGATCCATTTCATCCATGTTTTTATGGCTCATTTCTAAAAGCAATTATTTCACAAGAAATAGCGCCACACATGTTCATGCTTGGTATTGCAGCTCAGCTTCATTATAGTCAATGAGGCTTGGCTGCAATATCTCAGCTAACCATCAACCAAAAGTAGCACTAGTTACTATTGCGAATGTTTGATCCATGTCATCCATGTTTTTATGGCTCATTTCTAAAAGCAATTATTTCTCAAGAAATAGCGCCACACATGTTTATGTTTGGTATTGCAGCTCAGCTTCATTACAGTCAATGAGGCTTGGCTGCAATATCTCAGCTAACCAGCAACCAAAAGTAGCACTATTTATTATTGTGAATATTTTATCCATGTCATCCATGTTTTTAGGGCTCATTTCTAAAAGCAATTATTTTTTCACAAGAAATAGCGCCACACATGTTCATGCTTGGTATTGCAGCTCAGCTTCATTACAGTCAATGAGGATTGGCTGCAATATCATAGCTAACCAGCAACCAAAAGTAGCACTAGCTACTATTGTGAATGTTTGATCCATGTCATCCATGTTTTTATGGCTCATTTCTAAAAGCAATTATTTTTTCACAAGAAATAGCTTCACACCTGTTCATGTTTGGTATTGCAGCTCAGCTTCATTGCAGTCAGTGAGGCTTGCCTGCAATATCACAGCTAACCAGCAACCAAAGGTAGCACTAGTTACTATTTTGAATGTTTTATTCATATCATCCATGTTTTTATGGCTCATTTCTAAAAGCAATTATTTCCCAAGTAATAGCATCACACCTGTTCATGTTTAGTATTGCAGCTAAGCTTCATTGCAGGCAATGACTCATGGCTGCAATATCACAGCTAACCAGCAACAAAAGGTAGCACTAGTTACTATTGTGAATGTTTTATCCATGTCATCCATGTTTTTATGGCTCATTTCTAAAAGCAATTATTTTTTCACAAGAAATAGCGCCACACCTGTTCATGTTTGGTATTGCAGCTCAGCTTCATTACAGTCAATGAGGCTTGGCTGCAATATCACAGCTAACCAGCAACCAAAAGTAGGACTATTTTGTATATATATATAAAAAATGTTTTTCTACTACCGTGGAGTCAGGGAACAGCTATTTATACAATTTCCTGATAAACCATTCACTATTGATCCATGAAGTGACCCCCTTTTTTTTCTGCAGATTCTTCCATGCTTTTGTTTACGCGTGTCTAAATATAGATAAGGTATATTATTATACAGCCTGTATCCTTTGCTGTGTACATGGGACATCTGCCAATGGCACAAGCCTTAATTTCTTTAGTAAAGTACAATTTTAAACCGAGAGTGCTGACAGCTCGTGAAGTACTGTTTCCCCAGGTGAAACTGTGATAACAATAAAAGGAGAACGCTGGCCAAGAATTCAGCGTCTAGTGCAGAAAGGGTTAGACCTAGTGGGAAGATGTCACAGCAGCCTGTCTCCAAACAGATGTTCAATTGTTTGTGGGATGCAGTTTAATTGTTGGATAACGTTCCAGCACTCAGGGGGGATAAAAAAAGAAATACAAAAAAAAAAATAAATAAAAAAAAAAAAACCTCCCGTTCTGCAGCTGCAGTAAATGCCAGCTTTAAAACAAGGCGTATTCTTAAATCATGGCTCCGGGGGAACTGCTTGAGCAGGAAATCTTAGCCAAGCCTTGCATTAATAGCACTTTGAAGTTTTGAAAATGAATCGCTGCAATTTTAAGACATCTTGTTTTATTTCAAGGCTTTGTGAGTTTATTTAAAACAAGCGTATTCCTTCAGGGCAACCTCAGAAACCAGACGTAACAGCCCTGGCCAAAAAAGAACACCAGAGACGGGTTTTCTTACGAAGATTTTTTTTTTTTATGGGGGAGGAAGGGGGTCATTTTTTTTTTAAGGGCGGGGGGTTATAATTTCACTTGGGTTATTTACATGACTGGGGACGTCTGTAATGCCGAGTCTTACGTCCCAGACATAATTATGGCATATGTATGTATTATAGACGTTCATTAGAATGTTGGTATTTTATTATATTTCTCTTTATTTTGTTTATTTAGCAGGCATTGAAAGTGACTTCCCACGATACCTTACTGGAAAGTACAGTATGTGGAAGAAAAGCCCAGTACTGAACCTAGTCTGTCATGATCAGCGCTCAGAATAAATTTCATTTGGGCATATTTAAAAGAGTGAGCCAACCTTTGGTTTGATGGGAGAAATAAGACATGTCCAAAGCTGGAAGATCTATATATATAATTGCCTCATTCTGTCTGTCTGTCTGTCTGTCTTGCTCCAAAATTGTGTCCTTACGGTGACACAAAGCGGATTGGCCACTGGCCTCGCCATGGCCCCGCCCCCCCGCACAGATTGGTCGCTCGCCCTGGCTCTTCCCCCACACACTGATTGGCCGGCCGCTCGCACAGGCTCCGCCCCCCACACGGATTGGCCTCTCGCCCCGGCACCCTGCACGTATTGGCAACTCGGCCACGCCACGCCCCCCTCACGCAATGCACGCTCGCTCTGGCCCCGCCCCCCGCACGCATCCCCCGAGCTGACACGGAGACATGACTACCAGGTGAGTACTGTACCCCCGGGAGCCCACACCAGCATACTCCGCCATCCCAGCTGACACAAACCCTCGCATTGCTGGGGTTTGCCGCCGTATGCTGGTGTGGGCTCCCGTGCGAGTGGGGGACGTGATGCGCTGGTAACCATGGTAGCATAGTTACCAGCGCATCAAGGTCCTGCAGCGGCGGAAAATACACACACGCACACACATAACAACACACACATACACACACACATCAGATCACACTCACTCTCACACACACCTCACACACACCTCACATCGCATCCACACACTCACAGCATCCGGAGATATCGCTTGCTTCTCGGCCGCGATACTGTGCTGTGAGCTTCCAGGACCTGCCGGAGGATCACATGGCCAGAAGCATGTGGTATCTCCGGATGTTGTGAGTATGAGTGCGTATGTGCAATATCGTCAATGTGTGTGTGCGTGAGTGTATGCGATCGGGTGTGCGTGTGAGTGTATGCGATCGGGTGTGCGTGTGAGTGTATGCGATCGGGTGTGTGTGAGTGTATGCGATCGGGTGTGTGTGAGTGTATGCGATCGGGTGTGTGTGTGAGTGTATGCGATCGGGTGTGTGTGTGAGTGTATGCGATCGGGTGGGTGTGAGTGTATGCGATCGGGTGGGTGTGAGTGTATGCGATCGGGTGGGTGTGAGTGTATGCGATCGGGTGGGTGTGTGTGTGTGTGAGTGTATGCGATCGGATCTGTGAGTGTCGGCAGAGGAGCACGGCGTGCTGGAGGAGGCTGGGAGGAGAGAGGCTGATCCTGGGGAAGGCTGGGAGGGGGAGGCTGATGTTGGGGGAGGCTGGGAGGGTGTAGGCTGATGCTGGGGGAGGCTGATGCTGTGGGAGGCTGGGAGGAGAGAGGCTGATGCTGGGGGAGGCTGATGCTGGGGGTGGCTGGGATGGGGGAGGCTGATGCTGGGGGAGGCTGGAAGGAGAGAGGCTGATGCTGGGGGAGGCTGATGTTGGGGGAGGCTGGGAGGGTGTAGGCTGATGCTGGGGGAGGCTGGAAGGAGAGAGGCTGATGCTGGGGGAGGCTGATGCTGGGGGAGGCTGGGAGGGGGAGGCTGATGCTAGGGGAGGCTGGGAGGAGAGAGGCTGATGCTGGAGGAGGCTGGGAGGAGAGAGGCTGATGCTGGGGGAGGCTGGGAGGAGAGAGGCTGATGCTGGGGGATGCTGGGAGGAGAGAGGCTGATGCTGGGGGAGGCTGGGAGGCGGAGGCTGATGCTGGGGGAGGCTGGGGGAGGCTGATGCTGGGGGAGGCTGGAAGGAGAGAGGCTGATGCTGGGGGAGGCTGATGCTGGGGAAGTCTGGGAGGGGGAGGCTGATGCTCGGGGAGGTTGGGAGGAGGGAGGCTGGGAGGAGAGAGGCTGATGCTGGGGGAGGCTGATGCTGGGGGAGGCTGGAAGGAGAGAGGCTGATGCTGGGGGAGGCTGATGCTGGGGGAGGCTGGAAGGAGAGAGGCTGATGCTGGGGGAGGCTGATGCTGAGGGAGGCTGGGAGGTGGAGGCTGATGCTGGGGAAGGCTGGGAAGAGGGAGGCTGGGAGGAGAGAGGCTGATCCTGGGGAAGGCTGGGAGGAGGGAGGCTGGGAGGAGAGAGGCTGATGCTGGGGGAGGCTGATGCTGGGGGAGGCTGGAAGGAGAGAGGCTGATGCTGGGGGAGGCTGGGAGGAGAGAGGCTGATGCTGGGGGAGGCTGGGAGGAGGGAGACTGGGAGGGGGGAAGCTGAGAGAAGAGAGGCTGATGCTGGGGGAGGCTGAGGCTGGGAGGAGAGAGGCTGATGCTGGGGACAGAGAGGCTGATGCTGGGAGGAGAGAGGCTGATGCTGGGAGGAGAGAGGCTGATGCTGGGGGCAGAGAGGCTGATGCTGGGGGCAGAGAGGCTGATGCTGGTGAAGCATGGGGGATGGAGCACAATGGGGGGTGCGCAGCATGGGGGATGGAGAACGATGGGAGGTGCACACCTCCCCCCAACACACACACACACAACACACCACACACACACTGGGAACCACAAACACCGCCCTACACAGACACCCACACACACAGACAACGCTGCACACACACAACACCCAACACACAAACACCGCGGCATACATAAATATACGCACATACCACGCAACACACACATTGCACAAAACATACCTCCCCCAAAACACACCACACCCACACAAACCGCGCAACACACACACACAACGCTACAGACACACAACGCTCCACAAACAACGCAACACATGCAACACACATACAACACCGCTCTCACCCCCCGCCACACCCAGACAACACCCAGAACATGTACAGCGCCCTACACAAACACTTGGTAACTACACACAACAACATCTATATATATATATAACAAAAATCATACATTAACTACACAATACGTAAATTCTAGAATACCCGATGCGTAGAATCGGGCCACCTTCTAGTATTATATAAAAGAGAAAGAAATATGGTTATAAGGGGACAAACATCGTGACAATTAAATGATTATATATATATATATATATATATATATATATACACGTGACGCCCCTGGACTATCAGGTCGTCACAGGGTATTGCACAATCTGTCCTCCCGTGCAGTATCCACCTCCTTCTTGGTTTTGTGTCCCTAACCATATGATGTTGTCTACATCAGCTAATCAAAACCCTAGGTACACTCTGCACCACACCCACCAGACACATCAGTGGACGGCTTGAGTGGAATAGAGTCGCCCACCTGAGGGGTTGGAGAGGGGAGGTCAGGAGTGTCAGTGTGGAGTTGTATTGTGGAAGTGAAAGAGAGAGGAGGTCAGGAGCAGGGCTCCTAGGAAGCTATCTAGGTGGCAGACGGTGGTCTGGGCCTAGAGGAGCTGGACCCCCGGCTGCAGGGGATCGTGGCAAGGGGCACGGATCTGTCGAGGAGGACAGCCAGCAGCCTTGCACCATCACCGGGATGGGACTAAGGCACGACGGGGTACGTGGACCCTAGGTCGGGGAGTAGCTTCAGGCAACCTGATAATTTACCCGAGGAGAACGGAGTCTTCAAGAGCCGTTCCCACCCGCTCCAAAATTGGGGTACTAGCGCAACGAGGGGGATAGGACTTTCCACTCAAAACGGTCCAGAAAATCCCAAGCGTGAACCCTGAGAGCAAGCACCCACACTTAGCCATAGTGCGGAGCGGGACCCGACTAGTACCATACTACCAGGACCAACAGAGAAGTAAACTTAGCGCCAGGAGGTAGGTTACGGATCACCAGGTAGCACCATTGGGGATGGGACCCAAACTAGCTCCCCTCAGCGGCAGCGGTGTCCAGAACTTTGGTTTATCCAGTTGTCGGTGTCAGCTTAATGGAGTGAGTACGCAAGTGAACCCCTTCTCACCCAACAGCACTCCCCCACCATCACCGAGCCTCGGGGCATTCTCCCCCCTACCCGTGGAGGGTCACAACACCTGGCTGCCCCATTCCATCATCCCCGGGTACTCCCAACTGCAGGGGTGGTACTCCTAATTACCACATACCACGGGTGGCGTCACGAACTCTCTAAATTCCCTTGTAAATAACACTTCATTTCGAGTGGCCGCAAGACCCCCGGATCCAGAGACCTGAATCTGAGCAGCTCTGCTGCTGGCACGAGGGCGGCACACCTCGAAAACTTGGCGTCACGAACAGGATACGAGCAGGACCCACTTACCTGGATGACGTGCGCCTTAGAAGTCGAAACCATGAGTCAAATTTCCTGTTTCCTGCCCTTTCCGCCATCTTCCGCCATCTTTTGGCGCCAAAACGCGGTCTTCTCCATTGAAAGCGCGTGAAACCGAAGTCCCGCCCTTTGTCCTGAGAGTCAGTCCAGAACCGGAAGTTCCCAGAGGGCCACAGCACCAGAGTGAGTGATGGGCAAAAACTGAGGGGGCATGACGGCATATAGCAGCGGAAGAGAAGCAGGGACGCCAAGACTCTGCGATAACATTCCTGGACCCCGCAGAGGAAAGATGGCGGAGCGGAGCTGGTCACCGGAACGTGCCGTTCCCGGGACTGCGACCTGGATTGATGAAGAGACGGAGCAGCTTTCCAGAGGATGCGGACGTAGTTCCTGTTCATACTGAACCACTGGAGGGAAGAGATGAGGAGACTGGCAGTGGCGGTGCGAGCCCATGATATCGACATCCCACATGAAGAGAGAGTAAGCGGTTGCCCAGTCCCTGTTCATAACCCTAATCCGGCCAATGCGGCTGTGGGATCCGGACCGCCCCCCCGCTTCCGGCGAGCACTCCGCCGCCACCAACCCCGTCCTCGGCGGACGCCGAGCTGCCTACTCCCATCATGGCAGCGGAACCTTCAGTCCCCGTTCAGGAAGAATTACCTGCAGAACCCCCAGTTCCGTCACCTGACCAGGTCACAACAGTAGTCACCCCGACACCGGCCCGACCAGACCAAGCCACATCACCGGGCCCGTCCTTAGAGGCGGAGCACTCAGACTCTGGAACCCCGGCTGCGGAGCAGTCGGTCCCTTTTTCCATCATGGTGGAGGTGGAACCTGAGGAGCTGCCAGCTCCGCCACCGCGCGGCGTCCCAGCGGCTGCAGGAGTCCAGCTACAACCAGCACCAGTGGTGGAGATGAAGCCCGACATCAGCGCCCATGAAAAGGAAAGGTATTGGTGGCGGCTAATGCGGTTACGTGCAAAAGTATTTGCTCGGGAGCGGCGCAGGATAGGGATAGCCGCTCGTATCAACAGAAAAGAGAAGCTGGAACCTACAAGTTCATAAAAAGTTTGAAAATGGTTGTATGGAGTGTCACCCTTGTTGACTCTTCCCGTGTTAATTGGAGAAGACCATCTGGACCCCCAGTTGGGGGGTGACAGAAAAGTTTTGCTATAATTAGACTGCGCCCTCCTTGTTGAACCTTTTTCCACTCTTTGTTCTAGGAAAAAGGCCATCAGGGCCTTGGACGGTGCAGTGCTGGTAGACAGCACCAGGAGGCCCCAGTGGGGGTTGGCGCAATAGGCAACGGCTACCAGGTTGCTCAGGACGGTTATCAGAGTCGTCTTTTGCAACACTCGGGACCTTAACCTGGTCACGAACCCACAAATAGGTATGCAGCGGGTCAAGTTGTTTGGGTGGCGGGTTAATAGGAACCGGGACACTGGGACTGGACTGTTGCAGGTAGAGGCTGCAATGGAGCAGGTTGAGCCTCCACTACCGACCTAACCGGTAGCGTTCCACTGTTGAATTGATGAACTCAAAATACCGTAATGTTTAAGTGCAAAGCCTCCCTAATGTGGGATGAAACCTGTTAATGAAAATGTTCTTCTTTTCTATTCTGCAGCTTTGAAAAAAAAATAAACCTCTGATGTCCTGTAGCTCGAGGACGAGCTACGTTTAACCCTGGGGGAATGTGACGCCCCTGGACTATCAGGTCGTCACAGGGTATTGCACAATCTGCCCTCCCCTGCAGTATCCACCTCCTTCTTGGTTTTGGGTCACTAACTATATGGTGTTGCCTACATTCAGCTAATCAAAACCCTAGATACACCCTGCACCACACCCACCAAACACACCAGTAGACGGCTTGAGTGGAATAGAGTCGCCCACCTGGGGGGTTGGAGAAGGGAGGTCAGGGGTGTCAGTAGTTGTAGAGAGTCGAGTCTGAGAAGTGGAAGTGAGAGGAGGTCAGGAGCAGGGCTCCTTGGAAATAGTCTAGTTAGCAGAAGGTGGTCTGGGCCTAGAAGAGCTGGACTGCCGGTCGCAGGGGATCGTGGCAAGGGGCAAGGATCTGTCGAGGAGGACAGCCGGTGGCCTTGCACCATCACTGGGCTGGGACCAAGGCATGACGGGGTACGTGGGCCCTAGGTCGGGGAGTAGTTTCAGGCAACTGTTGTGAATGTCAGTTATGCTTTTGCTGCTGTGAGGCTCCCTCTTGTGGCCAGGACTGGTTTGGACAGAGACCAGGTGTGTTGGAGCAATGGGTGTTTCCATTGCTAACTCTCTGCCTATTTCAACCTTGGTCTGCTAGTAGGCTGAGCCGGTTGTCATTTGTTCTTTGTTTTTCCAGCCTTCTCATCTTGCTCCAGACCACATCTACCCCAGATAAGTGCTTGGTTCTTTCTTATGTTGTTTTATTCTTTTTGCTCTTATCTGGGTTTGTCATTTTCTGTGGTTATTGTCAGTTTATTTGCATGCAGGAATCTTCCCTCTCAGTTGCTTAGCTGGGAAGCTCCCTGCAGCTATGTTTGGAGTATTGCTCCTATCTGTCCATGTGTTTGTTGCTTCTTGAATTTGTAATGGTTCCTGCTTTCTGTTCATTGGTATGACAAGAAGCGCCTGATATATAAACGGAGTTCACATCTAGTGATCTGAGGACTTTTTGTACTATCAGATATTTTGATTTTTGTAGAGTTTTCTCTGGCCACCATCAGCCCCTTTCCTATCCTTTCCTATTTAGTCAATGGGGCCTCACCTTTGCTAAACCTGTCATCTATCTGTGTATGTATTGTGTTTTCCTATATCACCACAGTCTTTGAATGTGGGGGGCTTGCTATACCTTTGCGGTCTATTTCTGAGGCAGAGAGTTATTTATCTTTCCTTCCTTTAGGATAGCGAGAGAGGGGAGCCAGCATGATCTGAAAATGGCATGCATCATATAAAAAGTGCAAATTCACAGATTTATTCCAACTGTACTGTAATATAAATGAGATTTTTAGCAAATAATTGATCAATTCTTTGAGCCACCCCTGCCAACGTCACGGCAAATCTCAATAGGGGGGTCCTACTCTATATTCTGTATTTCATGTGCCATGCGGCCTCCTAGATAAAGTTAAAAGCAGAACCATAATGGAGCACACATACCTGTAACCTGTATATATAACCGCTTCTATGTTGCAAAAGAGGCAATTGTGGATAGAGGCCAGCCCAGGTCCCAGCATGTGGAGCAAGCTCTACACCAGGGGTGGGGAACCTTTTTACTGCCGGGGGCCATTTGGAATTTCCTACTAACCTTTGGGGGCCGCACAACATTATCAACTTGAAAAATAACCCAGCTATATTTGGTCAAACGATTAATTAACTCACCCCTACTGTGGAGGCAGGAGCTGCTTCTGTTTGGTGTGACTGTGATGTTCGGTGATATTGATCATCTTGTTTCTCACAGCTGCTTTTCTAGGTTTGTCTCGGTCTGGAGATGCTGGGGGCATATAGATCACAGGAGGGGCTGGGGTGCATAAATTACAGGATACACTGGGAGTACACATCACAGGAGGGGCTGGGGCATATATATCAGTAGGGGGGCATGGACAGCCTTGGCTGTGGCACAGACAGCACTAGGTGGCTGCACGGACTACACTAGGTGGCTGCACGGACTGCACTAGGTGGCAGCACGGACTGCACTAAGTGGCAGCACGGACTGCACTAGGTGGCAGCACGGACTGCACTAGGTGGCAGCACGGACTGCACTAGGTGGCAGCACGGACTGCACTAGGTGGCAGCACGGACTGCACTAGGTGGCAGCACGGACTGCACTAGGTGGCAGCACGGACTGCACTAGGAGGCAGCACGGACTGCACTAGGAGGCAGCACGGACTGCACTAGGAGGCAGCACGGACTGCACTAGGAGGCAGCAGGGACTGCACTAGGAGGCAGCACGGACTGCACTAGGAGGCAGCACGGACTGCACTAGGAGGCAGCACTAGGGAGACACAGAGAAGTCTGGGGGAGCATAGACATCAACAGGAGGGCACAGACAGCAGTAGCAAGTTCAGAGCACTGGGGGGTACATAGTACTGAGGGGTGGCACACAGCACTGGGGAGCACGGACAGCATAAGGGGGCACAGACAGCACTGACCGTGGCATGGACAGCACTGGTGGCAGCATGGACAGCATTAGGTGGTGCGGACAGCACTGGGGGGGCATAGACATCACCCAAGGGGTACAGACAGCACTAGTGGAGCACACACAGTACTAGGGGGTACACACTGTACTAGGGGGTACACACAGCATTAGGGGGTACACACAGCATTAGGGGGTACACACAGCACTGGGGGGTACACACAGCACTGGGGGGTACACACAGCACTGGAGGGGTACACAACACTGGGGGGTACACACAGCATTAGGGGATACACACAGCATTAGGGGATACACAGCACTGGGAGGTACACACAGTACTGGGGGATACACAGCACTGGGGGGTACACAGCATTAGGGGTACACAGCATTGAGGGGTACACACAGCACGAGGGAGTACACAGCACTTAGCGGGGGGGGGGGGGCGCCGATGGGTTGCGTACTCAAAGTGAGGGGGAGGAGGAGTCACACACACAGCAGGTCCGGGAGGCTGGTAAATCTGCTGCAGCTCTTCTGTGACATATTGCAGTGTGCTGCTTACCCCGCCCACCAGAGCACACTAGCACAGGCCGGGGTTAAGCCTAGAATGTATGGGCTGCAGTCAGGTCCTGGAAGTCAGGATCTGGATAGAGCCCGTACATTCTAGCATCTACCCTCAAGGCATCAGGCAGTGAGATTTAAAGGGCCGGCAGCCGGGAAAAGCGCGGCTGCTGCCAGAGCACAGCGGTCCCTGAGAATGTGCCTGGGGGCCGCATAAAAAGTCGTCACGGGCCGTATACGGCCCGCGGGCCGGAGGTTCCCCACCCCTGCTCTACACATACTAGGACTATATCAGAACTGACCCTCCCAGTGCCAGACAGCAACCATTGATAAAGGCGGACCAGATCCAAGTATGGTGCTTAATTAGCAATGCCTGTGGAAAGGGTGAGGCAACTGAATGTGTACAGCTACCAACAGGAGGAATATATTGCAAACCAAGATCAGGCGTGCATAGCATGGTGGTGACCAGCCACCAGACATTTGTAGCATAACTACAACCAAACAGAGAGAGAGGGGAGCCAGCACGATCTGAAAATGGCATGCATCATATAAAAAGTGCAAATTCACAGATTTATTCCAACTGTACTGTAATATAAATGAGATTTTTAGCAAATAATTGATCAATTCTTTGAGCCACCCCTGCCAACGTCACGGCAAATCTCAATAGGGGGGGTCCTACTCTATATTCTGTATTTCATGTGCCATGCGGCCTCCTAGATAAAGTTAAAAGCAGAACCATAATGGAGCACACATACCTGTAACCTGTATATATAACCGCTTCTATGTTGCAAAAGAGGCAATTGTGGATAGAGGCCAGCCCAGGTCCCAGCATGTGGAGCAAGCTCTACACATACCAGGACTATATCAGAACTGACCCTCCCAGTGCCAGACAGCAACCATTGATAATGGTGGACCAGATCCAAGTATGGTGCTTAATTAGCAATGCCTTTAGGATACCGAGAACTAGAATCCTTTAGGATAGTTAGTTCTCCGGCTGGGTTCGTGGTGCATAGGATGTTAGTTCACCCCTCAGCTACTTCTAGTGTTGATGGTTAGTAAGGGGATGTCAGCCAGATTAGTTGCCAATGCTCTTGTCACCTTTTTACCAATGATTTATGGTGATCTTCCATGGTTCCGGATCATAGTAGATAACCCTATAATTTACCCGAGGAGAACGGAGTCTTTAGGATCCGTTCCCACCCGCTCCAAAATCGGGGTACTAGCGCAACGAGGGGATAGGTCTTTCCACTCAAAATGGTCCAGGAAATCCCAAGCATGAACCCTGAGAGCAAGTTACCACACTTTGCCATAGTGGGGAGCAGGACCCGGCAAGTTTTATACTACCGGGACCACCAAAGAAGTAAACTGAGTGCCAGGAGGCAAGTCAAGGATCACCAGGCAACACCATAGGGGACGGGACCCGAACTAGCTCCCCTCAGCAGCAGCGGTATCTAGAACTTTGGTTTATCCAGTTGTCGATGTCAGCTTAATGGACTGAGTGAGTACGCAAGTGACCCCATTTCATCCAACGGCACTCCCCCACCATCACCGAGCCCCGGGGTATTCCCCCTACCCGTGGAGGGTCACAACACCTGGCTGCACCATTCCATCATCCCCGGGTACTCCTAACTGCAGCGGTGGTACTCCTAATTACCACATACTACAGGTGGCATCATGAACTTTATAAAATCCCTTGTAAATAACTCCCCTTCATTTCGAGTGGCCGCACGACCCCCGGGTCCGGAGCCCCTTCGACCCACCGAGCACCCAGATCCGAGCAGCTCAGCTGCTGGCACGGGGGCGGCACACATGTATCCTGCGCACATAGCCTCCCCATGCTCCACATATCCAGTGCATGTTGCCTCCCCCTAGTCCACGTATCCGGTGCACATTGCCTCCTCCATGTATCCTGTGCACATTGCCTCCCCCTGCTCCATATATCCTGTGCACATTGCCTCCCCCTTCTCCATGTATCCTGTGCACATTGCCTCCCCCTGCTCCATGTATCCTGTGCACATTGCCTCCCCCTGCTCCATGTATTTTGTGCACATTGCCTCTCCCTGCTCCATGTATCCTGTGCACATTGCCTCCCCTTACTCCATGCACCCTTTGCATATTGCCTCCCCCTGGTCCACGTATCCTGTGCACATTGCCTCCCCGTAATCCACGTATCCTTTGCACATTGCCTCCCCGTGCTCCACGTAACCTTTGCACATTGCCTCCCCCTGCTCCTCGTATCCCGTGCACATTGCCTTCCCGTGCTCCATGTATCCCGTGCACATCAACACCGTCGTCCTCGTGCTCCGCTCCCTCCACTCCCTCATGTCCGTCTCTTTTGTCAGCATAAGAAAATAAAGAAGTCTTTGGTCACCGCAGAGTGCTGCCAATCTCTGTTTTTCTTTATCCTGCGCACATTGCCTCCCCCTGCTCCACATATCCTGTGCACATTGCCTCCCCCTGCTCCATGTATCCAGTGCATGTTGCCTCCCCCTGCTGCACGTATCCCGTGCACGTTGCTTCCCCCTGCTCCACGTATCCTGTGCACATTGCCTCCCCCTGCTCCACGTATCCTGTGCACATTGCCTCCCCCTGCTCCATGTATCCTGTGCACATTGCCTCCCCCTGCTCCACGTATCCTGTGCACATTGCCTCCCCCTGCTCCATGTATCCTGTGCACATTGCCTCCCCCTGCTCCATGTATCCTGTGCACATTGCCTCCCCCTGCTCCATGTATCCTGTGCACATTGCCTCCCCCTGCTCCACGTATCCTGTGCACATTGCCTCCCCCTGCTGGGCTACACATGTCACATACATTGCCAGAATCTGTGGAGGAAGGGAAGTGTCTATTATTCTGAGCACGTTCCTCACATATAAAGATGGTTGTCACTTTTGGAGTTTCTTCATCTGCCGGCCTGGCACAGTTACTAGAATACAGATACACTAACTAATATAATCCTGCCATATGAACAATAGCATGGATGTGAAGTTACGGCTAAACTAATAATGTGCTGCATTTTTCCTGCATGTGAATAGCGCTGCATATTCTGTGTTTGTGTACAGCCCCTGCTGGCTTTAATCTCATAGCCATATGGAGATGAATACAATATTTGGCCCTTAGTCACATTTAAGATACAGTGTTTGTGTTTTATGGAAAATAACATTCAATGTGTTTGCCAAGCTCTGCTCCTTCCTGTAAGGAAAGTGTACATGATTACCTGTGCAATTTACAATGGCGCATTTGCAGTCAGCTCTTACTACATCCTATAGACGATTTCCAGGCACGGTTACTTAACTATTTCACTTCCTGAAAGGGAATACATTATCTATAGTTTAAATCAAGTTTTTTTGTTAAATGTTTTTTTTTTTTTGCAATTTTTTTTTTTGCATTTCATGATTTAGGGCCATTTTAGACTCGTACTTTCTGTCCCTTCAGGAGAAATTTTCTGCAGCTTCCTTATCATCAGAGGCAGGATTTCAATGACAAGTAACTGCTCTATACACAAATGATAACACAGGATTCACCAATTACAATAGGCAAAGTCACAGATCACAGCTCCAACTGCATGTCACATGCTGTCCATTTCCTTGTGATCCTCCTTGAGGGTATGTGCGCACGTTGCTTTTTACCTGCTTTTTACCTGCTTTTTTGCTGCTTTTTTCTTCTGCGCTGTTTAATGCCAAAATGGATGTGTTCTATTCAAGCAAAGTCTATGGGAATTTGGGTTTCTTGTTCACACTATGTTGTTCAAAATGCTGCCTTTTTGTGGCAGAACTTTGGTCAAAAACTCAGCTTTGCAGTGCAAAACCCAAATGGCAAAAACAATTGACATGTTGCTTCTTTAAAAAGCTGAGTTTTTGACTTTTATGGGTGCGTGTGAGCTGAGACTCGCTGCAAAACGAAGCATGCTGCGATTCATTTCTCATGCTGATATGGTATGAGAAATTAATTGCATATAGAATCATAGACTGGTAGAGCTGGGAGGGACCTCAAACGCCATTGGGTCCAACCCCCTGCGAGTGCAGTCTTTCCTAAATCATCTCAGCTATAGGTTTATCCAGTTTGCGCCTGAAGATTTCCATTGATGGAGAGCTAATTACCACCTCCTATGGCTGCCTGTTCTACTCTCTCACTCCCCTCACTGCCTCCCGTAGTCGCTGTGACGCCCTGGGCAAGCCAGGGGTCACAGGTCATCACACCACCACACCCTACACCCCAGTTAGGAACACCAAGGCTAACCTAAAATCCTTGTTGCCTTCCTCCAGGGGCTGATGTTCACACCAGGGGGTGGGCCAGGCGGTTGGCTCCGCCCACCAAGGAGTTCACAGCCCTGGAGGCGGGAAAACCAGGCAGTTAAGCTAGGGAAGTGAAGGAGTAAACACGGAGAATAGAGGCAGAGAAAAGGAACAGTTAAGTGAGCCTGAAGTTGGTCCGGGTGTGTGCCCCGGACAGTGACAGCAAGGTCAGCAGATGGCGGTGATAGTCTGCAGGGGGACTGCAGGGGGACTGCTCGGAGGTTGCTGGAAGGACCGCGGACGGGTGGTGACCCGGCGGTCTGGAGCAGTATACGAAGAACAGTCAGCACCAGGGCAGGGGCCTTTCGGATCCCGGCAAGGCTAGGAGTCGCCATAATTTGCCAAATCCATCAGTGAAGGGGACGTCTGTCTCCCAACAACCAAGTCCCGATTGAAGGCAACAGTCCAACCGCAACGGAGAGACACTGCCACCGCCAGGGCACCAGTTTCTCAGGGCCAGCGCCTGCGGGCAAAGTAGGGCTCCTCCGGCCCATATCCAAGCCGGGGAGCGGGTTACCGGTGGGAACCCATCGCAACCATTATCATCATAGGTGCAGGACAGAGGGACCGTCACCTACTGGGGAAAGCAAGTGCAGCCGTCCGTGGGAACCGTCTTTCCAGCCGTGTGTTTTACCGAGAACTGTGTCATCATCTCAGGCTGAGTGAGTACCACAGTGCCGCAAGGCACAGCGCTGCCCCCGCGTCCCTGCGCCCACCAAGCCCTGCATCTCCCACTTCATCACTGGGCCCCGGTATCACCAACCCCTACCCACGGAGGGGCAGCACAACAACTGGCTGCTCCATACCATCCCTCCCGGGATCCCCATACAGAGCAGCGGTGGTGTCAACAAATCACCACAACCGTGGGTGGCGTCACGGACAATAAACAATCCCCACACCCAAAAACCCCCTTTCACTCACGGGCGAGGAGCGCCGCTCGAGTCCCCGGGATCCGGCCCATCGCTCGAGCCACCGAGCAGCGGCAGGCCGCAGCAGCCGCGGCAGCCGGACCCGAGCAGTGGGAGAGCGCGGCGTCCCCTCCTCCGCCCGCGACATCGCCTGTTCCATTCTCTGACTGTCCTCACTGCCTCCCGTGGTAGCCTGTTCCACTCTCTGACTGCCCTCACTACCTCCCGTGGTAGCCTGTTCCACTCCCTGACTGCCGTCACTAACTCCCGTAGTCGCCTGTTCCACTCTCTGATTGCCCTCACTGTCAGAATGTTTCTCCTAATGTCTAATCTGAATCGCCTTCCTTTAAATGTCATCCTATTACTTCTTGTACTTCCTTGTGCTAATGAGAATAGGGTAGATCCCTCTGCACTGACTACCTTTCAGATATTTGTAGACCGCTATTAAGTCTCCTGTCAGCCTTCTCTTTTTCAAACTAAACATTCCTAGTTCTTTTAGCTGTTCTTCATATGACATGGTCTGCAGACCTTCTACCATCTTGGTTGCTCACCTGGTTGCTGTTGGACACTGCCCCATAGTTTTGCACTGGTGCAAGTGCAGCCCGATGTTTTATCGGATTGCACTTGTCTGTGCAAAACGCAAGTGGATCCGAGGCCTGAATATAGATGTCGACTGAAAAAGCTGCTTGTAACAGGATAAGGCACAGCCAGAATGATAAAGAATATTGAGGTGCACTTGTTGGTTTCCAAACCATACGTCATTCAAATAGGTACAAGGCACTCTCAAGGGTTATGCGCCGCATAGTGGTGGATACTGCTGCCTTTATATTCCATTCTGGCCATGTAATGATATTAGTTGTCTGATGAAAGCCACTAAGTGGCCGAAACGTCACATGTTCAAAAACTTTTTTTGGATTAAAATTTATGAAATTTAACCCTTGAGATTACCTTGCACCAATTTGAATAACTGACAGCTGCACTTGGATCCCTCCATAGATGTACTTTTGGAAGGAAAGCTTTCTCTATGTGGTTGGTACACGAGCCTAGATGGACACACAGAGCCTATAATACAACGTTCTCATAATTACAGTGGATGGATACAGAAGCGCCGCATGTTGTCCTTTTCATCCAGCTCGTATTCTCTCCCTCCAGACTCTTCAATAGTCTCTGCCAGTGGTATGTAGACCCAGGAATAATATTCATTCTAAACCTCCAGGAATTCTGTAGAAATCAATAAAAAAAGAAGAGTGAAATCTTGTTGTGTCGGATTGGGGATTGGCATGTTGTAAAGCTCTTCTGGATCTGATTTGCATGTAAATATAATGCAATGCTGAAAAGCCTTAGAAAATTAGGCCACAGCCCATGCTTTGTGCACAATTAGACAAAAAAGTGCATTTGTATGTAAATTCCGGTTGGATGTAATAGAAACTCTTAGATATCCAAATGCTGCTAGATTTTCACATTTAAATGTCTTCATCTCTTAATCTCATTCCTTTCTCCCTTGATTACGGTGCGATCTGAATTGTCTGCTTCTCTGTGGTTCGGCATTTGATGTCGGAGTATCATTGTGCTTACGGGGCTAAAATGATGTCATTCATTACAGGGTCCTGCAAGATTTGCAAAGTAATAAAAAAAGGAAAAAAAGGACATCAAAGCAGCGTCCCATGACTGAATATAAGACGGTGTTCTGTCAAACATCTAGCTTGGGGGGATTAAAGATGGAATAGTCGACTGGTAAAATAAGGTCCATTGTGGAACTAGCCAATATTGTGCCCCGGCAAGGTAACCCTATTAAGAAAAGCACAATGTCCTAAGAACCATCTTCTTTATACGCGATGGGAACTAGCTTTGGTACAGACCACTTTTTTTACATTAACACCCTATAATCCCCTAGACATTTCATTGAATGGGCCTATCAATGCACGTGTGGAGCTTGTCTGCAGAGGTTTGGTCACACGACCTTGGACAACGCTACAGAGCTTGAAGTGACATACTGTAACCTCCAGCACCGCAGACGCTTTCTTT
This sequence comes from Anomaloglossus baeobatrachus, assembly GCF_048569485.1. NCBI lineage: Eukaryota > Metazoa > Chordata > Amphibia > Anura > Aromobatidae > Anomaloglossus > Anomaloglossus baeobatrachus. The sequence goes on along the minus strand of NC_134363.1, from coordinate 155,013,089 downwards.
TTGTCCCACAGCAGTTTTTGAACCCCTGTAGTGGTGCTTTACCCAGAGAATGATGGGATTGGGTGGGTTTCACTAATGTTGCTATGTATGGAGAATAGACTCATGATTGAGCCCCACTTGGGACAGATCTATGTCTACACAGTAGCCAGTTTTGTAGCCAAGGAAGAAAAATGCAACCTTTTTGGGTAAATCTTCAAGAAAGAGTTTCAGCTGGTTCATACCAGGCAGAACGGAGGATGGAAAAATAGTATTATTATAGATAATAATTATAATAATAATAATTAATAATATATATAAAAATACTATTTTTCCATCTTCAGTTCCAGTTTGCCCTGGCATTTGCACTGGAGTTTTGCATAATATTATTATTATTATTATTAATATTATTATACAAAACTCCAATGCAAATGCCAGTGCAAACTGGAACTGAAGATGGAAAAATAGTTTTTTTATAGATAACATTATTAATTATTATTATTATTAATTAATTAATAATGTTATCTTTAAAAATACTATTTTTCCATCTTCAGTTCCAGTTTGCACTGGCATTTGCACTGGAGTTTTGCATAATATTATTATTAGTAGTAGTATTATTATTATGCAAAACTCCAATGCAAATGCCAGTGCAAACTGGAACTGAAGATGGAAAAATAGTATTTTTATAAATAGCATTATTAATTTTTAATAATAATAATTATAATAATAATTAATAATCTATAAAAATACTATTTTTCCATCTTCAGTTCCAGTCTGCACTGGCATTTGCACTGGAGTTTTGCATAATAATATTAATATTATTATTATTATTATTATTATTATTATTATTATTATGCAAAACTCCAGTGCAAATGCCAGTGCAAACTGGAACTGAAGATGGAAAAATAGTATTTTTATAGATATTATTATTATTATTATTATTATTATTATTATTATTATTATTATTATTATGGCCATGTTCACACATTCAGTGAATTTTTACCTCCAGTATTTGTAGCTAAAACAAAGAGTGGGCAAAAAAATGCACCTTTTTGGGTAAATCTTCAAGAGAGTTTCAGCTGGTTCATACCAGGCAGAACTGAAGATGGAAAAAATAGCATTTTTTATAGATAACAGTATTAATTATTATTATTATTATTATTATTATCTATAAAAATACTATTTTTCCATCTTCAGTCCCAGTTTGCGCTGGAGTTTTGCATAATAATAATAATACTTAATAATGTTATTATTAATTATTATTATTATTATTATTATTATTATTATTATTATTATTATTATTATTATGGCCATGTTCACACATTTTTTTACCTCCAGTATTTGTAACTAAAACCAAGAGTGGGCAAAAAAAATGCAACCTTTTTGGGTAAATCTTTAAGAAAGCGTATCAGCTGGTTCATACCACACTCAGTGCAAACTGGAACTGAAAATAGGAAAATAGTATTTTTTCTAGATAATAATGTAGCACCCACGGGCCAGGGGTTAAATACTCATCGCCAGTCGGTGTCATCGGGTCTGGGATGAGGATGTCATGGGTGGCCCTGCCCAGCTTCGTGGCCCCGAGGTGTACACCAAAAGGGGATGAAGGATGGGATGGTGATGTTGGGAGTAGTAGTTGTCTCATAACGCCACCTGCGGTATACAGCCAGGTTTTAGCCATCGCTGCGGTCGCAGTCCTCTGGGGTGGATGGTGTCGCAGCTAGGATAGTTCAGCTTCCCGCAGGTGAAGCTAGACCCCAGGGAGGATGGTGGAGGTAGTAGTGGCTGTTGGTGGCGAGGCATGGAGCGACGGCGCTGGCAAAGAAGGGCAGACTCAGTAGTTGCTTTTCCAGGTCTTTACTCACTGTCCGTAGGCTGCCCGGAGGTGCCAGTCTCCGCTGTGATGGGCTCCAGCCGATCCGGGGTTAATTGAAGGTCAGAACCGGTGCGGTAGTCTGTGGGCCCTTCTTCCTTGCACTTTTTAGTGTGGATCCCCGTGACCTGAAGTGCTTGGGGACCCCGGTTTAGTGTTAAAGTTCCTATAGCAGCGCGAGCCTTCTTGATGCCTGACCGTGATCATGACTCCGGGCTCTCTGTTGCTACTGTGGTCCGGGAACTTGTGGTTGCTAGAGAGACATAAAATTCCTCTGTCCGGCAGATTCTGGTGGCGCAATATGAAGAATGCACCCCCCCAGGGCTCTGCACCCTGAACAGCGCTGGTTCCAAGGGAATAATTAAGCACTCCCCTTGGCAACCATGTTTCTCCTACATCCCACAGGAGCTACTGGTAAGCCAGCTCCTTCACTTTCGGCTTCCCCAAGCCAACTCCTATTTGTGTGTCTGCGCTACTAACTCCCCCTGGTGGTCGCTCCTTCCCAAAGTCCCTGTCGCTAGTGGGTGGCTACCCCAGTTTTTGGATGCCATCCTTAAGACCTGACCCTAGCCCGGTCTCCAATGGGGAAGGCTCCCCCTGCTGTGTGTTTATGGAATGTTTGCATCTGGAACCGGAACCGACCTCCTCAAAACCCGGAATGAGTTCCGCAGCTTAAGTGAGGTGCAGTACTCTGTGGCGACTGAAGCCTCAGGGTGCCACAATAACTTATTATTAATAAGGTCATGTTCAAACATTCAGTATTTGCTGAGATTTTACCTCCAGTATTTGTAGCCAAAACCAACAGTGGGTAAAAAAAAATAAACGCAGAAGTGGTGCCCGTGTTTCTAATATACTTTTCCTCTGATTGTGCCACTCCTGGTTCGGCTTACAAATACTGATGTAAAAAGCACCCAAAACTCACCAAATACTGAACATGACATAAAGCTTTATCGGAACAGAGACAATTTGTGCTTAAAGGATACCTGTCACCAGGTTTTTCCCTTATGAGCTGTATCCACCACCAGTGAGCTCTTATATACAGTGTAAGGGGTGGGTAGACCCCTTACAAGGAAGCACAGGTTTTCTCTGAAGTGGTTAATGCTGATGTTCTTTAATAAAAATGTTTCACTGTTTTAGTGGGTCCCCTAGTGGCCGGGTGGGACGGCTGTCCCCATAGAAACTGTACAGGAGGGAGGAGGAGCCGGCAGCTTAGGGGGAAAGGAAGTGTGTGCTGAAGGCAGTGGTGTCCGGGACGGGAGAGAAGAAGCAGAGCAGGGGCAGAGTGTGGGAGCTGGAAGAACAGGGAAGCCGGAGAGAAAAGGAGCGGGCGGAACCTCATAGTGCGAAGCAGTCCCGGTGTGGGTACGGGCTGTGGGTAGCCATAAGTGGGAGCCAGGTGAAGCAAATTAGCCGGGCACATCCCCACTGGAGGAGACGTCAGGACAGGCTTTCCCCAGCTAAAGAAAACGTGAAGTCATCTGTAACTGCCGGTTGTGTGAAGGATTGTGAAATAAAGAATGTCTTTTATTTGCACCGAAGCATGCCTGGAAAGTGTTTATACGTCGGACGACATGTGCACCACCACACTCTGCCCCACCAAGACATCTCCTGTCCCGATAGTGACGGCGGCACCAGGGGTAAGCCAAGCAGAAGGGGCCACGACTACAATCCCCGAGGCACCCCTGGCACCCCGTTACATGTGGCGTAGTCGGCAGGATCCGGATTGTATGCAAGGGGTCCCGACCCAAGAGGACAGAGATCAAGTGGTGCCTAGGACACAGGATCCGGATTATTGGAGAAGAGTCCTGATCCCATGGTGGGAAGAAGAAGTAGTGCCTAAGGCGTTGGACCGGGCACAAGATGGCGGCAAGATGGCTGTCATCTTCATGGACACAGTGGGCGCGTGAAAAATTGGCGCCAAAAGAAGAGCCTGGGGCTGGCCGGTGAAGAAAAAGAAGTACGGAGTACTCCGCCCAAAGAGGGGAGGTGCTGGCCCCAGGATGCTGAGAAAAACATGCGAAGTGGGCAGTGTTCGAGAAAAAAAGAAGAACCGCCGCGGAGGGGTTGATCTGATGTGTGAGACTGGGGGTGGAGTATACCCAAGAGCGGGAAAAGTAGGCCCGCCTCCACTTCCTCCAGCATCTCCACTGACCCCGCCACCATTACCTAAGACGCTAACTCCGAGCAAGATGGAGACTCCAGGAAGACAGCAAGCTGCGGTAGCCGCACTAGTAGCGACTAGCCTGGGCAGAGGACGCCCGAAGCAGACTGCGGCTGCGGAAGGACTCACCCTTAACCTACCGGCTGTGCCAGGAGGACCGGAGCGGCCCACTACACAAGAGGCCGCACAGTGGCAACAGGAAATCGAATGGGAGGAATGCCAATACCGGAGACGCACTCAACCGAGACCGGTGCTGGCTGATATCTCCCGGCAGAGAACCACGCTGGCGGTATCGCCCGAAGTCAAGACAGGACTGGGTGCTGACCCCGAGAAGGGAACGCCGGCGGTGTTGGCAATTCACCAGAATCTGGTCACACACCCGGTGATCGTCGTGGGCAGTCCCCAGCCGTCCCGTTCAGCGACCCCGTCACCCCCGTCGGGGGTCGAGGAGGCAAAACCGGAGACAGAGGCGCCAGAACCACCCGTCAACTACGAACCGTTCCGGAGGCTGCGCTGCTTGCCAGGTCAGTCCCTTTCTGATTATGTGAGGGCTCAGCGGGCCGAATGGCAGCGCGCTTACCATCCTGAGTGACCCGTAACGACCGGAGGTAATGGAACTGTTCATGTTGAGTACCGGCATTGTTAAAAGAGCCGGAGAAGTTCCACAGTTTGCAACCTGTTCAAGCTACGAGCCCAGAAGGAGCCTGATGCTGGACTGAGCCAGGGGCTCCCTCCGTGTTGTTAAAGAAGACTTTGTTGTTTTGTGCTCCTATCTACTAAGACCGGGAGTGTTGTGAAAACCTCCGGGCAGAAGACCAGCCAAGACCGGGAGGCTGTAACGGCCTCCGGGCACACTGTCTTCAAAGACCGGGAGCTCCCAGGAGGGACTCCGGGCGCAAAACTGGTGCGTTCGGTGATTGACTTTGTGCATGAATGTTTTAAAGTTTTATTGTTTAAAGATGTCTTGCTGCTAAGCTGTGGTTTCCAGGGTCTAGCCTTGCCGGGAGGCTTAGGCAGAAAGAGGGGAGGAATGTAAGGGGTGGGCAGACCCCTTACAAGGAAGCACAGGTTTTCTCTGAAGTGGTTAATGCTGATGTTATTTAATAAAAATGTTTCACTGTTTTAGTGGGTCCCCTAGTGGCCGGGTGGGACGGCTGTCCCCATAGAAACTGTACAGGAGGGAGGAGGAGCCGGCAGCTTAGGGGGAAAGGAAGTGTGTGCTGAAGGCAGTGGTGTCCAGGACGGGAGAGAAGAAGCAGAGCAGGGGCAGAGTGTGGGAGCTGGAAGAACAGGGAAGCCGGAGAGAAAAGGAGCGGGCGGAACCTCATAGTGCGAAGCAGTCCCGGTGTGGGTCCGGGCTGTGGGTAGCCATAAGTGGGAGCCAGGTGAAGCAGATTAGCCGGGCACATCCCCACTGGAGGAGACGTCAGGACAGGCTTTCCCCAGCTAAAGAAAACGTGAAGTCATCTGTAACTGCCGGTTGTGTGAAGGATTGTGAAATAAAGAATGTCTTTTATTTGCACCGAAGCATGCCTGGAAAGTGTTTATACGTCGGACAACATGTGCACCACCACACTCTGCCCCACCAAGTCATCTCCTGTCCCGATAGTGACGGCGGCACCAGGGGTAAACCAAGCAGAAGGGGCCACAACTACAATCCCCGAGGCACCCCTGGCACCCCGTTACATACAGTGTGGCGCCCCAGGACCTGGTCGCCACAACAGCATTGCCCTCCCAAAGGGTTAATGCTGAGCCTGGAGGTAATTGGGAGATCTATTGGCCAGTAAGTTAACACCCAACACAGTTCTCCCTCCGGCCAGCAGAGGGAGCTCTGAACCTGGAACTTCAGGGAGCATTCCTTAAGTCTGGCTGAAGGGAGGAAGTAGTGGTTAGTCTGGAGACAGGAGTGAAAGAGGACAGACGGAGAGTAGTGCTGCCTTGTGAAACTGGGGCCTAGAGCTAAGATAGCTTGGCCCAGTGAAGCAAGGGGAGCAGTGAGGCACAGCAGAGACTCGGACATCGGAGTCTGTAGTTGCCAGGGCATAAAATCCATCCCTGGTAGCTGAATCCGGAGGGCAGGAGAGCTGCAAGCCCCCTGGCCCAGAAGCAAACTGAGGGTACAGCTGCATCCCAAGGGCCTGGTGTGGACTCCAGCAGAGAAGCACCCGAGAGGGCCTGCGCAGTCTACCCCACAGAAAAAGGGACGAACCACCGGTCCCAGCAGCAAGAGGGCAATTGCTAACCCAAAGTGCAGTGTCCTAAACAGCAAAGAAAGATTAAGGAGTAGGCCTCATACTCAACTGGCCAAAGATCACCCCAGGCACTTCCAGGCCGGCCTGATCATCTTTACCATCTGTGACGGTCTCCCTGGACTAAACTTCTGCCGAGTAAAAGAGGAGAAGGTAAAGAGACTACTGTTTGTGCCTGTTTCTTTCATTGCTTGTCGGCCCTGCACCGTGCTAGTCACACAACACCATAGACTTCCACAAGCACCAACTGTGTCCCGGGGCACCGTTTTACCTGTGGGGAGCAGTACCACCATTGCTGCCACTTCATCACCCCGGAGGCCTTACACAGCAGCGGCGGCTTAATAGCCGCATACCACAGGTGGCGTCACGAACACAAACTTAAAGTCATCAGCCACATATTCTACTGACACCCACCAGGGCCACGGAGCCGGGCCCAGCCACCACTGACTACCACCGGACTAGTCCGGCCCAGCACCGGGTGTCCCATAGCCCTGGGGTGGGCGAGTCAACTTTTGGCGTCACGAACAGGATTTCGTGCCCGGTCACACCGGGTACTGTGCGCCTGCAGGAATTGTGCTTAAAAGACTGTGTACTGTCTGCAAACCGCCGCTGCCATTAGCCTCGCTGAGCGCAGGAAGAAGGGGGGCGTGCCTGACAAAGAGCGCGAAGGGAGCGCGCCATCAGAGCAGAGCGCTGTTAACCCCGCGCGACCCAGAAGGAAATTTGAAAAGTGAACGGAGCCTGGTAAGGTTCACTAAGGGGGAAGAAGATGTCTGACTCAGAGGGAGAGCAGGTGGCTGCCATAGCCCGAGACGCCGCAGCACCAGCCGAAGCAATCCCAGTCGCCGTCGCCCCAGCCCCCGCTGCAGCGCCGGTAATGCCGATCACAATGCCGTACATCCCGGGAGCAGAATGGCTACCGCAGTACTCCGGGGAGTCCCATACCTTGAGTGACTTCAGGGAAAGCCTGCACAGCTTGTTCCGGGTGTATCCTCTGACTGAGAGCCAGAAGGTGGGCATATTAATGGGACAGCTAGCCGGCGCAGCCCAGCGTGAAGTGAAGTCCTGGCCTGATACAGATAAAGGGACAGTAACCCAGATATTGGCCAAGCTAAAGAGTACTTTTGACACCCGCACCGCAGCAGAGATAAAGATGAGATTCTTTGGGTGCAAGCAATGGGCCACAGACAGCATAAGGGACTATGCCTTAAACTTGCAGGAGGCCCTGAAAGCAGTTAAACAGGTGGACCCAGAGAGTGTACGTGAGGAACACAAACTCCTAACTGAGCAGTTCATAGAGGGGCTCCTGTCAGATGCCCACAGGACCCAGCTGCGTATCATGGTCCTGCAGAACCCTGCTCTGGACTTTGCAAAGTTTAAGGACCAGGCCATCCGGGTACTGAGAGAATCTACACCGAATGACCCAGTATCCCTCCGGCCTCTTGCTATCACGTACCCCGGGGTGGTGCCTGCAACACGAGCCGCTGCAGGGGCTGAGGCGCAGTCCCT